>NW_019154085.1:48995543-49351167 GCF_002288905.1 Enhydra lutris kenyoni
GAAAGAAAGAAAGAAAGAAAGAAAGAAAGAAAGAAAGAAAGAAAGAAAGAAAGAAAGAAAGGAAGGAAGGAAGGAAGGTCGGGTTTGAAGACGGAACAGAGAGTGGAATGGGAGAAGGGATAAGGGGAGCTGATCCAGCTAGAAGTCTGCCCAGAGGAGGGAGAATTAGTCAGGCCAAACATGAGTTAGTTCAACTGCAGGTGCTGCTGTTGGGGCTCAGATAGCAAAAATTCAAAATCTGTAATGCAATTAGCCCTCCTGCCTGCCTAACCTTCTTTCAGTGCAAAAGTAGTGTTTTGGCCACTGGTCTATGATTAAGATTTCTAGACCTGGAAAGGCTAGGCCAGAGCAGAGTGGGACCTGAAGCCCCAGGAAGAAGATACTCAGATTAGATAAAGAGAACAGGGCGCAGGGAAACAGCGCAGTTCTAAAACATGGCACACAGAGGTGGGGAAGAAGAAAGACAGGATAGTGGTGAGAGGTATAGAAATGGCATATATTATTAGAGGCAGACTAAGTAGCCAGGCTGTTAATACTGAGCTCCCAACTTCTTACTGATTGATTTTTTATATCTGTTAAGACAGGTTCACCTAAAAAGAAGAATTGATCCCTTCTCAAAATACTCTACTAAATATATCACAATGGAAAAACTAATGTGTTTGAGGACCTTAATGCTCTTCTCTTGCCTCCTCCCCTCCTTTCAGTAATATTGGCTTTTGCAGTAAAGCTCATGGGCTCCCATTCTCAGGCAACTTGCCAGTTGAGAATCAACACCCCGAGCAGAGCAAAGCCAAGTACAAAGCAGATGAACAAGAGTAAGTCCTACAACAGTGCCCCTTCACTCCCATCAGTCCTCAACCCAAACTTCCTGCTGTTCTATGTGCAAAGAGAATGTCCTCATTCCTCCCTGCCCCTCTCCCCGCTTGACTTCTCCACATGTGGAATCTCAAACCAGCCAACGAGGTATAGAAATGGAATTTAAGATGTGCTGAGCTGCTTCCCAGAATGAAACGGAAGCTGTAACCCACAACTAAGCAAATTCAGTTCCTCCAAGGGGGAGAAGGGAACGGAGGTTCTCAAAGAAGAGCAGTGCACCTTTGGGGAGATTTTTTGGCGTTTGTTGTGAACCAGGGTTTGCTTTGTGTGCACTAGAGTGAGATCCTGTGCCATATCCACATGTTTACAACTGCTGTGGGTCTGTGCCTACACCATGTGATGTGTGTTAGCACCTACCCTGGGTGTGTGAGCCCAGAGCAGCTGTCCGGCATGTGTTTCTGATGGTCTGCAGTATGTTCTCGTCAAAACATGTCCACAGGAGTCTTGTAAAATGCATCACCCTGTCTTTCCCTTTAGCTCCTCACTACACACGCATGTGGGAGTTGAGCTTGTGAAACAGGAGGGCTGAAACAAAATCTGTGTCTTGAGTTGATGCAGGTTTTCAAACGGGGGAGACATAAAAAGAAATTTCTAGTATTCACATGGAGCCACGAGTCCAAAGCCTACTGAATCCAGTTCTTCTGTGCATAATGGAATGCCCTCAATATTTTAATCCCCATTTGACCTACAATTATTGCCAAAATCCAAAAAATGTTGGGGATTTTGTCACTTTTTTCCCCTCCCTCCCTCCTTTCCTTTCTTCCTTCTTCTCTCTTTCTTTCGTTCTTCCTTTAAGAAGTACAGCCAGAGACCCTGTGCTCCAGACCCCTTTCAAGTTCTCTGTGTTTCAGGAATGTGCCAGAAGCACTGGAATATTATTTAGCATCTGCTCCTGCATAAGGATATAATGGTTTAATCACTAATGCAAATCCTCAATGAGCAGTGCATGGTTCATTTGAAGTCAATAACTCTTTATTCCACCATAAGCCAATCAATCTCTCAGTTAATATTTGAAATCCTTTTTAAAGTTGACTTTGAAATAGTGCTGAGACAACCAATAATTATTGTGTATCCACTGTGTACAGGCCTAATTTTTGCAAGATCCTGGACCATCCTCATTTTCCGGATCAGTTCTTCCAAGATTTTGTAAGCTCATTGCCCTGCCCACCCAGGATAATATTCTGCCTGTTGCCCCAGGGAGAGAGAGCATGACCATTTCATTGAGGGTGGCTTCTGATGGAGGGCAGTCTTAGTGGTCTACACACTGCAGCCATTTCCCCTTTGTTCCATATCCAATCATCATTTATATCTTTATATGCTATGTTCTATTCTGGGGTAACTTGAAACAATTTATTTAAAACTTGATTATTTTGTGCTTATTCTCAAAAAGGAATTTAACTGGTTTTTGCTCTCTCAATAAAGGAAGGCCTGTAAAACATATCTGTTTGTATTATGAAATGACAGTGAGATTTAACTGAGATAATTTAAATATAAAATACAATGTATATAGACTAATTTGCTCAAAGTCACACACCTAGTCAATAATAGACCTGAGATTTGAGCTACATGTCATTTTTTTTTTCCCTAATGAAATAACCCCATTGAGGGGCGCCTGGGTGGCTCAGTGGGTTAAGCCACTGCCTTTGGCTTAGGTCATGATCTCAGGGTCCTGAGATCGAGCCCTGCATCGAGCTCTCTGCTCAGTGGGGAGCCTGCTTCCCCCTCTCCACCTGCCTGCCTCTCTGCCTACTTGTGATCTCTCTCTCTCTATGTCAAATAAATAAATAAATAAATAAGAAATAATCCCATTGGAAAAGTATTTTAACTCTGTATAACAAAGGCAAATGAAATGATTTTTTAATTTACAAACGACTGGAAAATTTATCTAGGGAAAAACACTAGTTTTGGGTTCTAATGGGATTATCTTGAGATCTAAAACATTCCAATTATTCTTTCAAAGTTCTTCTCAATTGTAAGAAAAGAAAAAAGTATTAGTTATCTTGTAATCAATTTATCACATTAATTTAGGTCAAAGTTATAGAATATTGTTATACTTTTATAAGCGAGATATGAACCTGGTGGTTAAAACTCTTTGTCTATTGATACTTTTACCATTTCTTTCCCTTTTATGACATTTGAAATGATTTTCATTTTTTAACAGGAAAAAAGATTTATTATTATTGTATATATATTTTATCACATGTAGACAATATTTTTTTTTAATTTTTCATTAGATACTTGATCAGAACCACAGTCCCAGTTAGAATGTGGGGACATAAGATCTGCTCAAGAGTGATTCACTTTATAACATTGTTTTCAAGACACATCAGGGTGGAAACAGAGCAGCAGTTACTGAGGAGAAGAATGTGTGAGTGTTTCAGTTTATGGAAGATGACAGTATTCAATTCCAAAGTCTGCTATAAGGAATTTCTGCAAAGTGGGTGGCTTAAAACAACTGGCATTCATTCTCTCACAGTTTTGGAGGCAAGAAGTCTGACGTCAAGGTATCTGCAGGACATGCTCCCTCCCTGGTCTGTAGGGAGGAGTGCTTCCTTGCCTCTTCCAGCTTGACCAGCAATCCTTGGCCTTCCTCAGGTTGTGACAGCCTACTCCACTTTCTGCCTCCATCCTCACACCTTCTGCCATCTTTATTTTGTGGGTGACTATGTCCAGAGTCCCCTCTTCTTATAGGATACCAGTCATTGAATTGGAGAATACCCCCATGACCTCATTTTAACTTATTACATCTGCAAAGACCCTACTTTCAGATAAGGTCACATTCACAAGGTACCATGAGTTAGGAATTCAGGCTAATGTTTTGGGGGGCACAATTCAATCCAGTATCGTGGCCAAGAAGGACATAACTTGAGATTTGAAAATTGAGCCATCATTCCTCTCAGACAGTAAGAATTCATGTCTCTATAGTTGCTTGGAGAATAATAATTTGCTCACTTACATAGTCTTCTGTGACTTGCATTTGACTGAGCCACACTAGAGCCTGGACTATGCCGCTACCGATGCGAAACGCACTCCATGTAAAAATTCTTGAGAAATGCACTCATTACATGCTGTTCAGGAATCACGACTCTAAAGAACTAAGGATAATTCATCACTTGACCTTTTAAATGGTCATGTAATTCATGAACAGTTCCAAACTTTCTAACAGTGCAGAATGAAATTCACCAAAAATCATACTGTCCAACTCTGACCCTCTGTTTTAGTTTCTCAAGTAACTTCTCTTGGGACAATCACTGTTATAAGCTGCTTCTACACTTACCAGGGTGTGTGTGTGTGTGTGTGTGTGTGTGTGTGTGTGTGTACACATAGATATTCTTTACTTTTTTATATATCTAACCAATACACATTGTTCTGCTCCTTTTTTTTCTTCTTTAGCAATTATTCCGTATTAGTATATGATAGATCCATCTAATTTATTTAACCACACATGACATTCCATTTTATGGATGAGCTATAAGTCATTTGCTTTTTATTTTTAAGTTGACACATTACTTTCCATTTTTGTTTGGTTGGCTCTTTGTATTTTTGTTGGTTTGCTTTAAGACAAAATGCTACAACAAGTATCCTTCATTACTTCTTAAAAATGTATGTAAATTTCTGGGACAAAGGATATGTGAAACAAATTGTCTTTCAAAGAGATCATGAAAATTCTACTTGCAACAACAATTGTTTCCGTTTTCCAACTGTCTTATCAACTTAAATAGTATCTAATGCTTTCACCTCTGCCAATCTGTCATGTTCCCAAATCTCATTTGTCATTTTATTTCACATTATCTCGATTATGAGTGTGGTTGACTTTTTCTTCATCTATTTCAAAGTCATTAGGGTGAGGGGCACCTGGGTGACTCAGTCGATTAAAGCATCTGCCTTCCGCTCAGGTCATGAACCCAGGGTCCTGGAATCCAGCGGAGCTGGCAGGAAGGTGGGATCCCTGCTCAGCGAGGAGCCTGCTTCTTCCTCTCCCTCTGCCAATCCCTCCACACTTGTGCTTTCTGACTTGATCTCTGTTAAATAAATAAATAAATAATCTTTTTAAAAATTTAAAAAAAAAAAGTCATTTGTGCAGTGAAATATCAATTTATGTTCCTAGCTAACTCTTCTACTTTTTGTTGGCCTTTTAATATTACTATTTAGTAAAATTTAGCAAAGAGTAAGAAAACTAATCTTTTATCATAAGTGTTGCAAATAATTTTTCTTATTTGTCTTTTGACTTAAATATTTTCCCATTCATAACTTTTAATTTTGTCAATCTATATTATTATTGCTTGTGGTTTGTGACATACTTTGAGGAAGGTTTTTTCCTTCTCTAAAATTACATATTTAAAATTTTTTTCCTATATTTTACTCTATTATTTTTATAAATCATTTAATTATGCTGAACTCAACTTTTTTCTTTTAAAGATTTTATTTATTTATTTGACAGACAGAGATCACAAGTAGGCAGAGAGGAAGGCAGAGAGAGAGAGAGAGAGGAAGGGAAGCAGGCTCCCTGCTGAGCAGAGAGCCCGATGCGGGGCTCTATCCCAGGACCCTGGGATCATGACCTGAGCCGAAGGCAGAGACTTGAACCCACTGAGCCACCCAGGTGCCCCTGAACTCAACTTTTTGATCCCTATAGCTTGATTTTTTAATCAAAAAATTTTTGAATCGGGCGCCTGGGTAGCTCAGTGGGTTAAGCTGCTGCCTTCGGCTCAGGTCATGATCTCAGGGTCCTGGGATCGAGATCCGCATCAGGGAGCCTGCTTCCCTCTCTCTCTCTGCCTGCCTCTCTGTCTACCTGTGATCTCTGTCTGTCAAATAAATAAATAAAATCTTAAAAAAAAATTTTTTTTTTAATCAAGAGGAGGGGCGCCTTGGTGGCTCAGTGGGTTAAAGCCTCTGCCTTCAGCTCAGGTCATGATCCCAGGGTCCTGGGATAGAGCCCCGCATTGGGCTTTCTGCTCAGCGGGGAGCCTACTTCCCCCTGCCCCACCCCACCTGCCTCTCTGCCTACTTGTGATCTCTGCCTGTCAAATAAATAGATAAAAATCTTATACAAAAATTAGGAGAGGATACAATTTTCCCCCATAGGTTACCCGTTTATTGAATATCCTGTTTTTTTTTTTGTTTTTTTTTTTTTTTTTTAGATTTTTTTTTTTTATTTTACAGACAGAGATCACAAGTAGGCAGAGAGGCAGGCAGAGAGAGAGAGAGAGAGGAAGGGAAGCAGGCTCTCCGCTGAGCAGAGAGCCCGATGCGGGGCTCGATCCCAGGACCCTGAGACCATGACCTGAGCCGAAGGCAGAGGCTTAACCCACTGAGCCACCCAGGCGCCCCAATATCCTGTTTTTTTTGCCTCACAAATTGGAAAAGTTTCCTTGATTATATTAAATTTTTATGTGTCTTGTGGTTTCTATATTTTGGTTCCACTGATCTCTTAATCTATTAGTTGGTCTTTTAATAACAGATATAATAATAGCATGTAATAATCTATTATAAGCTACTTTAATTGTTTTAACATTATAGTATGTTTTAATTTTGGTAGACCTATTTCCTTTCATTATTCTTATTTTTTTCTCAGATTTTTCTAGTTATTGGTGAAGGTTTATTTTGCAATGTATGAACTTGAGATTCATATTTCCTGGAATGCAAAAAATAATCTAGTAAAGTTTGAAATAAGATTCTGTTAAACATGTATATAATATTAGGGAAACTAACATATTTATAATAACATTTTTAAAAGATGAGCAACCCAGACAATGTTGTTCTCTTTATTCAAATTTTCTTGTCTCAATAGTTGCTATTTTTTAAAATGATGCCTATTCATAAAGCTATTTCTGTGCATTCATTATTTTTGTCTTTTTGAAAATAAAATAATTTCTCACCATTAGATTTTCAAACAAGCTCTTTTCATTATGCAGAAAAATCATGATGAAGACTTTATTAAATTTATAATAAGTCCATGCAATTAATGGTTTATTGTGTGGCATAGTTTTTCATTAATTTTCTTATCTTTGCAAGTATACTATCACATCAGCTGCAATGATTCTTTTATCATTTTTTAACTTATTTAACCATGTATTTTTTCTCTTTTTAAATTGTATTGATTGGTATTTCTAGAATAAGTTTTGATAGAAATGGGGTTAGTGAATACTCTTGGCTTGTTCCTTACCTCATCCTTGCCTAGTATTTTACTATCCAGCCTGATGTTGGCACCCCTAGTTTGCAAAATTTTAAGGAAGTAACCAAAGTAATCATTACATTCATATTTTATTCAGTTTTTTAATTTTATTTTTTAAAAGACTATTTATTTATTTGAGAGAGAGAGAGAGAGAGAGCATGAGAAGGTGCAAGAAGCAGAGGGAGAGGGAGAAATAGATTCCCTGCTGAGCAGGGAGCCCAACCTGGGGCTCAATCCCAGGATCTTGAGATCAGGACCTGAGCCAAAGGCAGATGCTTAACCAACTGAACCAAATTTATTCAGTGGCCCTTACTCAGTTTTTAAGAAAAAATCCAATAATGAAAGTTAAATTTTATTAAATGTCTTTTTACAATCTATGTACAATCTTTTTACAATCTACTTCCTCTTTTGATATGGCAATGTGGGAAAATATTTTGCTAGATTTACTAACATTGCTTATTCTTGAATTCCTGGTATGAATCCTTTCATCTCCTGCTGTGATTTGTCCTTTCTTTCATTTGGGACATTGTCCTCTGTCTCCTCATTTTTTCTAACTCTCTGTGTCTGTTTCTGTGTGTTAGGAACGTCAGCTACATCTCCTGCTCTTGTAAGTAGTGGCCATATGAAGAAGAGGTCCTGTAGTGCCCTGCAGTGCAGTGTCCCCTGTTCACCAGAACCTGGTGCTTCAGGATGTCCTCTGTCTGTGTTGTGTGTGCCCTACTGTTCTGACTGAGCTGCATTGCCTTCAGTCCAGTCATCCACAATGGCTCTCTTTGCCTGTTGTGGGCAGGGTTTGGTCTCTGTGTTGTTAGTGGGCCAGTCTGGGGCTGCCTTGGGATTCAATTGTCAGACTAGGCACTTTCCAGAGATTTGGTAGCACCAAACTGCAGGGTGCTTTTCTTGTGTTGTCTCCTGAGAAGCTTTCATTGGTGGGGAGGACCTACAATCAGACCAGATGTCTGTCCCTACCCACTGCTAGGGCTGCCATCTGACTGGTATATGTGGTTATGTTCCCTTCTCCCCAGGGCAGAAGTCACTTTGTAGGTGCTGGTCCCTGAGGGTTGCTTACACCCTGCCAGGCTTGGCACAGCTTTGGATGGGTTCTGGCCTAGGATGTATTAGAGGGGACAGGTCTGTGGGAGGACACCGGGGGCGGAGCAACAATGCTAGCACGGTTTGTACCAGTCTTCTGGAGGAGGGGAGCCAGAGCTGAGGCCTTGCTGGAGGGGGCCCATCTGTAGTAGAACATGGGTGTGGGGTGCGTTGTTAGCAAGTTAGGTCGTGAGTGTGGGTGTTGCATTGCTTCCAGAAGGTTGTCCCAGTGTCTTGGCTGGTGGGCAGGGGAGCAAAAGGCACTTGCCAGCTCCTTCGTTTCTGGAGGAGTCTCCCAAAGATCCCTGCTCCTCCAGCACAGGCTCTGAGATTAGTGAGCAAATCTCCCTCTCCTCAGCCCAGGCATTTTTCATACTGCTGCTTCTATGATGTTAACATTGAAGATTGTGGTAGAAGAGGAGTGGAGACAGAGAGCCTTTTAAAAACCAACTCTCTTTTCTCCCTCTCTTTACTCACACTATTCTTAGCTCACAGACGATATGAAATAGCTCACTTCAAATCATAGAATATTAGAACTGAAAAGGAACATATACATTATCTGCCCTAGCATTCCCGTTTTGGAGATGGAAAAAAACTGAAGCCAAGAGGATGCTGAGCTGGTTGTGTGAGACCCACCTGTCTGCCAGAGGCTGTGCCTGTCCTGAGTGAGCAGGCCTCATGCACCTGAGTGGAGCTCCAGGGAGTAGCTGGAAGGGCAGAGGCAATTTCCATGTACCTGAAGTTTCTGTAGTTTGTAGACCCTCTTTAAGAAAAAGAGTATCTCTGGGGTGCCTGGGTGGCTCAGTGGGTTAAAGCCTCTGCCTTCGGCTCAGGTCATGATCCCAGGGTCCTGGGATCGAGCCCCACATTGGGCTCTCTGCTCAGCAGGGAGCCTACTTCCTCCTCTCTCTCTCCCTGCCTCTGCCTACTTGTGATCTCTGTCAAATAAATAAATAAAATATTTTTAAAAAAAGAAAAGAAAAGAAAAGAAAAAGAGTATCTCATTTTACAAATATGACAAAACCAATAACTATGTAAAAACATTGCCGAAGATCCTCAGTGAGCCTTGGAAGAGACCTGTGTGCATGCACAGGAGGGCCCCATGTCCCTGCCATTTATTTCTTTGATCATGGTTTTGACTCTCTTTAAGCTAGTGTAATTCCAATTTTGAGGTTCTTCTTATATCAATTCAGGACTTTTTTTCTAATTATTCATCAGAAATCCTTTTCAGAAAAATTAAAATTAGATTTTTTAAAAATTTCAGATGTTTTCAGATAATTTTCAGAAGTCCTGACCTAAAGGTAAAACTTCCTTGAAAAAGGCTCTGCATATTTATTCCATCCAAGGTCATGATCTCCATAGTTATGTTATTTAGAACTCTTGTGTGTAACTTCAAGAGAGACAGAGTTACCTGAATAAATAACACTAGAGCCCATTTGTACTTCCTTTTACTCCATAACCACATCTGCTGTGAACTGAGCTTCCACCATCACACAGACCAGTACAGGAGTCATTGAAAATCAGAAAGGCTCCTGGCTTCTGTGCAGAGGAGACAGCTTTAAACCCTGAGGTCAGCTATTTCCTCTCCTGTAGGAGAGAAATGAATAGACACATAGAAGGAAAGATTAACCCCCATCTATTTATTCTCAGTTCCAACAGAGAGCCTGTGAAAGAACTGAGGTCCTTTTCATATTAATTCATGCCTGAGTTCCACTTGCTGGACACATTCTCCCTGTCTTCCCTCAAGACCTCTCTCAGTGGTTGCTGGAAAGCCCCAGGATGATGGCATTGAACCTGAGCTGAGAAACAAGTTCACATGTGTTCTTCCATCTCTCCAAGTGCCCTCGCCACTGCTTCTGCTGCCAGTGACTTCCATAGGAATGCCACATTATTCCGCTAAGGCCAGCCTCCACTGAGGCCAAAGTACAACGTGGGCTGGGGTGATAGAGGAAAGGAATTGGGTCATAGTTGGGACTTTTTGAGTTGGAAATTTAGGGGAGGAAAATGTTATCCTTGATCCTCTTAGGGTCCCCGGCTTGGTCTGAAAAATGAGAAAGACAGAATAACAGAAGGAAAGCATACAAATTTTGTTGAATTTTTACATGTACATGGGAGCCTTCATAAGATGATGAAGACCTGAAGAAGTGACCAGAGCAAGAAGCTTTTATGCCTTTCAGTTGAAGAAACAATAAATTTGGGGAAAATTGACAAGACAGAGGGGTTGAGGCCGGGCTAGTGAATGGTAAAGGAAGATAGGGGTTAGTTTAATAAAGGTTTGTTTGCCCTGAATCTTGGCCCCAAATTCCTGTCTCTGGTGATAAGAATATCTTTCCTCCTCCTGGTACAGGGAGGGTAGCATTGACATGGGAGTTTTATGATCTGTTTCAAGAAAGAAGGGCAAGAGTGGGGGCTCACAGTGACATTTCTGTTTCTGCCATTTTTAAAAATTCCTTCAACTTGAGATATTTTATATGCCCAAATGCCATATTTTAAGATAGAATATCCTGAACCTCATCACAAGTAAAGGAACCCCATACAAGATTGTTCATATAGAAAAGAATGTATTAGCTCATGAAACAGAAGCGATCGCGGTGTGCAGAACGAGCTGTGCACAAAGACTCAAAGAGTGCCAACGGGACTTTGTCTCTACTATTCTCCTGGAGACTTCATGCTCAGATAGGTTTTTCCATGTGGCGGGCCCTATAATTTCAGGATTAAAGCATCTAAGTCCTATGTCTGAAAAAAAAAAAAAGAGCTTCTCTTTACCTTTTTTTTTCCAATAAAAGACCCATAAATAAGTCTCTTGACCTGATGCGGCTTGCTATGAATTAATCAATTAATCATGACCAAGAGGAGAAGCAAATTTGGTATCATGTGCCCTATCCTGTGTCTGGGACTTAGAGTCAACACTATCCAAGTTTCACAGATTATAAATGGAAGAGGGGAAGTTCCTTGAAGTGCCTTTGCCGCAAGGTTGAATTGAGGCTGGACAGGAACAAATAATGAATGTCCACCTCAAATGGTTCTCCTTTCACTACTGAATTTTATCTTCAAGCCTTGAGCTGTACAATTTTATCAATACAAAGTCTTTTATGAATATCACTTCTTCAGTTTGTAACCTAAACCCTTTTTCCATATAAGTGCATATCCAGTTCCTAGGTGCATAGATGTTATCCTAACCGTTCTCCCATTATTGATCCTCCCTCCTCTGTTTCCTGGGGTCCCCTGCATTGCCATACATGAAACTCTTCCTTGAGCCACAAAAAGTAAATCCCCTATGGATATCAACCAATGGTTATAGACATAAAAGAATGTCAACAGCTTATCAGTTCTGCAAACACTGATTCAGTTGAGGTTCATATAGCTCTGCTTCATCATCATCCCATATTATTATTACTATTATTATTATCATTAGTATCACCACCATCGTTAGTATTGTTGTTTTTGTTATTATTATTTTAGATAGTTGATTTTCCCAGCCACACATCATGTCCTGTTGCATATGAGATCAGGCACCGAGGCTTACCTAAAATATCTTGACAACATCTAGGGACCTCAAGGGAATGAGAACAACTGTTTGCTAACTTGCGGGATAGGAGGTTATTATATAGCTGTCCTGTGCAAGAGGAGTGCAACATCAGTAAAGAGGCTTAAGACATCTAGTATTTGCTTTATCACCTCTGAGTCAGGTTTCCATTTCACTGAGGAAGCAGAAACTAAAGAGGCTTCTGACCTTCAGAAATAGGAGGGAAGCAGTATCAGCTACATTTACTTTGTACCTGGCTCCTAAAATACAGTGTGAAGTATTACAGAGAATAGGTGTAAAAGAGACCTCAAAAGAGGTCATTCTCTCCCCTCTGCATTATCAGAGATAACATCCTGAGCCAAAGAGGAGAATTGAGTTCAGGCCATAGAATATTTAACAAGGACTAAATTTTATTTCCCCAAAACTGAATCCCATTTACTTAGAAAAAGACTTAATTCACTTAGCAATCATTGCTATCATTGCTTTCATAGCAATGTCTTTTCCCTCACTCTGATACATGAGTCAGAAACTTTATATATACTACAAACTCAGATTCGAACAGAGTGTGGCTAGTAATGGCAACAGAATTCAATATACCCTCCTCATTCAATAGACTCCATTTATCTTGGGCCTCAAACAGAAACCCTCCCTCAACTGGTAAGAAACATGGAAATGACCTTCTCAATGGTATTATTTCAGAAGAAGTGGAGAATGACCCCAATTAATTTTCTCAGCCATGTCTGATTCCACCACAATTATTAAGGTGTGGTCAAGTTTATTTATATGTTAAAATACTGTTAACACAATGAATTATGAGATTATAACATTTGACTGCTGGTCTTTTCCATTTTGGGCATCTCTGTATGCAGAAACTGAATCTTGGTCTTATTATAAAAGGTGAGGTCAATCTAGATTTATCCTGTAAGGATGGAGGAAGAAATAATAACATGTAGAGGAAAGACTCTGGACTTAGAAGCTTGGTTAGAAAACTCCAAGACTTTAAAATTTCTATTGCTTTATAAGCATTTTTTCAGTCAATAATTTGAATGATGATTTATGCTCAACCTGAAGTTAATTGTTAATATATTGGAATTTATCAATACAGAATACAGAAAATATTTTATTTTTGATGACATGAGTAACTCTGAAATTGTAAATATGTAGTTAAGAAAATGTTGATGATATTGTCAGTTATAACAAGTGAAGCTAAATTCCTGGCCACATCTTCTTCTTGGTTACACAAAGAACATCTCAGAGGCTTTTATATTCAGCTCCTTCATTTTGACATAATATCTTAATCATATTAACTTAGAGTTCTCAATCTCTTAAATGCTTTTATGATTTAATGGAGCTGAAAATATTCATGAATAGTTTGTTTCTTTTTTTGGTCACATTTTTCACAGAAATCTATTTAGGCAATGTAACTGGAGTCACTAGCAAGTTTTCAGTTGACCCAGTGCCCAAAAGTTTTAGTCCTTTGGTGAAATGCCCAAGTTAAATGGCCATTTGATTGAAATACATGGCTGAAAGTATTAGGGATTTGGCAAAGCAACAAGATTGACAGCATGACATGCTCATATACATAAAAGAAACAGACTAAAAAGATACATGAGATTGGCTTTCCATCCAAAACAGAATTTTTAATCTCAAGTGGAGGGATGGCCAGTGCTTTCCCAGAGATAAAAGGAACATCATCTCACTCCCCTAAATGGAGTCATTGTTTAATATACACAAATACAACATCACCAAACACACAAACTCACATGCCAACAGAAGAGGAAATGATTCAAGTTCTGGTGTAGGAAAACGAATGAACATAGCCTCTTATTTTTATTTTATTATATTTTATCTTGGATGATTTATACACTTTAACACTGTAGCCTATGAGTCCTCTATGTCTTTCACAAACCCCTTGGTAAAATTGGCAACAGCTATGACATAGCTTAAATGACTTCTTTGAAACAACCAGAATAGTGCTCATTTGGGTTTTTTATTTTTTAGTTATTTAAATGGCTGATCTCCAGGAATCAATCATATCACCATGTGGTCAACCTAACATAGTAATTATTCCAAAATAGAAATTGCATGATAAGTTCATTAGTAACCAATCTACAAATAATCCATGTTTTCAGATTCATTCCCAAGATGAAGGTGGCTTCTGGAAATGTCAGTATTTAAAATATCTTGTTCAGATTTACTTATTAATTCATTCTGGTTCTTAATTAATTCCCTTTAGTTTTGGGGGAGTATTTTGTATACAAATTTATTGATTTCTATGCAGTTTTATTATTTCTCTCCATCTGTTTTCTTTTGGTTTATTTTATTATGTCTATTTATTAAATTTAGGAAGGTGAACAATACTTTTGTATTGTCTCTGTATTGTCTTATAATGTCTTTTGAGTACTTTTACATAATTTTTTAGTAAAATAGAATATAAAGCTGTGAACATTCCTATTATAGACTGAATATTTTCACTTTCCCAAAATTCATATACTAAAGCCAAAATCCCCAAGTGCCTATATGTAGAGATCGGCCAAGTGAGGAGATAATAAAGGTTAAATGATGTCACAAGGGTGGAGCCTTAATCTGATAGATCTGGAGCCTTTATAAGACAAAGAAGAGATAGCAGACCTCTTTCTTGGCCATGTGAGGACATAGTGCTAAGGCAGCCATCTGTCAGCCAGGAACAGACCCCTCACCAGAAACCAAATTGGCCAGCACCTTGACCTTGGACTTTCCAGCCTCTGGAACTGAGAAATAGATGTTTGTATTTTAAGCCACCTAGTCTGTAGTATTCTATTATGGCAGCCCAAACTGAGTAATACAATTCTTCTAAATAAGCTTTTAGCTGTTTCCTTAGATTTTGGTAAGAAGTGTTCTTAACTTCATTCATCAGCAAATACTTTGTAATACCTGTAGTATATTCCTCTTTTATATAAGTTATTTAGAATAGTGGTTTTAACATTTGCTGATGGTTAAAATTATTTTTGTTAAATTAGAACTTGTTTATTTAATTTAAAAATTATTTCCATTAAAGTATAACAGACATTTAAGAAAGAGAAGAAATCATAGAGTATAGCTTAGAAATCTGTCACAAAGTACATATATATGCTCGTGTAACCATGACCCATTTCAAAACATACCATCAACAGCATCCCAGAAGAGACTAGCAAGCCATTCCAAAGCACTTCTCCTCACTCCCTCCAAGGATAATCACTGTTCTGATTTCCAACACCATAATCTAATTTCATCTTTTTGAACTTTATACAAATTGAATCACATGATATATATATTTGTGTATCTGATTTCTTTTGATTGATATTAGTTATGGTCTAAAATTTTCATTGCTTTGTAACATCCATTGCATGAATAAAATAAAATGGAGGAGGGGAAGTTCCTTGAAGAGGCACTTCCTTTGATGTTATGGGGTATTTCTATTATCTCATTTTTTGGAACTATTTCAAATAATGCTGCATGAATATTCTTGTACATGTGTTTACATACAACTGTGCCTGAATGTTTTTGGCTACCTATGTGGAAATGAGATAGCTGGGTCACCTTTCATAGGAAGTGCTAAAATGTTTTCCAAGTGATGGTGCCACTTTGCTCTCAACAAAGGATGAGATATCCCATTGTTTTTTATTCTCTCAATCACTTTTTGTTTATATTTTTATTTACTATAGTTTTTCTATTGTCATCATTCTGCAGGGTGTGTAATGGTGTCTTGTGGTGGTTTTAGTTTGCATTTTCTAGAGAACTTGGTGAATTAGAGCATGCTTTCAAATGTCTGTGGACAATTAGACTATGCTTTTTTATAAAATGTTTATTCAATTTTCTTATTGATTTGTCCATTGGTTTAGCTATGTTTTTCTAATTTATTTTTAGGAGTGTGTGTGTGTGTGTGTGTGTGTGTGTGTGTGTGTGTGTGTTGTAGGTCACAAATCCTTTTGTTTGTTGTTATTTTTTTTGCAAATATAATCTCCCACTCTGTGACTTTGGTTTTTACTCCTTTAATCATGTCTTTTGATGAAAAGGTCTTGATCTTACTGTATTTCATTTTATCAATATTTTCTTTATGGTTTCTACTTGTATATACTGTTTAAGAGAACTTCATTTACTTCAAGATCATCAAGATATTATTCTATTTGTATCTTCTAGATGTTTTATTATTTTACCTTTTACATTTAGAAGGTATAAGGTCAAGGTCAATTTTCATTTTTTCCATTGGATAGCCAGTGAACTCAGCACCATTAATTGACAAGACCATGATTTCCTCATTCCTGGATAATGCTATCTCTGTTATAAATAAAATATCTATATATGCATAAGCTTGTTTCTGAATTCTCTGTCTGTGGAAGTGATCTCTTTTTGTGCCCTTTCAACACTCTTAACATGTTTCTATTCCTAATCTAATTTGCACATCTAATATCCTCTAGGATATTTCCTAGAATATCTTGTAGAATAAGTTCTCTTCATTTTATTTTCTTTTTAATCTCCTTACATTTCTATGTACATTTTAGAAACAGCTTGTCAAATTCCCAATTTTGTTCACAGTTGGGTTGCTTTAAATCTAAAAATCTATTTACAGTATAAACATGGCACATCCCTCCTTTGTTTAGGATTTCATTAAAGTCTCTTAATTATTTTTAGTTTTATATGTGGTAGTTTGCCCAGCTTTTGTTGGTTTTGTTCCCATGAAAGTGATTTTTATGTATTGGGGCTATTGTATGTTTTGAGAAATGTAATTTATTGTTTGTTACTGATATATGCAAATATACTTTTTTTTAACATTTTGACCATGTATCCATCAAATTTGCTACATGTACTGCTATGGTCTGAATGTTTGTATCCCTCTACAATTCATACATTGAAACCTAACCCCCTAAGTGATGGTATTTGGAAGTGGGACCTTTGGGAAGTGATTATGTCATGAGGGCCAAGCCCTCCTAAGCAGGATTATCTCCCTTATAAAAGAGGCCTAAGAAAGCTCCTTTGCCCCTTCCCCCTTAAAATAATACAGCATGAAGTTGGCAGCATGAAACCAGAAAGAGGGCCCTCGCCAGAACTTGACTATGCAGATGCTGTCATCTTGGACTTCTAGCCTCCAAAATGATGAAAAATAAATTTCTTTCATTTATAAGCCATCCAGTCTATGGTATTTTGTTATAGCAGCCTGAACAGACAAAGACACACATAGATATAAATATCTCTATGTTATGTATATATAATTGTGTCATTTGTAAAAAAATGAATTTTTTCTTTTTAATATAGATGTTTTTCTTTCAAATGACTGTACTGGCTAGGACCTCAGAATAATGTCAAAGTGAAGAAACAATTGTAGGCATTTTTGTGTCATTCCAGGCTCAGGGAAGAAGTATTTCAAAATTTCATCATTAAATATGGTATTTCCTGAATATTTATGGAAAAATTTTAATAAGATTAAGGAAATTGCAATCTGTTCCTACTTGGATAAGAAATTTTATCATGAATGGATATTGAATTTGTCATCATGTGAATTTAATATATCAGACGTGATCACGTGATTTTTTAACTCTTTATGCTGAAATATCTGAAATAAAACCAACTTGTCCTATAATGTGTCATCATTTTTATGTATTACGGGCTTTGGTTTGCTAGCAGCAGCAGCAGCAGCAGCAATGTTATTTTGCCATTTTAATTCTATATTTGTGAGTGTGATTGCCCCATATAGTCCTTTCTCCTAATTTCCTTACCAAGTTTTAGTATAAGAAGATGTGGGTCTCATGTAATAGAGTGGTAATATTTCTCTCTTTTTCTAGTCTTTGGAAGAGCTTATGTAAGATTGGTGTTATTTCTTACTTAATATTTGACATAATTCATCAGCATAGCCATCTGGAGCTGGGTCTGGAGTTTTTCATTATGGAAACTTTTTTTTTTTACAGATTCAAATATTTTACATTTTTTTTTAAAGATTTTATCTATTTATTTGAGAGAGAATGAGTGAGAGAGAGCATGAGAGAGGAGAAGGTCGGAGGGAGAAGCAGACTCCCCAAGGAGATGGGAGCCCGATGCGGGACTCAATCCTGGAAGTCCGGGATCATGACCTGAGCCGAAGGCAGTAGCTCTACCAACTGAGCCACCCAGGCACCCCAATATTTTACAATTTTAAAACCAGTTTTTCTGTTTTTTTCTGATGTCAAGTTTTAAAGAATTTGGTGGTGTGTACTATCTTCTTGTCATCTATTCTAAAGGTGATGTCACCTTTTCATTCCTGGCATTGATCGTTAATGCCTTTTTTATGATCAGCATTGCAGGGTATTATGAATTTTATTAAGCTTTCCAAGAAACCAGCTTTTCAGTTACCTTATCTTTTTCTGTGCAGGTTTTTTTTTTTAAGTTAAAAATCTATAAATTTAGCAGTTTCTTCTTTCTACTTTTTGAAGCTTAATTTTCTGTCTTGAGATGGAAGCTCAGTTCATTGATTTGCAGTCTTTTTCCCCTCCTAGAATATGAAGGCTATACATTATCCTCTAAAGCATGGTTTTAGCTGCATCCCAGAGTTTCAAAATTATAATGTCTATTTTCACGCAGTACAACTATTTCTGATTTCCATTATAGTATCCTTGGGGTACCTGTCTGACTCAGTCAACAGAGTAGTCATGTTACTCTTGATCTCAGAGTTGTGAGTTTAAGCCCCACATTGGGTGTGGAGTCTACTTAAAGATAAATAAATAAACAAAAAGTAAAAAAAAAAATCCATTGTCGTTTCCTTTTTGATCCATTTGTTATTTAGGAGTATATTAATTTTCTAGCATATAAAATTACCAAATTATGCTCTTATATTGATTTCTAACTTAATTTTACAGACTTTTAAAAAAATTTCTAGCTTAATTATACAGAGGATATAGAACATTTTCTGTATAATTTCAACAATTTGAAATTTGTTGAGACACGCTTTATGGCCCAACATGTGGTCTGCTTTACCAAATGTAAAGGGAATTCATATTATATAATTACTAAATGCAATTAAGTCATTATGTTAATTTGTCAAATAAGTCATATGTTAATCATATTGTTCAAATAAAGTATGTCCTTACTAACTTTGTTCTCTGATTATTCTATTAGTTACTAAGAGAAATGTATTAAAAATCCTTTACTATGATTGTAGATTACCTATTTTTGTTCAGATAATTTCTGCTTAATACATTTAAAAACTATTATGATAGGTTTTCTCAAGTAATTTAGAATTGTTTTAACTTTCCAGTGAATTAACCTTTTTATCAAAATTAAATAACTTTCTTTATATCCAGTAATGCTTTTTGTCTTAAATTCTGCTTTGTCTTGGGGCACCTGGGTGACTCAGTCAGATAAGCATCTGACTCTGGATTTTGGCTCAGGTCATGATCTTGGGGTTGAGTTCCAGCCTATATCAGGCTCAGTGCTGGGCATGAGGCCTTCTTAGGTTTCTCTCTTTCTGTCCTTGTACCTCTTCCCAACTCTCCCCCCTTACCCCCCCAAAAAAATCTACTTCTCTACTTTGTCTCATAATAATCTAGTTTGTGTCTTTTCCTTTCATCCATTTGGTATCCCTATAGCTAATGTACATCTCTTGTAACATGGGTACAGTTAGGTCATGTTTTTCTTCAGTCTGAAAACTGAATACTTTTTAAGGTATTTAAGTCTTTCACATTTAATGTAGCTAGTAATGCAATTGAGTTTAAATTTACATTATTACTTTTATTTCCATTTCTCTGACCTGCTCTATGTTGTTTTTTCTCTCACTTCTGAACTTTTTGGATTTATTTCTTAAATTTAAATTCTAATCATTATTCCATTTTTCCCCTCCATTAGCTTGGTAATGATTAGTAATTATACTACTATATAGTACTCTTTTAGCAGGATCTAAAAATTATAACATGCATCCATAACTTTTAATTTAAATTTTAATATTAAAATTAAATATTAAATTTTAATATAAATTAGTACTTTTACCACTTTCCTGTCAATACAAGCACTAGAGAACACTTCTGCCACAGGTCATCTTCATGAGTTTTTATTTTCTTTGTCCTCAACTCCTCAATACATTGTATTATTATTATTGCTTTATACATTCGATATTTCTTTAGCTATCTCACTCTGTGACCCTTCCCATTGCTTTTCATCCCTTCATGCCTATCAAGCTGACATCAAGACCATTTCTTTTCCACCCGAAGAATAGCCTTTACTGTTTGTCTCCATGTGTCTGTTGTTGAATTCTTTCAGTTTGTATTTGTCCAAAAATGTCTTCTTTCTGCCTTTGTTTTCCACTGTTATTTCCACTAGTAATGCAATTCTAAGTTGACAGTTACTTGCTTTCATTACTTTAAAGATGCCATTCTGTTGTCTTCTGGCTTCCATCGTTTGTATTAAAAAGTTGCTCTCTCTCTCCAGGTATGTTTACTGCATTTTTTTCAGGAGTCCCTTTGTGCATCCTCTTTCTCCAACACCTGCTTAAATAAATCTTTGTATTACATTCTCTTTGATAAAATTCTTAGTGTTGGGTCTGTTTTTCTGACTGAACTGTGTCTGTCTGAGATAGTGCAGTTATTTTAAAGTGCTTATCTAATTACTCCAACATATGTTGGGTTGGTTCTCTTATTTTAGTGATATACCATGTTGTTTCCTGTATACCCGGAAACACACACACACACACACACACTTCACTGTTTTCATCTGAATGTTGAATACCGTATATGAAATATTGTTGAGACAATCTAAGAGTTTGCATCCTGCATTTAGCTGTGAGACTGACAAGCTTTTTCTCTAAAGGCCAGAGAATAAATATTATTGGCTTTGCAGAGCAAATATAAGGTCTCTGTTGCAAAGACTCAACTGCCATTGCGGTTTAAAAACAGCCACAGACAATATGTAAATAAATGAATGAGTCTGGCTGTGTTCCAATAGATCTTCATTTAAAAAGTAAGGCAGTGGAATGGAGTTGACTTAAAGACTGTAGTTTGCTGACTCCTGTTCCAGAGAGGATTTACTTTTATCCCTGATAAGTGGATAAGCTAGCACTTCTAGCAGTATGATGATACTTTATTCCAATCAGGAATTGAGATCATTCAGGGGAGTTGAACAAGATGACCTAAATTTAGAGACCTAAATTTCATATGGTTCCAGGAATTCAGCTAGATGGTTAGCAAACCGTTCTAAACACCTACAAACTCAACAGGAGATCGAAGAAAAGAATGGCAGCAACTTTATGAACAGAAAAGCAACCACTTTCTGGAAGGTAGGATCTGCCAAGAAGTGAATCCGAGGCAATATTTGGGAAGGGAGACCACAGTGGGGAAGGAGCCTACATCAGCCAGCTACCAGCAAGTGAGAGAGCGGCAGAACATAAAATCCAAGCTTTTAGAAGTCTGCTCTGATGAAGGATGTCACTCCAGTAGGTAAGCAAGGGGTGGAACCCTCACTGGGACCGTATGGTCTCTGGACCCGCAGCATCACAGAAAGACTGGGGGTACCTGAGTGTGGCAGAGCTCCCAGGTATCAGACCTAGGGAGCCAACTGCAAAGAGTGAGCCAAGGAGTGGGCTCTAAGCTCAAGGTTGCCATGAACCATGATTCATGGCACAGTCAGACAACTGCTTTTCGAGCAGGGGCCCACAAGCAGCCAAACTGGGGAGACTCCTCTTCCTCCCCCAGGAGGAGTGGCATGGGAGTGCATCACAGAAATCTACTGGGTTGGGAGACTCCAAATCAGGTCAGTCATGTGCCACAGATAGAAACGCTGGGTCACAGGCTGGCTGAGCTTGGAGTGCAGCCAGAGACCAGGTAGATAGGAGCAATTGACTGCTTTTCTCTGAGGGCTCACTGAAGAGTGGGACCCTGAGCTCTTGGATTCTCTGGGACCAGACATTGGGAGACTGCTATTTTCATTCCTATCCTCCAAAGTGGTAGGGAAAGCACTCAGGAAACAAAGCTACCAAGAGCAAACCCCAGCAGATTACTCCAGCTGGCCCCTGGCAAGGGCAGTGCAATTCTGCCTCAGGCAAATTCACCTGAGAATCACTACAACAGACCCCTCCCCCAGATGATCAGCAAGAATATCCAGCCAAGATCAAGTGTAGTGATCAAAGATAACTGCAAAACTCTAGAGCTAGGAGAATATGGCACATAGAATTCATAGCTTTTTCCCCATGATTCTTTAGTCTTTCAAAGTTAATTCTTTATTTTTTAATTTTTTTAAAGATTTTATTTATTTATTTATTTGATAGAGAGAGACACAACAAGAGAGGGAATACAAGCAGAGGGAGTGGGAGAGGGAGAAACAGGCTTCCCGCCAAGCAGGGAGCCCAATGCAGGGCTTGATCCTAGGACCTTGGGATCATGACCTGAGCTGAAGGCAGACACTTAATGACAGAGCCACCCAGGCACCCCTCAAAGTTAATTTTTTAAATTTTCTTTATTTTTTTCTTTTTCTATTTCTTTTTAAAATTTTTCTTCTTTAATTCTTTCTTCTTTCTAACATCTTGTCTTTTCAATTCCTTTTTTAAAATCTTCTTTAAGTTTCATTTTTACAGTCATGTTCTATCCCTTCATTGTATTTAACCTTACTTTACATGTATATGTATGTGTGTGTATATATATATATATATATATCCTCTAAGCAAAGAGAGAGCCTTAAAGTAACATAGACCAGAAAGGAACCAAGACAATATACAGTAACAGTCACCTTACAGGCAATATAATGGCACTAAATTCATACCTTTTAAGGGCTACCTGAATGTAAATGGGCTAAATAACCCCAATCAAAAGACATAGGGTATCATATTGGATTTAAAAAAAAAAAAAAGACTCATCAATATGCTGTCTGCAAGAGACTCATTTTAGACCCAAAGACACCTCCAAATTTAAAGTAAGGGGATGGAAAACAACTTACCATGCTAATGGACGTCAAAAGAAAGCTGCAATGGCAATCTTTATATCAGACAAATTAGATTTTATGCCAGAGACTATAAGAGGTGAGAAAGGACAATATATCATACTTAAAGGGTCTATCAAGCAAGATCTAATATTGTAAATATCTGTGCTCCTAATATGGGAGCAGCCAATTATATAAGCCAATTAGTAATAAAATCAAAGAAACACACCAACAGTAATACAATAATAGCAGGGGACTTTAACATCCCCCTCGCTGAAGTGGACAAATCGTCTAAGCAAAAGATCAACAAGGAAATAAAAGCTTTAAGTGACACACTGGACCAGATGGACTTTATAGATATATTCAGATCATTCCATCCCAAAGCAACAGAATACACATTCTTCTCTAATGCACATGGATCATTCTCCAGAATAGATCACATCCTGGCTCAAAAATCCGGTCTCAACCGGTACCAAAAGATTGGGATCATTCCCTGCATATTTCAGACCACAATGCTTTGAAACTTGGACTCAATCATGAGGAAAGTTGGAAAGAACTCAAATATATGGAAGCTAAAGAACATCCTACTAAAGAACAAACGGGTCAACCAGGAAATTATAGAAGAATTTTTAAAAATTCATGGAAATAAATGAAACTAAAAACACAACTTTTCAAAATCTTTGGCATGCAGTAAAGGCGGTCCTAAGATGAAAGTATATAGCAATACAAGCCTTTCTCAAGAAACAAGAAAGGTCTCAAATACACAACCTAACCCTACAGTTAAAGGACTAGAGAAAGAACAACAAATAAAGCCCAAACTCAGCAGGAGAAGAGAAATAATAATCAGAGCAGAAATCAATGAAATAGAAACCAAAAGAACAGTAGAACAGATCAATGAAACTAGGAGCTTGTTCTCTGAAAGAATTAATAAGATCAATCAATCCCTGGCCAGACTTATCAAAAAGAAAAGAGAAAGGACCCAAATAAATAAAATTATGAATGAAAGAGGAGAGATCACAACCAACACCAAAGAAATACAAACAAATATAAGAACATATCATGAACAACTATATACCAACAAATTAGACAATCCGGAAGAAATGGATGCATTCCTAGGGACATATAAATTACCAAAACTGAACCAGGAAGAGGTTACTGCCGATGTTCTCCTCTAGGATTCTGATGGATTCCTGTCTCACGTTGAGGTCTTTTATCCATTTCGAGTTTATCTTTGTGTACGGTGTAAGAGAATGGTTGAGTTTCATTCTTCTACATACAGCTGTCCAGTTTTCCCAGCACCATTTATTGAAGAGACTGTCTTTTTTCCACTGTATATTTTTTCCTGTTTTGTCGAAGATTATTTGCCCATAGAGTTGAGGGTCCATATCTGGGCTCTCTACTCTGTTCCACTGGTCTATGTGTCTGTTTTATGCCAGTACCATGCTGTCTTGGTGATCACAGCTTTGTAGTAAAGCTTGAAATCAGGTAACGTGATGCCCCCAGTTTTATTTTTGTTTTTCAACATTTCCTTAGTGATTCGGGGTCTCTTCTGATTCCATACAAATTTTAGGATTATTTGCTTCAGCTCTTTGAAAAATACTGGTGGAATTTTGATCGGAATGGCATTAAAAGTATAAATTGCTCTAGGCAGTATAGACATTTTAACAATGTTTATTCTTCCGATCCAAGAGCATGGAATGGTCTTCCACCTTTTTGCATCTTCTTCAATTTCTTTCATGAGTGTTCTGTAGTTCCTCGAATACAGTTCCTTTACCTCATTGGTTAGGTTTATTCCCAGGTATCTTATGGTTCTTGGTGCTATAGTAAATGGAATCGATTCTCTAATTTCCCTTTCTGTATTTTCATTGTTAGTATATAAGAAAGCCACAGATTTCTGTACACTGACTTTGTATCCTGCCATGTTGCTGAATTGCTGTTTGAGTTTTAGTAGTTTGGGGCTGGAGTCTTTTGGGTTTTCCATATAAAGAATCATGTCATCTGCGAAGAGAGGGAGTTTGACTTCTTCATTGCCAATTTGGATACCTTTTCTTTCTCTTTGTTGTCTGATTGCTGTTGCTAGGACTTCTAATACTATGTTGAACAAGAGTGGTGAGAGTGGGCATCCTTGTCATGTTCCTGATCTCAACGGGAAGGCTGCAAGCTTTTTTTCATTGAGGATGATATTTGCTGTGGGTCTTTCATAGATAGATTTTATGAAGTTCAGGAATGTTCCCTCTTTCCCTATACTTTGAAGCGTTTTAATCAGGAACGGATGCTGGATTTTGTCAAATGCTTTTTCTGCATCAATTGAGAGGACCATGTGGTTCTTCTCTCTTCTCTTATTAATTTGTTCTATCACATTGATTGATTTGCGAATGTTGAACCATCCTTGCAGCCCAGGGATGAATCCCACCTGGTCATGAACCAGGAAGAAATAGAAAACCTCAACAGGCCCATAACCCGCAAGGAAACTGAAGCAGTAATGGGACAACAAACAAGAGCCCAGGGCCCAATGACTTTCAAGGGGAATTCTACGAAACATTTAAAGAATTAATACATATTCTTCTGAAACTGTTCCAAAAAATAGAAATGGAAGGAAAACTTCCAAACTCATTTTACAAAGCCAGCATTACCTTGATCCCAAAACCAAAGATCCCATCAAAAAGGAGAATTATAGACTAATATCCCTGATGAACATGGATGTAAAAGTTCTCACCAAAATGCTAGCCAATAGGATCCAAAAGTACATTAAAGGGATTATTCACCATGATGAAGTGGGATTTATTCCTGGACTGCAAGCTTGGCTCAACATCTGGAAATCAAAGAGCTTGATAGAATAGATTAATAAAAGAAAGCACAAGAACCATATGAACCTCCCAATAGATGCAGAACAAGAATTTGACAAAGTACGGCATCTTTTCTTGATTAAAACTCTTCACAGTGCAGGGATAGAGAGTATATACCTCAGTATCATCAAAGCCATCTATGAAAAACCCATAGCAAATATCATTCTCAATGGGGAAAAACTGGGAGCTCTTCCCCAAAGGTCAGGAATGTAGCAGGACTGTCCACTATCACCACTGCTGTTCAATGTAGTACTAGACGTCCTAGCCTTAGCAATCAGACAACAAAAAGGAATAAAAGGCATCCTAATCAGCAAAGAATAAGTCAAATTCTCACTCTTTGCAGATGATATGATTCTTTACGTGGAAACCCCAAAAAACTCCACCCCAAAACTCCTAGAGGAATTCAGTAAAGTAGCAGGATATAAAATCAATGTACAGAAATCAGTTACATTTCTGTACACCAACAAGATGGAAGAAAGAGAAATTAGGGAGTTGATCTCATTTACAATCATACCCAAAACGAGAAGATACCTAGGAATAAATCTAACCAAAGAAGCAAAGAATCTGTACTCAGAAAACTATAGAAAGCTTATGAAAGAAATTGAAGAAGACACAAAGAAATGGAAAAACGTTCCATGCTCACAGATTGGAAGAACAAATTTTGTGAAAATGTCTACACTACCTAGAGCAATCTACCCATTTAATCCAATCCCTATCAAAATACCATCAATTTTTTTTTTCAAAGAAATGGAACAAATAATCCTAAAATTTATATGGAACCAGAAAAGACCCCCAAATAAGTCAGAGGAATGTTGAAAAAGAAAACCAAGTCTGGTGACATCACAACTCTGGACTTCAAGCTCTATTACAAAACTGTAATCATCAAGATAGTATGGTACTAACACAAAAACAGACACATAGATCAATGGAACAGAACAGAGAGCCCAGAAATAACCCTCAACTCTATGGTCAACTAATCATCAACAAAGCAGGAATGAATGTCCAATCGAAAAAAGACAGTCTCTTCAACAAATGGTGTTGGGAAAATTGGACACCCACATGCAGAAGAATGAAACTGGACCATTTCCTTATACCACACACAAAAATAGACTCAAAATGGATAAAAGACCTCAATGTGAGATAGGAATCCATCAAAATCCTTGAGGAGAACACAGGCAGCAACCTCTTCGACCTTAGCTGCAGCAACTTCTTCCGAGGAACATCACCAAAGGCAAGGGAAGCAAGGGCAAAAATGAACTATTGGGACTTCATCAAAAGCTTTCGCACAGTCAAGGAAACAGTCAACAAAACCAAAAGAAAACCAACAGAATGGGAGAAGATATTTGCAAATGACATATCAGATAAAGGGCTAGTATCAAAATCTATAAAGAACTTGTCAAACTCAATACCCAAAAAAAAGTAATCCAATGAAAAAATGTGCAGAAGACAAAAGAATGTGCAAAGAAGGCATCCAGATGGCCAACAGACACATGAAAAAGTGCTCAACATCACTTGGCATCAGGGAAATACAAATCAAAACCACAATGAGATACCACCTCACACCAGTCAGAATCACTAGAATTAACAATTCAGAAAATGACAGATGTTGGTGAGGATGCAGAGAAAGGGGAGACGTCCTATACTGTTGATGGGAATGCAAGCTGGTACAGCCACTCTGGAATATAGTATGAAGGTGACTCAGAAAGTTGAAAATAGAGGTACCCTATGACCCAGCAATTGCACTACAGGGTATTTACCCCAAAGATATAATGAATGTGATCCAAAGGGCACATGCATACCAATGTTCATAGTAGCAATATCCACAAGCCAAACTACAGAAGGAGCCTAGGTATTCATCAACAGTGAATAGATAAAGAAGATGTAATATATATATAGACAATGGAATATTATGCAGCCATCCAAAATGAAATCTCACCATTTCTAATGATGTGGATGGAACTAGAGGGTATTATGCTAAGCAAAAGAAGTCAATCAGAGAAAGACAATTATTATATGATCTTTCACTGATATATGGAATTTGAGAAACACGGCAGAGAATTATAGGGGAAGAGGGGAAAAGAAAACAAAACAAGATGAACCAGAAAGGGAGACAAATAATAAGACTTTTAATCTCAGGAAACAAACTGAGGGTTGCTGGAGGGGAGAGGGGTGAGAGGGATGGGGTGGCTGGGAGATGGACGTTGAGGAGGGTATGTGCAATGGTGAGCACTCCGAAATGTGTAAAACTGATGAATCACAGACCTGTACCCCTGAAACAAATAATACATTATATATTAATAAAAATTAATTTTTTTAAAAAGGAAGTGAGATAATTCAAAACTAGGCTTCTGTTCTTGCAAAGGCTGGTCTATATCCAGTTCATCCAAATACTTAGAGCCCAGAATAGAGTTCCTCAATTTGACACCAAGTCTTTGTTGTAGGAGGGCTTTCCTGTGCATTGTAGACTATTTGGCAGCAACTCTGACCTCTAACCCCAGGTGCCATTAGCATGTCCCCATCCCAGTTGTGACAACTAAAAATATTTACAGATTGCCAAAATTGCCCACCATCAAGAACTACTGGCTCAGAATATAGCCCTCCAGGGTTACCTGGATCCCTTTGTGGGTCACACCTGACCCCCATTTTTTGTTCTCATTGTGCCATGTGCCTTGTCAACTTTGCTCAGGTTTTCAACTTTCAAGTACCTCTTGAAGAACAGGATGAGGACTCTAGTGTTTAACACCCCGAAATGCTGGTCCCATTTCTCTGAATTTTCTTCTTCTTGTGAGTCTTGGCACACTATTCTCCCCTCCCCCCCCACCTTGTATAGCTTTTCCAGCTTCTATTTCAGGTTAGTTTTCCAAGTTTAGCAGTCTCTGTTACTATAAGTAACAGATATTTTTCCCAAAGACATATAGTTACAAATGCAGAGGGATATAATAATTTCACTCATGTTATTTAATTATATCTTTCATTAGATCTAATTGGCAGTGATAAAAATAGATTTTTCAATAAATTTTCTATTGATTTCAGTTGTACTAAACATTAAATTGCACTTATTATAGAACCTTTCCATGTGCATTAATCAACTAATTCTAAAGTCAGTATCAAACTTAAAATTAAATAATTCCTTTTCCATGGGAAAATAGAGAACTCTTACATTTCCAAATTGACTTTGAAAAACCTATAGTATAATTGGATCCTGATATAATTTATTTGTTAATCATAATTTCATACTAAAATAAAAAATACAGGTCATTTGAGGATACTAGATTTTTAAGTGGTCAAAAATGATTTAAGTAAAAATTACTAAGGAAATTTAAGTTTTATTCTTTTCCTAGGATGGAGTTAATTTGATTTGTTGAAGAACTTTTAATTATGTGATTATGAGGGAGTTTTGTGTTCAGTACATCTGCTTCCTTTATTAACGACCTATGTGACTGTGGTCTAGCCTTTCTGGGACTCAACTATATCTTCTCTAAAATAAGTGTTAGCAAATATTTTTCAAACACTTACTGCCTACAAGGCATTTTCCATATATTTTACATTTATTGACAGGAGTAATTCACATAATAATTATATGTGTTTGGTACTATTATTATACTCACTCTCCAGATGAAGAAATAGCTTTCTACATCTGTTACAAATAAGAATATAGTGCTTACATTTGACATAATATGATTGAATATTAGAATTGGAGTTTTCACATGATGAATTCCATTTAACTTATATAGCTACTATAAATAGCTCACCTGTATATAATTTTGTAAAATCTCATAATGTATGTTAAAAATAACATTGTGAAATATCTTAGTTAGTGATATTTTAGATCATCCTTGTCCTCAAATGGTTGGATGTGCCCAAACTTAAAATACCAAGTTTAAAACTAATATTCCCTTATTGCTTTTAAGGAAAGATTTACCCAATCTATGTTAAGGTAGTTCTGATACACTCTTAATCAGACTTGCTTTCTTCAGAGACTTTAAAAATAATCTACTTTGGTTTGTCATCTGTAGCTGACCACTTCCTGTGGTCCTATGTTAGAGCTTCATCTAATTGTAAAAGAAGAAAAATTACTTTCAATACTTTCCTCTACCCTAAAGGGGTTAATTAAGCAATTTCCAAGAATCAGATTGAAAAATTATAAAACTATATTTTTAAAAGTCAGTTTGTTCATTAAATATTTTTATAACATAAATCATAAAGAATTATGTGTTTTGAATGGTTTTTATATATACTCATGGTGCAAAATTGAAAAGGTATCCAGTAAAGAGTAAGTTAACACCCCATTTCTTTCTTCAGATACTAAGTTTCTTTCTCCACTGGGTCCACCACTGGAAGTTGGCAAGCATTTGAGAAGAACTACCACAAACTAATTTTAAAGAAGTATTTTTCCTACAAGAATCTTAAAAAAATCTTACATAGACAACATTGCAGTTTTTAAAGTTTAACACTTTATTCAATAATCACTTGCTAATGCCTAATAGTTTCACAGTGATATTTAGGCCAGTCGTTTTCAATTTGATGAACATCAGACTCAACAGGAAGCTTTTTAAGAAATACTCTAGTACCTGGTCAAATCAATTAAGTCAAAAGCTTGGAGGTGGGCTGTCCAGCCATCAGATTATTTTCTCTTTTTTAAAACTCTCCAGTGGATTCTAATGTGCTATGGACTTAATCTTATACTCCACTCTGTGGGATATACAAAGATAGGTTTGGCACCAGCTCTTTTCGCAAGATGCTAATAATCAAGTTGGGGGACGAATACCCATGGTGTATTATAAATGTTTAAAAACTGGCTATCTGAACAAAAAAACCCTAATTTGTAGCATTTCCTGATTCCATGGTGAAAATACGTTCATCATGTCCAATTTCAAGCTAACAATATGGCTTATTGAATACAGAGTTGGAAAGAGGTGTGAAATAGCACTCCATTATATAGTATTTCTACCACACAGATAAAATAGACATAAAAACCTCAAGATCATAGATAATAGGGGCGCCTGGGTGACTCAGTGGGTTAAAGGCTCTGCCTTCAGCTCAGGTCATGATTCCAGGGTCCTAGGATCGAGCCCTGCAACGGGCTCTCTGCTCAGCAGGGAACCTGCTTCCCTTCCTCTCTCTGCCTGCCTCTGCCTACTTGTGATCTATCTGTCAAATAAATAAATAAATAAAATCTTTTAAAAATAAAAAAGATGATAGATAATAAAATATAGAAAAATAATTAGGAAGTGATGAGTTTTGATTATTTATTGCTCATATTTTAATGTAATTCATTTAATTGTAAGTTTATGTAATTTAATTTTTAATAATGGCTGTGTTTAACAACCAGCTCACAAAATCCTTCAAAGTGTAAAAATCCATTCTTGCAAGCCTACACAGGCCAGCTCTAGTACATCACTACCTCCAATGAGTAACAATATGCTGACTACAATAGAATACAGGAAAAAAAATAAGCATGGTGGAAGCTTATTTTCTTCTCTTCTGGAAATTACTTAGTGGAGGTGGCAGAGTGCACATTATCCCCTTTTAAGCGATGAGGATATCAAGATTCACAGAAATCTCAATTTTTCCCCTCCTGATAAGCTGAACCAGAACTCTAGCATCGGACTCCCATTCGCTGTCATATCAACATGCCTCTCTAGGGCCATCCTAGAAACAAGGAAAATTAATCTGTTGACTTTTTTCACAAGAAGATTTAATTATTGATATATCTATATTTAAAATTTGTCTAAGCTAATCCTTACTGATGGTTGAGTTGATTTCCTTTTAATGATGAAGTTTAGAGTAGCATGACACAGAATCACTGCACCATCAGTTCATAAATATTCACTAAGCACTTACCATGTGCTCTACTAGGGATGCAAAGACGGCAAAAGGGATATAAGTTTTGGTCCCTACCCTTAAGGAAACTTCAATCTCGACCCTCAAAAACCACAAAAACATAAAGCAAATCAATTCAGTGTTTTAAAATAAAAGCTACTGACTTTGAGTGTGAAGAAGAAATTCTAGCAAGCTAGAGAAGGCTCATGAGGTTATGTTTAAGGGAGGAGAGAGGACTTGAAATGGGACCTTCTAAAATGAGTAGTTAGCTTCCCAAAAAAGAGAGAGAAAGCATCTCAGACAGCACATGACTTTTTAATTTCCTCACACCTGCCTCTTTAGGGATTACATTTGGACATAACCCCACTATACCTTTCCAGTCACTCGGTATTTGTGACTGCAGATCTTTCTGAACAACAACAAAGTAGTAGTCTAGACAAAGTCCTTTAAGAGCTGCGTGGGTACAAGTTGGAATTACTTGCTTTAGCCTTTACTATATGACTCATTGCTAATGCTGGGAAATATTTCTTTCTACCTTATGGAAAGAACATTTTCCGATGAAGATCTCTTGAGTGTGAACAGTGAGTCAAGTGCCCATGTTCTATTACCTACAGTTTTAACCCTCTTTCTGGTTTCAGGCAGACATGAAATATTCAGGGAAATATGGGAAAGGGTTTGGAATTTAGCAGAACAGCGTGACTGCTGGGAACATTTGGTACCTATAGAGCCAACTATGATGTAGCCAGAATAATAAACTAAAGAACCAAATCCCCAAAACATATTTTAAAGTAGAAAAAGAACACAATTTTAACAGAATTTATTTTAGTGCTCTTTTAGGTTCACGGCAAAATGGAGCAGAAAATACAGAAAGTGGATATAACTCCCTGCCCCCTCATATACACAGTTTCCTTCCTTATCTACTTCCCCCACCAGAGTGGTACAATTGTTACAGTTAATGAACCTACACCGACTCATGATTAGCACCCAAAATCTATAGTTTACATTAGGATTTATTGTATTATGATTTTTACAGTATCATACAGATTACAGCATCTTACAGAATAATTTCACTGCCCTAAAAACGCTTTGTGCTCTGCCAATTCATCCTTCCCTCCCCTCTAACCCCTGACAACCACTGACCATTTTACTGTCTTCATAGTTTTGCATTTTCCAAAATGTTGTATAGTTGGACATGTAGTATGTAGTATGTAGTAGTATCATGTAGTATGTACCCTTTTCAGAATGGTTTCTTTCACTTAATAATATGCATTTAAATTTCCTCTGTGTCTTTTCATAGTTTGGTGACTTACTGCTTTTTAGCAGGGAATAATATTCCCTTGTTTGGATGTACCACAGTTTATTGAGCCTTTCACCCACTAAGGGACATATTGATTGCTTCCAAGTTTGCCCATTATGAATGAAGCCATTACAACTACCCAGGTGCAAATTTTTGTATGGACATAAGTTTCAATTCATTTAGGTAAATATCAAGAAACATGATGGCTGGGTCTTATGATAAGAGTAGGTTTAGTTTCATGGGAAATCACCAAACTGTCTTCAAAAGTGGCTGTACCATTTTGCATACCCACCAGCAATGAATTAGAGTTCCTACTGTGCCAAATCCTCAGCATTATCAGAGTTCTGGATTTGGGGTATTCTAGTAGCAGGGCATGGTACCTCATTGTTGCTTTAATTTGTTTTCCTAATGGCGTATGATATTGTGTATCTTTTCATACGTTTATTTTCCATCTGTATGTCTTTTTTGGTGAGGTGTCTGTTCAGGACTTTGCCATTTTCAGTTGGGTTGTTTGTTTTCTTATTTTCAAGTTTTAAGAGTTTTTTATATTTGGGTTATAGCCCTTTATCAGATGTGTTTTTCACAAATATTTTCTCCCAGTCTGTGGCTTGTCTTCTCTTTTATCTGGGTCCTTCACAGAACAGTAGTTTTTAATTTTACTGAAATCCATCCAGCTTATTGACTACTTCTTTCACGAGTTATGCCTTTGGTTTTGTATCTAAAAAATCACTGGCATACCAAAGGTCATCTAAATTTTTTCCTATGTTATCTTCTAGGAGTTTTAGAATTTTGTATTTTGCATTTAAGTCTATGATCTATTTTGAGTTAATTTTTGCAAAGGATGGCAGGTCTGTATCTAGATGATGATTCTTCTTCTTTTTCCTCCTCCACTTTTTTTTTTTTTTTTGATGTGGATATCCAGTTATTTCAGCACGCTTCGTTGCATGACTCCATTGTATTGCCTTTACTATTTTGTCAAATAGTAGTTGACTCTATTTATGTGGCTCTGTTTCTGACCTCTCTATTCTGCTCCCTTGATCTATTTTTTTATTCTTTCCCCAATACCACACTTTCTTGATCACCATACCTTTTTAGTAAGTCTTAAAATCAAGTAGGGAAGTAGGGTCAGTCCTCTGACTTTGTTCTTATCCCTCAATATTGTGTTGATTATTCTAGGTCTTTTGCCTTTCCACATATACTTTAGAATCAGTTAGTTGATATCCACAAAGTAACTTGCTGAGATTTTGATGGGAATTGCTCTGAATCTATAGATCAAGTTGGGAAGAACAGACATCTTGACAATTTTATCCTCCTCTCCATGAACATGGACTATCTCTCCATATATTTAGTTCTTATTTGAGTTTTTTCCATCTAGAGTTTTTCAGTTTTCCACACATGGATCTTATACATATTTTGTTAGATTTATACACAAATATTTTATTTTGGAAGGTGCTAAAGTAACTGTTTTTTTTTTTTTTAAGATTTTATTTATTTATTTGAGAGTGATAGCAAGAGAGAAAGCACGAACAGGCTGAGGGACAGGAGCTGAGCAGAGAGCCTGTTGCTGGGTTCAGTCCCAGGACTCTGGGATCATGACCTGAGCTAAAGGCAGATGCTTAGCCAGCTGAGCCACTCAGGCTCCCCAGTGGTATTGTTTTAAATTTCAACTTGTTCTTTGCTGGTATATGGGAAAGTGATTGAATTTTGAACATAAATCTTCTGTCCTGAAACTTATTTCCAGGAGGTTATTTTGTTTCTGTTTTTTGTTTTTGCCAATTCTTTGGGATTTTCTACATGGACAATCATGTTATCTGTGAACAAAAACAGTTTTATTCTTTCTTTTACAATCCATACACCTTTAATTTTCCTTTCTTAGAGTCCTACTGCACTAAGATTTCCAGTAAGATCTTGAAAATGAATGGTGAGAGGAGGCATCCTTACTTTGTTCCTAATCTTAATAGAAAATCTTATAGACCTGCATTATTAAGATGTTGGTTGTAGGTTTTTTGCAGATTTCCTTTATCAAGTTGAGAAAGTTCATCTCTCTTCCTACTTTGCTGAGAGGTTTTATAACAAGAGCCTGTTGAATTTGATAATTCAATTTTAAAAAGATATCACTAGTAGACCAAATGAACATCCTATATACCTGTTGCTTTGATGAGATTAAACAAAAACTATTACACGAGAGTAATATTCGAAGTGCTTTTAACACTTTCTCTCCTTCTCAAGTCCTTTTTATAAACTCACTTAGACTCTAGCTCCTTAATCTATTCATCTTTGGCCTAAGAACTTTTTGTTTCAACACTTTGAATCATCCACCAGAGAAATATCAATTGAGTTTAACCAACTATCAACTTGACTTTAAAAAAAAGTGTTGAACTATGTACCAGCACACCCACACATGTATGCATACACAGACGCATGTACATAAGCATGTTATGGTATTATGTGTTTCCCTGGGAGGCAGGCTGCCAGGGTGGTGAGATTTTCATATTCTGAATAAAACTGACTTTTTCATTGTTATGTTTAGGCCGTTAACTTAGTGGTTAAGCGCTCTAAAATTGGATCACATAGACTTGAGCTTGAAGCCCAATTCTACCACTTACAAACCATGTAATCTTGGGTTTGCTATGTAACTTCTTTAAACCTCAGTTTCCTTATATTTAAAATAAGGATAATAATAATAGTTTCTGCCTCATAATTTTTAGGTAATCTGTGAAATGTTTATCACAGTGACCAGAACAATATAAACTATAGATATATACATATATCCTAACTATATGTATATGTAACTATTTTTCATAAATGATATTCAACACTCAAAAATAACAAGGTATAAAAAAAAACACAATTTGTCAATAAAATGGGAAATAGAAGATATACACTTCAAAATAACTATATTGTATCAGTCATTGTTTAATCAAGAACACAGAAATGACACTAGAGATTTTATCATAAAGATTTTAACATGAACATTTATTTAAACAGGCATTGGAGAAATGAAGAAGTAAAAAGGGACCTCTGAACACAGAAATAGTGCCTGGAGAAGGAGCCAATTTTTCAATATAAGCAATGGAACCCAGAAGACAATGGAATGATATTTTCAAACTAATGAGAGCAAGTAATTTCAACTTAGAATTCTATTACCAGTGAAAATGTCTTTCTGAAAATGAAGGCAAAACGATGATATTTTCAGATAAACAAAAACTGGTAGACGAATCTATCATCAGCAGACACACATGAAGGCAAACAATAAAGATTCTTCGGGCAGAAGAAAAATGGTCTTGGATGGCAGCTTTAATATGCAAGAGGAACAGAAAGGCACTGGGAAGGACCAGGATGTGGATAGCCAAAAGAATGTTGCATGTATAAAGCAATATTATTAATAATCATGTATGGAAGGGCACCTGGGTGGCTCAGTCCGGTAAGCGTCTGCCTTCGACTCAGGTCATCATCCCAGGGTCTTGGGATCGAGTCCTACATTGGCCTCCCTGCTCAGCAGGGAGCCTTTTTCTCCCTCTCCCTTTCTTGTCACTCCCTCTGCTTGTGTTCACTCTCTCTATATATCAAATAAATAAATAAAATCTTTTTAAAAAATAATGTATTGAGAAGTTTAAATTACCTAGAAAAAGTGTTCGTGGAAGCAGTAGGAAATAATATGGGAAGAGGGCAAATGGCCCAAGTTCTCTAATCCATGCACTGACAGGGTGGTAGTCTCACTACTCATTTATCTACCATGCTTGCTTCCTGTTTTCTCACAGGCATCCCTCCCCAATAACCTTTTGGGTGTCTGCTTTCCAGAGAAACCAAGCTGTGATGAGTATCTTCAACTACAGAAACCAATGCCAGTTTTATTTTTCCAATGAGTATTCTGGTCAGTCCGCATTCTCATAAACACTTGGTATCATCGCCCTTACTAATTTTGGTCACGTTTGTGGTTATGTAGCGGTGGTGTATCCTCAAGGTTTTGCTGTGTGTTCTCCTGTTCATGGCGCCCCGACATTTTTCATATGTTTTTGCAAAGTTATTAGAAATGTCTGTCATATTTCCTTCCCTTTTGCTTTTTTATTGTTTCCCAGTTAGTGATCCTGATTGTTACTTCCTTAGAGTACTATCTGCAGGAATGCCTCGTGCCCCCTCAGAAAGGAATTGCATTTGTACCGGCTATGGGCCCCCTGCCTCCCCTGGATCACTGTAAACTAATAATTAAGAGGCTTAACTTTAGAGACCTTTAGACCAAGCAGGGCAGTTAGGGTCTAGCCCCAGACAGAGAGGAGTAGGAGTCTGTAATTAGAATTTCTCTTTCCTTTTTTTTTTTTTTCTTTTTCTTTCTTTCCTCTAGAAGCTAAACCCAGTCCAGACAAAATTTCTGCAATCCTCCTCCAAAAGCAATTTTATTTTCCTAAATTGAACCCACTGGGTGTGTCATCCCTTAGAAAATCCAGCTTTACAAGCCAGATTACAATCCACCAACTTTGTTTCCTTTCTACCCAGATTTGTGGCCATTACAACTGATTTTAGCCACCAGAGATTTGGAGATGGTCTCCAGGGAAAATTTCAGTTCTGGGTCTCATTAAATGCCGTGAATCCTGCTTTCTTATCACATCTAGGCTAGGAGCAGCAGCATACTGGTAAATGTTTAACAACAGGCTCTCCAAGAAAAAAAGAAAAAAAAATATCCCTGGTTTGTAGTGTTTGCCAGTTTCCACAGTGGAAATCTTGCCACCAGGGCCAAAGTACTAATGTGACTTCACTGAAGCGATAAACAGCAGCTCACCAACTTACAGCATTTCCACTGTGCAAGCACAAGAGATAGGAATGACTTAAAGAGCATAGGCAGTAGTATAATAAACAAAATAATTAGGAAATTATGTGGGTTAGTGTTTAATATCTGTTTTTAATGCAACTTATTTAATTATAAGTTTATATAGTGTTATTTTTAATAATGGCAGAGTTTAACAACTGACTTGCCAAGTTTCTAAAAATTCAAAAGATAGCTTTCTGTGAGCCAATGCAAGTCAGTTCCATCACACCACTGGCTATGGGGAATTCATATTTGTTTTCCTATTTTATTTACTTATTCTCTCAGCATTTTGATGAGTGATATACTACTGAGATTTTTTCCTGAGTGTCCAATGTGCCACACTGACCCAGATGGAAATTTCCTTCCAGCGCTCTAATGTAATGTTATTTAATCCTCACAACAACCCCAGAAGGGTTTTTTTTTTTTTTAATTATTACTATTCCCATTGTATGGATAAAAAAATCAAGTCATGGGGAGATTTCATTGCCCATAACCTCTCAGAGAGTAAGAGAGCTGGGATTTGGACCCAGACAGGATTCAGATTCCATTTTGTTAACTATATGCTCACTGTCTTTCCTCTCAAATAAGCAACTGAGATAGGAAGGTTTAAGCTTTCAGGTTTCGAGGGAAAAAAATATTCATACTCTCACTTCTTGCCCAAGAAAATTCAAAGGATGCACACTAAGCCATCAGAAAGACTCAGAGAGAATCTGACAGCTGTGTGTCACCTGGGCTGAGTTGTAAACACACAGACAGGGAAGTTCATTCCACACCTCAGTCACCAAGGGTCACCTGAATCATGAGGAGTCATCAGACATGCCCCACCTGGGGAACATTCCACAAAACACTTGCCCCATTCTCTTCAAAACTGTCAACTCACAGAGTACAAAGAAAAACACAGAAGCAAATCCAGAGTAGAGGAGACTGAGAGGCAGCGTGGGCGGAACGTAATGCATCATTCTAGGTTCTCTCTTGCAATGAAAGACGTTATGAGGACAATTAGTGAAATCTGAATACTGACCGCAGATTAAGTAATAATATCACATCAATGTTCATTTCCTGATTTTTACAATTATACAGTGGTTATGTAAGAGAATGCTTTTCTTATAGGAAATAGACACTAAAGTATTTAGGGGTAAAGGGGCATCAGAAAGCAACTTGAAATATTCAGAAAAAACAATTACAGATATGGAAATATAAAGACAAATACAAACATATATATTCACACACACACACACACACACACACATATCTCTAAAGAAGGGTGAAGTAAATGTAGTAAAATGTTATCTTTAGGGGAATCTCAGTAGAAAGCGTTATCTTTCCACTACCCTTACAAATTTTCTGTAAGCTTAAAAGAACATCAGAATGAAAGATTAAAAGCAAATGATCGAAATAAACCTAGCTGAATTTTGTTTTGTACTCCTTTATGAACGGGACTCTGCTAACTTCCTTGTGTCTGTTCCCGTGTTTACCACTTTGGCTTCTCTCTGCCGGCCTCATATTCTCTCTCCGGACCTCCCATTCCGTTCCATTTCTGAAAAGACCTCAGATTGGCCAATCACCATGATCTGTGGTGCCCGGCAAGTCCCTGGATTGGCGGCCCAGGGTAGGGTTCTGACACCGGGTTCTAGTCCCTCAGTAGCCTTTGTAGCAGAAGTTATGACGGGCCGTTCCCTTACCAGGAACCATGGGCAGGCAGGCAAGCAAGCATGATTGACATTTCTAGTACAGAGAGAATAATTGCATAAATGCAAAAGGAAAAGCACAAGATTCCCAGTGTTCAAAGTTCAGCCAATGGTTGTATTGAATTGGACCACATGGCTCCATTTGGAGCAACAGATGACATGCCTGACTTTGGATAGTAAGTCAACAGTAAACTCCAAACTCTGTGGTGTGCCAAGGGATCAAATCACTTTTATTCTACTATTAACAAAGCAGTTTCTTAAAAAAAAAAAAAAAAAAAAAAAAAGTATTTATATGAATATACTGCCTCTGTAAAGATCCCCCAAATTTGCTCTTCTTATGAGTTTTACATCTTTTTGCTTTCTTGCTCAGTGGTTATATTGTGTTTTGGGGTATGAGTTCAAAGGTCAAGGGGTTGATTTGGCTCAATTGCATTTATTGTTCAGTGTGGTTCTACATTTAAAAGAGCTAAAGGATGGTCCTTTTCTGTCTTTCCTTGCTTAAGCATATCTGGAGATGCCAACAGCTTTTGTAACTTTTTCCAAAGACTTTCCCTGAAGGAAATGGGGAGATTTCATTTTATGTTATTTAGGTCATTTAATCAGAAAGCAAATCATCTGTCTTTGATCATGCCCTTGCCAGAAGATCCCTAACTCATTAGTGTGCTATTAATGAGGCTGGATTTTTAAGCAGGTGTTGTTAAGTGCAATCAGAGCAGCTTTATTAAGCCGCAAATTGTCTTGCCATGACAAAGGAAGTCAGATTGGCCCATGCTCAGTTAACCTTTGTCTATATGCATGACTTGGCTGATTAAACAGCAATTGATAATGACCTTCCGTCTGGCAAAGCCAGAAAAAGGTGATGCCTGATGTTGGCATTCATTTTATGTGACATGAGCGACAGGCAGGCAGTCTCTCTAATTTAGAAATCTATAATGCAATTTCAAAATTAACTAATATCACAGTGCAATGAGCAACTAATTTATGTGTATTAAACTGAAATTTTGATGTGTGTGTTATTTCAGAGGAGAAGCATTATTGCAGAGAGAGCCGAACTAGCTTTGACTAGCCATTGTTAGTAGCTGGAAAAACAAGACTGTGAAAGATAAAGGATAGTTGTTTTTTGGAGATTATTAGCTTATTAAACAAGCATCCCGTTCTCCTTCTATGTGGAGGACCCTAGCCTGATGAATTTAACACCGGCCCTGCTTCTCGGGAACTCACAATAGGGTGATAGACAGGAGCACCAGTTTTATTACAATTTATTCAGTGCAACAGCAGTTCATCCTTAGCACGTGAGACGAATGCTGTCTGTCATTCTCAAAAGATCAACTGATTCTGAAATGTGGAGGGAGAATCAGAGTGCTGTGGGGAACCTGTAATTTATTGAGTGGCTATTACATGCTAGATACTTCATTCATGTTACCTCACTGAGTCCCTGAAACAATATTTAGGTGAATATTTCATTTCACAGATGAAGAAACAGAAGTCCATTCACAGGTGCAGTATTTTGCCCAAGGTCAGTCAACTGTTAAGTAGCACAACTAAGATTTGAAATTGAGCTCTGTTTGTCTCTAAAACCCATGGTGTTCTGTGGAAACACCACGATACATGGAAATTAGAGTGAACAACGAATTATGTGCCACTTGGTGCTATGTGTGGGTGTGTGTGTGTCTGTCTGTGTTCTAGTTTATTTGTTGCCCGGTTTAGGGAACATAACAGATGGATCACACTGTCTTAAGGTCAATATGAAATGGCTTCTGCCTCATGGTATCGTAAATTCCTCTGTATTTTTTTCAGGTTCTTCTTCATGAACAGATTGTTTGATGACTTTATTGATCGTCCCAGTAAACATCCTTTGCATTGAGAAGGCTTTACCAAGTATACTGCTAAAATAGAAGTGGTCTAGACACGGTTGTAACTTGAAGTTTTGCTCACACTCATATTTCCTATTTCAGGGTGATGGATGTTTTATTCTGGAGTGTGTTAATAGATGTGCCAACGGGAAAAAAAAGTCTTTCCTGGCTCAAATAGGTTTGTTTAGTAGTTAAGCAAAATTAGAGAGGTTTCTTTCTCCCTGCAGGACCTTTCAGAGCCTTTAATATGCTAATGGGTATTATGACTTTCCTAGGAGAGAATCTGGTATTCAACATTTCCCAAGTTTTCTTGACCATGAGGCTCTTTGTTCTTTGAGGGCCAATTAGCACTCACAAGAATTGGTGGGTGCAGAACAGAGTGCTCTATAAAAAATTAGCATCCAAGTAACAGCATAGGGAAGGCAGAGAAGAGAAACAAAGATGAAGGGACATTCACACAAGAAATAGGAAAGCAACCGGTTTACCTTTTTCACAGTTTTGCTAGGGTATTTAAATGCTGGACAAATCTTAATGAATGGCACGACCCATCTGACATAAATATAGGTGATATTCATCTCTACTCCATAAACATCACAGTAACTATAAACATTGGTTGAGCTTCTCTGATTTCTACATCTTTCCTGAATAACACTTGAATAAGCTATTCGTTTTTCAGATTACATCAAGGTCATCAAAGGATTATGCCTATTTTGCTGCTTAAGTCTACTCAGGTTCTTTATCAGTTTTGCACTCACAGTGACGTGAGAAGCTTGTGACGCACTGGGATGGCTCTCAAAATGGGGGTTCCCAGACCAACTGCATCAGCATCACTTGGGAACGTGGTAGAAAGCAAATGCCAGCGCTCTGTCCCAGACCCGCCGAATCAGAAAACTACGGCCATGTGGCCCTGCTAGCCCAACCCCCTCACTCCCCCCGTGTCATTTGAATCCAGACTGTACAAATCTTCCGATTCAGAAGATCTCTGAAATTAGGAGATTGCAATTTACCAAATCAACTGTGTGAACACAGACAAATCCTCGAACTTCTCTGAGGCTAATTTCTTATCTGCAAATTGAGGAGTGTGGATTCTGTGATTTCTGATTCTGTAATTCCACATGATTACATACACATTCAACTGTCAATTCCACCCACCAGTGTCTCAGGGTTGAACGTCTGGCCTCTGAAGTCAGGAAGCCATGATTTCAAATTTCCACTGTGCCCTGGTTCCTGGATCCTCCTTCTTACGTGTGGCCTCTCAGAGCGCCCTGGCCTCCTTGTCTGTAGACCGCAGATTATAGTCGTGCTGAAGTCACAGATTTCTCAGAGTTAAATGAGGTAATGTGTGGAGAGTGCTTCACATGGGAGTTGCTGTAAAAGTGCTCATTAAAGGGCAATGGCCGTTATTTGGAAGATCTCTGAAAAAAGGATGCTCCATTTTTAAAGTTCATACCATTAGAAAAAGGACTTCCATTTCAGTTCTGTGCTTGAAAACTGCAGGTTTCAGAACAAGTGGACACATTGAGCTTCAGTGACTTGGGACTTGGAGATCCGGGCTATTATAAAGGTCATTGGCACCCAGGACTTCCATGCGTCCGTGGAGAAAAACAAGCATATTCTTTTCAGATTGTTTGGTTAAACTGCAATTATTTTAAAATACAGAGAGGGATTTGGTTAAATTTGGGTGGAACATCAATGAGCTGCTGATATCGTGATGGGTGTGTGTGCACGTTTTTCCTTAACAGCTTTCTTTATTAGAGCTCGGTTCAAAAAAGAAAACACAATTGTTTGCACTGTATTTGCAAACAATCAACAAGGAAATCATGCATTAATTGTTCAGATGAATGCGTGATGGTGCTCACATTTATCTGTGTTTATCACGGCACCAGACGGTCTGATTGGGAGAGCGCTTCACGGTGGAAGAGCTCGGGATGCAGAAGCTAAGAGATGCCTCTTTAATGGGAGGTGTTCAGGATCAGACTGGCTTTGTTGACCTTGTTCCTACACACAATGGAGTCTGCGCGGAGGGCTGTGTGCAGCAGCGCCTAGGCCTCTGTTTTAGTTCTTAATTTCTTTCACGGCATCAAAAGGCTTTTCTATCCAAAAGCTTTTCTTTCTCTTTTACTCCTGAGCCTCTGCATTCGAGGCAGAGCTGCAATCTACCAGCAGCAGCCTTTGTTCTGGTCTTTCAGGAGGCTGGGGAACAGTGTGAGTCCTTCCTAATTAGCCCCGGGACCAATGAAATGCCCCTCTAAGCCAGGAGAAGCCACAAGCCCACAGCCCAAGCAGCAGAAAAGAGGGGAAAGGCCTCTTTAATTAAGGCCCAACAGAACTGGGTTAAAAAAATGGTATTTTGCTTTCTACAAATGTCTTTTCTCAATCCCTGTAAATGCTGGCACATGCACATGCTTTTAAATTGTGCCTACACTTTTGCCAATGTACCATCGCTCTGCTTTGACTAAAGACTGCAGAAATGACTGGTCCCCAAGAGTTAGGACCCAACAGCCTTAGGCTGTGTCTGCGTTTGCATTTCACAGGAGGCACTTAGAGATGCAGTGACCTGATTAGCAGGAAGGGGACAGGCTTCACTCTTAAACGTGACGTGACGTGGAACAGCTCCATCTTTAGGGTTGGTATTTGCACGGGACATTCGCGAATGTCATTACGCAAAACCCCTGCTGTGGCCACATATATATTCATTTATTACACTCTTTCTATGTCTGGCTCTCTTTTACGTCGCTCAACTTCAATGAATTTGTTGTTTGTTTGTTGGTTTGTTTGTTTTTTCTCTAGTGGGTGCTTTAGTGGCAATAACAACATTCAGGTTTGTTGGTTTTGAATATGGCGCTACACGTCACCTTTCTGGTGCACCTGCCAGGTCCTAACTTCACCTTACCGCGGATATGTGAGTGATTAGGTTTTGCTCCTTTAACTTCAAACTGAAAATACTTAACCCTAATTTTAAAAATTATAAACTTTCATTGTAAAAAAGAAATTTACTTAATGCAGATAATCATAAGAAATGTTTGCTGAAACTCACATGATGTTCCACCATTTGGAGAAAACTACTCTTAACATCTTTTGGTAAATCAGTCCATTTGTATATTCCCATGCAAGCTCACACAGACAGAATGTTTTCAGACACATTGTCTCCTCACCTGACAATATGTATAGATGAACATTTAAGTCAGTAAGTATGATTGCATCATCATTTTTAATGGCTGTGTGTTACCAGTCTTTTGAAGACTTTTGAAACTAAAATTCAATATAATTTTTATGTTTGTGTCCATTTAATATGTGATTAGATTAAAATCTGATTAGATTCCTTTTAATGTCCATTTAATATCTGATTAGATTAAAATCTGATTAGATTCCTTGAGTGCATCACAATATTAGATAATTTCAAATTCTTACTTCATTGAAGGCTTTTATGTCTTATAGATAATATTGTCCAGGTAGGAATATATATAATGAAATGGAATAATTGCATATATTTTATATTATGGGAGTCAGAAATACAGGCAGGCATGAGCAATGTTTTTATTTTTAATTTTCCGTTACACAGAATTATGTTTCTAGTAGGACCACTGCAAATAATTTACTTTTAGTCAGTAAATGTCAATGTTGTCTTGAAAGCTTTCTTTGTGACAATCTCAAAATTATTTGGTTTCTTTTAAAAGGACCCTGTGTCTATATAAGACCAAACATTCAGTCAACTCACTAGAAAGTTAGTCAAACACTGAACTGTTTGGCAGATTTTGTGTTTGAGTTGTTCATGAGCTGGACATCAAGTTGACATGGTCTGAGTAAATGGGAACAGAGAAAAGTAGAATAGCTCCTTGAACTCTGTTCTATTTGCTTTCTAAAATTTATCCTAAGATATATATGCCTCGAACATGGACAACATAATGAGAAAAAGCATGAAACACTGGGGGAAAGACTAGACTTAAAAACAGATTACTTAAGATCCATTGTCTTGACCCACAGTCACTCACTACTTTGTGGCCTTGATGTCATTACCTAAAAAGAAGGAAAATGTTCAAAGGAATGCTGTCAGGATCAAGCATGAGAATGTCAACAGCTAGCTCTTATATATTAATTACATTCAGAACAGATCCCCGTAGTACTTACTGTGTTTCAGGCTTTGAAAGAATCACAAAACCAGATTCATTTTTATAGCACATCCTAGCATATATAGGACTTCTGCATATATGATATCATGTTTAAACTAAGACTATGAATCATTGCTGTGATTATCATCCCCATTTTACAGTTGAGGAAATTAAAGTTCAGAGGCAAAGTAATCACTTGAAACCTGCAAAATCCATTAAATGTCAGAGTTAAAACTCAACCTCCAATCTTATTCCCAGATCCAGTGTTTTCTTCTTTACACTGCCTTTGGTAAAGATCTTGGAAAACCATAAATGAGTGTCTTCAACACTGGATTTGCAGGTGGTTAGATGTTTTCTCCATACAACCATCTCATGAATGAAGGTGTGATAGTTAAATGCAAGATAAGCCAGTGGAAGTGTTTCTCTAAGTGGTGAAGCCGATGTAAGCAAATTCATGGTTCCTTGAAGACCCAAGGGAGAGCTCAGGTGTAGAAGGAGAATGTAGAGTTCTGGAAGGGTGAAATGGAGTTTGAGGTGAGGTTTGGACACCCACAGAAAGTTGTCAAGCAGATAGGTAGAAATATGTCTGAGAATTTGGGAGGAGTGCTCAAACCCAAGCTGGCTACATAGCACCCAGTTATCTGTAGCAGCATCTGAGCTGTTGGCATGCGTGAGGTGGCACCAAGGAAACTGCCTTGGAAGAGGAACAGCATTTGAGAAAAAGTCTTGGAAGCAGTGTTCAGAGAAGGAGGGAAACCTAGCTTCCATAGCATGATGGTGGCATGTGGGCAGATGGCTACACAAGGCTGAGGAAGGTTATGGGGAAGGAAACTGCTCACAGGGCCTGGCAAGTATGCAGTTCCATACTCTCACATGCACTAACTTATTTAGTTCTCTCAACTATCCTGGGAGGTTCACTTGAAGAAACCAGGGCTATGAAAATTTCGATAATTTTGCGGCAAACACACACCTCATGAGGGGTGGGAGTGTCCTGTTGAGGTCTGTGTGACTCTGAGGACCATGCTCAACAGTATTAAATCCTTGTGCAGAAATTCATGAGGTTAAGTAAAAAGTGGGAAGGAAATGATGTTGAGATCATTGGTATCTTTGACTGATAGTTGTCTTAGTGGAAAGGGAAATACAAAGAACAAAAAATAATAAAGATTTAGAGTCAATAACCATAGATGATTTATTCCTAAAAAGAATTCAAAGGAAAAGAGCTGTGTGTCGTTATCACCAAGAACAATGGACTGTCTTTTAATTATTTCAAAGTAATTCTGAAAAGTATTGGAAATGAAGAGTCCTTTGGAGGAGGGGATAATTTCTTGAAGTTCAATTCAATCAATTTAATCTTCATATAAATTTTAAAATATTATCCTTTTAGTGTTAGTTTTTCTGTCTTAATATAAGTAAAAGATAAGCTGAAGCACATTAAAATTCATAAGAGTTTATGTGAGTGAGCACAGAGTCCAACGGGGCAGCACTGAATCAGAAAGTGATGGGGCTCACTCTGCATGAAGGAGTTAAGGGAAAGGCTTCAGAAGAGAAGATGTGGTACAAAGGTAGGAAATTCCTGGATTGGATATAGCTCAAGCGGTTGCCTTATTTGAGAAAGCCTAGCTGGCTGACTGTTACTGGTTGTTCTTAAGTTTCGATTTCTTAATCTGAAGGCATTTACAGGACTCAACTGGTCTAGGTTCAGTTTGCTTACGCCAGCTGCCACGGGATTATAGCCACCTCGGTCTAATAGTCTCCTGTTTAATGTCTTTACAGTATTTAACAGTTCTTCTGTTCCTGATTTTCCTTTTTTATGGTACAATGAGCAATTCAATTGCTTGCCTTTAACATTCCTATGTGTATTAATTCAAAGAGCCTCCTCTTGAAGTCATTTTAAGATTTTGCTTTATTATTCCCATTCATGTTTCTAAATGCTCACATGATTTTGAAATCCAGGAGCTGCCTGCAAGGTTGAGGTCTGTGCTGATAAGGAAAGATGCTAAAAAAGGAATGTCTGCATATAGTTGATTCAGTTGCCCCATTGTGCTTTCTGCACCAAGTGATGGCTTTTGGTGGCTGTGAATCAAGAGCAAAAGCTACCTCTCATTGGGAGAGCAAGCTATGTCCATGGTAATAATGCTCCTTCTCCAGTTTTCTTTGGCACATTTCTCCTCACCAGGAAGTCAACCCAGGGTCAAACACTAGATTAGCAACAAGCACCTCAGCAAGGCTGATCTAGGACTGCTTAATGCAAGAGTCTGTGTAAGTACAGTAGAGCCCAGAGGGCTGGGCTGGAGCCATGTCCAAATGCTCCTCCTGGAAGAGTCATGTCACCTAGAGATGCGATGACAGAAGTGAGGCAGAGGCTCTGAAGCCCATGGAGATTATGGAGCAGGATTCTGATGTGATTTTCCATTAAGGAAGCCACCTCCCTGCTGCTGAGAATACGCTGAAGAAACTTTGCCCTATAATAAAATAAGGTTGTTGAGCCCTGGCAAGACAGAAAAAGTTATCACAAGGAAGTTGCCAAGAAAAGCATGGTGGTGGGGCCCACTCTTATGTGCACAAAGGTAGGTCAGCCTGTGGCAGGAGGTGAAAGGCCAAAACAGGTCTTGGGCAAGGGCTGCTTGAGTAGAGGGACCATTTCTACGGCATGGAGTTCTAGTGTGCCAGGATTAGGTAGACTTGGTTAAATATACATAACATTGTTTTTATCAGAACTAATTTTAGTTAGTTAGCTAGTTAGTTGGGGGTTCTTTGGTTTGGCTTTTGTTTTGTTTTTAGGACTATTTTTTAGAGCAATTTTAGGTTGGCAGCACTACTGAGGGGGAAACACAGAATTTCCCATATACCCCTGCCCCAACACATGCACAACCACCACAATTACCAACACCCCCCCCCACCACCACCACCAGAGTGGAACATTTACTACAATTGACAAACCAACATTGGCACATCATTATCACCCAAAGTCCATAGTCTATATTAGGGGTCACTCTTAATGTTGTACATTCTATGGTTTGGACAGATGTATAATGGCATGTATCTATTGTTATGGTATCATACAGATCAGTTTCACTGCCCTAAAATTCCTCTGTGCTCTGCCTGGTCATCCCTCCCCACCTCTGTAGCCCCTGACAACCACTAATCTTTTCACTGTGTCCATATTTTACCTTTTCAAGAAAGTCATATGATTGGAGTTACACAGCAGGTACCTTTCAGACTGGTAGATTTCACTTTGTAGTTTGCACTTAACTGCCCTCCAGTCTTTTCAAGGCTTGATAGTTCATTTCCTTTTAGCACTGAATAACATTCCGTTGTCTGGATGGACCACAGTTTATTTATCCATTGACCTACTGAAGGACATCTTGGTTGCTTCCAAGTTCGACAATTATGAATAAAGCTGCTGTAAACATCTGCATGTAGGTTTTTGTGTGGAGATCATAGTTTTTTGTTTATATTTTTTTTTTGTTTCACATTTTCTTTTGTGTTTGTGTTCTGTTGTATTTCACTTCTGCCCCTCTCACACATGAGCTATTTGAATCTGTTCTTTTTTTTGTTTTGTTTTTTAACTGAGAAGAACATTTTGACTCAATTCACATCAGAAAGGGGTGGCCACCCTGTCATTCCTAAATAAAGGTAAAAAGTGAAAATAAATTATGATTTTCAGCTTCAGGCTCATGTCAAATTGGACAATGGTGCATTTTTGTATCTTACTTGTCCTCTTGAAATTGAAATATATTATATGGAATAAGAGAAAAAAAGATTAATAATAAAGCAGCAAGCAGCTAAAAGAAGGCCAAATTGACTTCCTTATTATAGTCTGTCAAAATTGTAATTGATATAAAATGTAGAAAGAATGTTAGGAATTTGTGAGAGAAACCAGAATACTGACCTAGAAATGAGTGAAAAGAAATACTAGGCTTGAAATATTTTCAAAGGACTATGTTATTATTATTCTTCTTCTACTGAGATTTTTATTTTAACTGAACTCTATTAGCAATTTTTTCTTTTGACTAATATAGTTCAGTCCTGAAATTGTAAAGAAATGTTTCTAGGGCCGTCCACAATGGTACACCTTGTGGTTCATTTGACAAGTTTTTGCACCCCCTCAGAGACTTTGCATAATAGATGCTCAGTAAATGCTTCTCAGATAAATACCTGTGTACAGATGTATAAAGCAGACATGGCTTCAGTGAGTGGCACTCAAGATAATTATCAGGGACATCTCACGTCTTCTCATCACTGTGTTTCCTGTTCTCTGTCCCTGTTCTCTGTCCCTCTCTTCCTCCCTCCGAACCCCCAGTCCTTTCTCCCCTCCTTCCCTTTCTTTTCACTCTTTCCCTTCTCTTTTGAGGCTTCAGTTTTCTGCTTCCTTCTTATCTGTTGTTCTTCCTTCTTTTCCTCCTTTTTTCCCCCTCTTTTTCTTTTGCTTCTTTCTTTTTCTACTCCATGTTTTCCTTTCAAGTGCTTTTGTTTGTTTGCTGATTATTTACTTACTCATCCTCAAAACTCCAACTCCAAAACTCCAACGGACCTCATGTATCATACAGATGGTATCATACAGAGGATCTCAGAGGTTAAGGGGGTTATCCAGCGTGCTACATAGACCATTCGCAATTGTAACTGGGGGACTGACATTTCCATTGCTGTTTGTCTGGAGTGAATTTTCTACCATCACCCAGTATCCTGGATATTAAACATGTTTGCCTCAGTGTATTCTATAAACCATTTGGATAACTACGCATGCTGGAATTCTGAAGAGATAATGAAAAATGAAATAATACGGGGCAAAATAACACATTTTACAGAGGGTAAGATTCTATTAATGGCATGGTGTAATCTATGCATTGCATTATGGTCCTGCATTCTCTAAGGAGTGCATGAAATCTATGAGATATTTTTATATCAAAATTTACATTGGTCTCTCCAAATCCCTGTGAAGACATTAGTTGCAAAATAGATCAAGGTCTACCCCTGATTTCATTTTGCTGGCAGCAAGTGCTCTGGGAGATTACATTTCTCTGGTTTGAGTCACTGAAGCCCTGAGATTAACATTCTCCTGGGAGAATACACCGACATCCAAGGAGAGCTTGGCCTATGCATTTTGAATTTCAAAGGACAGGGAAGACCACTAATGGTCTACTCAAATACTCACAATCAGTTATCTACCCCCAAAGAGCCCTAGTTCTGCTTCTTTCTTACAGTTTCTTCCTCTCCCCTTTCTGCACCTTCCCTTCCTGCCACCTTCAGAATGACTGGACCTCCGCTGGATCCCTCAGAGGGCATAGGGCAGTACTAAATGCTTAAGTTTTGACTACTTAACTTCTTAACCCTCCCACGGTCCTTCCCTTGCTGCACAGGTATATACTCCTCCCCCCAGTTTTGTTTCTCAGCATTAATTAGCTCTAATGTGTACTGAAGACTAATATTTTTAATAGAATCTGGATCCATTCTTCTTCATTTGAAATGCACTTGAATTCAATATTTTGTATTTCCCTTTCTCAAAAGCAAACAAAATCAAGCTAATTTTTACTTCTGTTGGAAATTCAGTCCATAACTTTTCCAAGATTAAATCTCCTCTTCTTCTCAACCCCAATCAATAATTCTAGGTAGAAAAACAAATTCATATTCATGACATACTCTGACCAGTCCTATCCAGGAAAACTTACTGTGATGATAAAAATGTTCCAGATCTGCATTGCCCAGCTCAGTAGTCACGAGCCTTCTGTGGCTAATGAACACAGCAAGGGAACTTTTGTTTTTTTACCTTATGAAGCAAAATGTTAGTTTAAAAAAAGAACATATTTCTGTATAGAAGAAAAGATATGAAATTGCCCTTCCTGTGGCACCCATCTCAATGAGAAAGAAAAGTCTTCAAAAAGAGATTTCAACTAGGAATTGATAAATAAGGATTCATAACCAGCAGAAAATAGATGAGTAACAGAGTTTTTACAGAGTTTTAGAAAATAGTTTTATGTATCAGTTGGTTTGGGTCAGTAATTTTAAAAATTTAGTCAAAGCTGATAATTTACGTTCAACTATTAACTCTGACAAACTTAATCAAATCAGCTTGTGCATAAAAAAACAAATTTGGGAGTTATGGAAATCTTGTTAATTTAGATAATAATAATACATCTGGTAAGTACAATTTGTTATAATACAATATATGTCTGAAACTCACTAAGTGACACACAGTGACTGAATGGACTGAGATGTCAATACTATGAAATTGGTCCATCCCCTCAACTGAATCCAATCTAAGTGCAAAGGCATTTCTGACAGAATTCTGGGAGTTGAATTACCCACACTGAGCATGTATTATTGAACTTTCAATGACATGCTTTATAAAACATAAGACTGAAGGCATGATGGTTTTGGCATGGGTAGGCTCATGGTGTCCTTTAAGTTACAATTTGTAAAAAAAAGAGCATCACTCATTTTTTTTTTTTTAAGATTTATTTATTTATTTGAGAGAGCGAGAGAGAGAAGGGTGAGGGTCAGAGGAGAGAGAATCTCAAACAATCCGACAGTGAGCATAGAGCTTCATTTGGGGCTCAATCCCACAACACCGAGAATAGGACCTGAGCCAGAACCAAGGGTCCGTTGCTCAAATGACTGTGCCACCCAGATGCCCTGAGTATCATTCATCTTTAATACTAAGATTTTCCCAAGTAACCATGGGAAGTTGAAATTGAAAGTATTAATGGAGTAGACACATTGGGAACCTACTACAAGCTCTGGTTTTGGTTGTGAGGCACTTGGGTTGTGGTAAAGAGAGATGGGAAGAAGACCACCGGAACTGCAATGCTGCTTGGAAAGTAGGGTTGGGTGTGGGCAAGTGATTCAACATTCCCAGGACTCATTTTCCTCATTTGTAAAATAATAAATAAACCAAATTAGGGGCTCATGAATTTCTTTTTACATTTTATTGTCCAGTTGTAGTTTAAATACACGTTAGACAGGATGAACATTGCCAAATTTCAGTCTTGCAAAAACAGGGAAAAAGTACCATCAGTCTATTCTCACCATGATTTCATAAAGAGTAGGAAATTATAGCACCAGAAAAGTTATTAAACCCAGCTTTATGAAAATATGAGTAGTTACTTATTTTTTAGACTTTATTCCTGACCAGTATAAGTCTTTGGAACAGGTCTGAGAAACCCTGGATCTTTACAACCCTGTTTTGTTGTTGTTGTTTTGGGTTTTTGTTTTTTTTTTAACTTTACTACTATTAAATAGACCTAGATTTTGGATTCCGCATTACGCAATATTCATTACTCACCTAGTTTCTGCCTTTTACTATTTATTGTGAAGTCATAATAGAAATTACATATTGAGAAATCCCAGTTTCTCAACTTTCCTTCCTATTATACTGAGTACACTGGAAAGTAGATTTACTACTTTTTTATATCTCCCCCAAACTTCTTCTTTCTTATTTACTAAACTTTTATTTGGCTACAGCAAAGGAAAAATTCCTTTCAAGCGCTCGGTTGTCACATGTGGCCAGCAGCTTCTGGAATGGGCAGTGCAGCATGAACTAGAACGGAAACTCCTTTTGGACAGGGTTAATCTAACACTACGCACGCCTGAATAGGAATTTTCCTTTTCACTACCTAGAACCTAGAGGAAGGTAAGGATTGAAACTTGGGACAGTTATCAACTGAATTCCCCCAGATAATTCAAAAGTAGCTAGATTTTTCTTTTAGGGGTTTTCCGAACCTCAACATTTAGGGCCTTGTTAGCTTTGACACCCTTCTAGCTACTTCTTTCTGTTTTAGTAATAGAGCAAGGCCAAACATATTTTATGATTTTGTTCTTGAAATCCAGATTCAGATCCAGTTCCAGGTCCCAATATTTCGTAAAAGTGAAAGATTTTTGGAAAGAGTTGCTCGGTTTGGAATCCCCTGCTCTCCTCCTCCCTGGCGGCTCCCCCACCCAGTCTCCATTTACTCAGTCTAACCAGCCAGCCGGCCAAACGCCTCCAATAGGCTCCATCTGCTCACTGCCTAATCTCTATTTAAATCAAGCTAAGGAAACACTCTTTCTGAAGAACTGGGCACAGTTCTCTAGTGGAACTGCAGGAAAGCAACGTCTTCTACAGCGTTTGTTTCCGGAGTTTGTTATTTTTTAAGGTCTTTCAGACCATGCTGTAATTAACGCTGGAGCTTTCCCTTATTTTTAAAATGATTATCTACCCACCCCAAAAAAAGAAAGGCAAAGCTGCGGTTATTTGGTTAATGTAGTTAGTGGCGTCAGCCACAACAGATAAGTAAGGCTGCTTTTTTAAAGAAATCATGCAGAGAGTGAATGACTCTGTTCAGTTACCCACACAGATCGCCTCTGTCAGATGGTGGGTACTTCACCAGAGCTGTCCATAAAGAGGATATCGACATCTCAATTACCTTCCCCACCTGGCCTTCCCATCCTCCCATCCTCCCCTCCTGTCCATCCCTCACCTCCTGGTTCCCACTCCCCCAAAAGATTCAAGGAAAATGAACCTAATATCACTGGCTGTTTTACTGGTCAATCTGAAACCGGACACTGGTTTTCCAGTTTTTCTGGAAACTGTGTAGGGCTCTGCCATTTCTAGATGGATGGGAGGGGGAGTGTGTCAGATCAAAATCAAAGAGTATGGTAGCTATTTCCAGGAAGCAGGACTAAGAACTAATAACTGGTGGATCTTGAATTTCAACTTTCAGCATATTTATTTATCACCAAAAATGTTTGACAGAAGGTCATACAGAGACCCGTGTTGTGCGTGCCTTATTTTTCTGCACGCCTTATTTTTCTGCACAGATTATTCATGGTAGTCTCTTCTGGTTTAGTTTAGTGGTTACAGTGCAATGTCATGAGAGGGTTCTTCTGTTTTATTGTTTTTTTAATTTAAAAAAAATTTTTTTAAGACTTTATTTATTTATTTAAGAGAGAGAGAGAATGAGCAATGGCGAGGGGCAGAGGGAGAAAGAGAGAGATGTAGGCTCCCTCCTAGGACCTGAAGATCATGACCTGAGCTGAGAGCAGATGCTCAACCGAGCCACCCAGGCTCCCCTGTTTTGTTTTGTTTTTTTTCAACTGTTAAACAAAACCCAAGAATTTTATATAATCCAAAACCTATACATGAGTTTTATTCCTTTCTTGCTCTTTTCTTGACAAGTTAAAGTTTGTTTTGTTTTGTTTTGTTTTGTTTTGTTTTAAGGACTCTCCAGGTCTTGTCTGGTCTAAGAGTTTCCTTGCTCAGTTCTGCTCTGGATCCCTGTGTTGTGGTACTCTCTTGGCTTCAGATCCCTCCGGGTACTTCAGACAGCACTGGCAAATTTGAGTCTATGAGGCCCATTTTCCTCCCAAGTTTTTCTTTATTTTTCATTCCTTCCCTGCTTGTCATTTACTCCCTCAATTAGCTATTCCCATACTCATGATCTATGAAGATGATTCTATTCCAGTTTTCTATTTTGTACATTCAATATTCCTTTTCAGAGACCTGACAGTGATTCCAGCTGTTGTCTCCAGCTATTCCACCAACAGCAGCATCAAATGTTCTCCAAGTTTCTTACCTCCACTGTAGACAGGGTACAATGTAGGACCATGTCTCAGACTTCAGGTTATAGACCCAACAAAACGTATTGCTCCTTTTATTTCTTTTATTATTTTTGGAAGTACGCTTCATCACAGAAGACCAATAATTTCTTGCACCTGAACACCCCGTCTAACCTGGCACATAAAGAAGAGTAGATTTTATGGTCTATCAGAGGACCTGGCCCCAGGTCTGACCCTGACATTCGGTGGTTCTAAGACATTGGAGAGATTAGTTAGCCTCTCTGACCTAATGACTCCTTTATTTAAAAAAGAACATAATAATCTATAACTCATAGGGTGGTGGTTGAATTAAAAGAGATAGTTCTTTGAGGACCAACCAATCTATTTCATCCTGGTATCTTCTGTACCTCTCTCTGCTCAGGAGAGAGTAGGCACTCGTTGAAGCAGTTTGAATGAAGGAGCGTGAGTGAAAGGGTAGATGAAAAGAGTCAATGGTAAGGTTTTTTTTATTTTATTAAAACAAAAAGGGAAAAGTTTTGTATAAAGGACTGAAATTCTTACTAGGAAATCGAAGGTCACTATGCCTTTAGCCACTTTTGCTTTTTAATTAAAACTTAAAGCAAGAGTGTAAATCAATAGCAGATGTGATGTCGTTTTTTCCCCAAAGCATTTCTTAATTTACTAATAATATCAACAACAATGATGGCAACAACAGTAGTAATAATAATGACAAATATTAGCAGAGCACTTACAATGTGCTAGGTACTCTGCTAACTACTTCATGTGCTTTATTGCATTTTACCTACAAAAATGAGCCTCAGAGGTGGGTACTGATATTTTCTTTAGATGCAGAGAGGAAAAATAACATGAATCAGCACATGGCCAAGCCACTGCTGAACTACTTTCTCCTTTTGATCAGTTCACACTGAAATATAATCTTTGGTTTGCTGGTCTCTGCTTCTCCCTGGAAGCTGCAGGAGAGCATGAACCATGTCTTACTCAACTTAAGTTCTCAAAACCTGGACAGTGCCTGGCCACAGAAGGTACTCGAACGTTGAATGAATTAACTAATGGCTCAGTCCACAGTGTGCATAAACTCTGTTTTCAGGCATTCTAAACAGCTCAGTTCAAGGAGTGCTCTCTTCCCTTCACTCCCCTGCCTGTTTATGGCCCTCCCTCATACCCTTTAGCCAATCAAACTTACAGTCCTCTTGGATGGTCAATTTTGAAAATCCCCAGTCTAATCTAAGTTATAATAGAAGAGAAAAGAGAGAAAGAGGCCTATAGTATATCTCACTCTAAACTTATAGACCCAATCCTGTATTTTTCTTTCCTTTATGTTTTTTGTTTTGTTTTGTTTTGTTTTGTTTTTAATTTCAAGTATGAGTACATGAGGTAAAATCTCATGTTGAGAACTGCTTTTGGATCATGATTTGTGATGTGTGTGTGTTTGAGTTTGAGTATACATGCTCATAGGAGATATTTTGTCTTTTGCACAACAACTAACAGACGAACCATTATGAGACATTGGATCAGAAACAGCATCCTTCCTACTGGGGATCTAGCCTATAAACTGGGAAAAGACTCATGACTATTTTGGCGAGCAGCTGCCCTCAGCCTTCTGATTATCCATCCTCAATTTCTTTTTAATAACTAGATTGAGCAATACTCTCGTTGGCTGCCCTTCTATCTTGCCCCTGGAGATGCTGTGTTCTGTTAACCATCTCCATGACTCTCTACAGGTTAAGCTTTCCTGGCTGCTCCTCCAACTTCAACACTCATTATGAAATTATGCCCACCTGGCTTCTGGTTAAGCACTGCCACCTGGTCCTTATTATTTCTGGGACCCCATCATCCTCATGGCTATCTGAAAGCCAAGTTCTGTAAGAGTAACTCCCACCATCAGTCCAGGCCAGTAGAGAATAATCATCCTGGTAATGGTTGTGCCACTTTGACCACCGCATTTTTAAGATATATTTTTTTAATTTAATTACAGTGTAGTAAACATGGAGTGTGATGTTAGTTTTCAGTGTACAATATAGTGATTCAACAAACCCATATATTACTCAGTGCTCATCAATATAAGTATATTCTTAATCTCCTTCACCTATTTCACCCATCCACCCCCCAACCACATCCCCTCTGATAACCGTCTGTTGGTTCTCCACAATTAAGAATCTGTTTTTTGGTTTGTCTCTTTTTTATCTTTGTTCATTTATTTTGTTTCTTAAATCCCACATATGAGTGAAATCATGTGGTATTTGTCTTCCTTTGACAGGCTTATTTCACCTAGCATGTTGTGGAAATGGCAAAATTTCATTCCTTTTTATATCTGGGTAATATTCCTACATATATATATGCCACATCTTCTTTATTTATTCATCTATTGATGGATACTTGGGTGGCTTCCATAGTCTGGCTACTGTAAATAATGCTGCTATAAACATAGGGGTGCGTATATCTCTTTGAATTAGCATTTTCATATTTTTTATCCAGTAGTGCAATTACTGGATTAAAGGATATTTCTATTTTTAATTTTTTGAGGAACCGCCATACTGTTTTCCAAGTGGCTGCACCAGTTTGTGTTTCCACCAATAGTACACAAGGGCTCCTTTTTCTCCACATCCTTGCCAATACTTGTTGTTTCTTGACTTTTGGATTTTAGCCATTCTGACAGGTATCAGGTGATAGCTCACTGTGGTTTTGACTTGCATTTTCCTGATAATGAATGATGCTGAGCATCTTTTCATGTATCTGTTGGTATATCTGGATGTCTTCTTTGGAGAAATGTCTATTCATGTCTACTGCCCATTTTTAGTTGAGTTATTTGTTTTTTGGTGTTGAGTTGTATAAGTTCTTTATATATTTTGGATACTAACCCTTTATCAGCTATGTCATTTGCAAATATCTTCTTCCATTTAGTAGGTTGTCTTTTCATCAATGTATTTTTTTATCACTGTACTAAATAGGGTATCCTCTAGGCCATCTCGCAGAAGAGTGTTTGCTATTGGGCTTTCCCACCTCACCTATTGCATCTAGTCTAACATGTCAGTTTTCTGAGCCTTTCAGTACCTTCTTCCACTCTCAATCATGGCAGTTCTGGCATTTCTACTTCACCAAATTTGAGCCATCATTTTCTTCTAACCTCCAAAAGCCAGCCCATCTGCACATCTTTCCAGGTTCTTGGGGTCCCTGCCAGGGTATTAAATCCTATATTGTGGAAGTGCTCCCATATTGACAAGGTTTTCTTTTTCTAACTTTATGCTCTGCCCCTCTTGATCAACATCTTTAGTCTCATACATACACACCCCGCTAGATTCTGCAGCTTCTTTGTGATATAGTGCCTTTCCACCCTTAGCAACTCAGGGCTTCCTGATCTATATTATGTTTTGACTTAGCTATAGTTATTCTTCTGTATTGAGGAAGAGACATGGGGATACATACTGAAAGGAGTTCATGTAGTCTTGCAAGTTAGAACCTTCACCATTATCTACAAGCAGAGAGGAGGAAGAGCTAGAATTTCATAGGGAAGAAGGGGCCACTTCTGTGGAACCAGAAAATACAAAGGGACCTGGGGATTCAAGATTTTTTTAATGCATTGATCCAGATGTCCCCATCCCCGTTTCAGGGTCCCACTCTTTCCCAAGTAACACCCTGGACTCTATTTAGCTGAATTGCTGAGATTGAGAATTCAACCTCAAGAATTCTGCTGTTCTTATAATTCATTGATGAATCTGGTCCTCACTTTTCTCTGCCCTCTAGTTGCAGATGAGATTTTCATTATTGGCTGACAAGGAGACTCCGGTTTTCACACTTCACTTGAACTGTTGATTCATCAGCCTTAGCTTGTCCTTGTCTTTCTCCAGTGCATCAGTGGCCTCCAGTGACAGTCCTCTAACTCAATGGTTCTTTAATAACCACTTCCTCAAACAGTTCCAAGACCAGGAACCCTGCCCCACTAGTTCATTCTCATATACCACAATGCATTCCAGTTCTCCAACTATGAAAGTTGGAACAGTAGTCCCATTATAGCATTCCAGGGCTCTCATTATTACCTAAGTGAAGGAGTATATATATTACCAGCCATTCACCTTCAAAATGACATTTTAGTTTCTACTTTGTAGTACCAATCCTGGTACACTGTTGCGAATCAGATTCACTGGAAAACAGACTAGTACTAATTTTGCATTTGGGAAGTACAGAAACAATGCCTGTGAGTGAGTGAATGAAGTAAGATTGAATAGAGAGAGGAGTCCAATTGTGATGCAATCACTTCAAAAGCCTCATAAACCTCATAGCAAGCTCTGTGGCTGGGACAATTCTTCACCTTTGCCCCACCTTAAGAAGGAATAGCTTTGTGCTCTTACGTCAACCAGCTGCTTGTGAGAAGTGTGCTTGATGATAGACAAGGAAGACTCCCTCTTCGATTTAGAGCAATTCAGGGAGAATGAACATCCAACACTCCCAGCAGCTGGAAGAAGGAGGGAAATCCCAAAGGGGGATCTGGGTAGCACTTGACATCCCCCACTTGTGGATTCCTTTAGGTAGATTCTATATTCCTTTAGATAGGCAGTTATGTCACATTCATATTTGTAAAGCCACCTCTTAATATGGTGCCTGGCAGGGAGTAGGTATAAAATAAATGTGGTTGACTCAGAGAATGTAGATGAGATGATGAGGGAAAGAAAGCAACTATAAAATGGAGATAAAATTTAGAGATCTAGACTTGTTGGGATTGAAAGACCATTGGGACTTTTTGTACTGGTGTAGACATCTAGTAAGCATTTGGATGAATGAGCTTAAATCTAGAGGAGAAGTCAGTGTTAAAACAATAATTTGGAGTCATCAGAATATAAAAGTTTTTAGAGCTCTTCCTCCTTACTAGCAGAACCCTATTTTTAAAATAAAGCAAATTGTTTTCCAGTGCTCTTTGTGGATGGGTATAGCTATGTGACAGATTTGGGCTAGTGAAAAGTAAGTTCATGTTATTGAGGAGAGATTCTTTAAATACTCCTAAGAAAGGTGACAGATTCAACTAGCTCTTATCCTTTTCCTATCCTCCTGATGCCTGAATATCTACAGAATATCTACAGATTTTGGAGTTCCAGCAGCTATATTATGACTGACCGTGAGAGAAAGACCAGCAGACATCAGCCCCAATATCCTTGAGCCACTACACTAGCATAGGACAGCCTACCTGTCACATGAAAGAAAAATAAACTCCTCCTGGACTCACTTCTTTTTTCTCATTTTCCCATGTGCCACATGCAACCTATAATTGGTAATTATCTTGGATAAGATGGCCCCAGGAAAGAATTTAGAGTGAGAAGAGCAGATGCTGTTAGAAATTCTGAAAAACATTAATGTTTACGGAGTAAAAGAAGAGCCACCGAAGAAGAAGACTGAAAAGATAACAGAAATTACTTGCTGAAAGAGGCTAAAGAACGTGAAATCACTGAGGACAAAGGAGTAATCAACACTTGAAATGCGTGGAGCAGACCTATAAGAGTTAAGGTGTGTCCATTGGATTTCATATTGAGGAACTTAATAAAGAAGGCAATTCTTACTGGCATTACTTAATACAGAAATCCGATGATTCTTTCATTCAACAAATAATTATTGAGCACCAAGCAGGTACAGGGCACTATATGTACAATGATAATAGAAACAGACTGAGAACTTAAGAGTATCATTGTTTATAAAGATGTCTCCTACTGGCTATTAGTGGAAATATGAACATTTATAGCTTTGGGTTTTTGAAATGCCTGGTTAAAATTCTGTCATGAAGTTTTTTTAAACAAGGACCATTATACAGCCTACATTACACAAATACTTATTCATACTTTTTTTGTACATCATGGAAACCCAAATCTTTTAACCACATTACAGATGCTAAAAACAACCATCAGGTAGAACTTATGGGTGTGTCTTGAGGAGAGAGCTATGAAATTGGCTCAGAAGTCAACTGCACCCTCTCAAGCAGATGTGTGCGAGCTTGTGCTCATCCATCTATGTTGTGTGAATTACTGAAATAATGGACGAGAGGGCTTGGATTAAAGAACACATCCCTACATGTGAAGAATAGCAACAGAGGAATATCTGAAAAGTGCTTTGAAATGAAATGAAATAAGTTCTCATACAGGTGCATGTAAAATCTTCTCATTTTTCCTATTCTTATTCCACCTATTATGTTCATAGATCATTTGCAGATTTGAAAATCCAACTGAATAACTAGTGGCATATCACAATCCTTTGTCCTTGCTCTAGCAATTGTTAGAATTCTTTTGTGGTTCATGATAAAAATCACTTCATGAAGTATGTATAGTCACTCCATCTCGTTATAACTTGTACACCAGAGAAAGATCCCACTTCGGGAGAACTGGGTGGCTGGGCTTGAGCTTCTTGCCAGAGCACACAGATTCCCATTCCTTCCCTAGGCACTGTAGCTCTACAGGTCAGTAATGCTGTCGACTTAGAGGTGGTTACAAAGCAAGTCAAAGCAACAATAGGAAATGGTTATTACAGGAGGAGAAATGAAAGGGGTTGGAAAGATTTTTTTTTTTAAAAATGGGCCAGGAAATATATATTATTTGCACAGTGGGTTTGCTATATACAGATCAGAGTGAGCATGAGCGGGGAGGTGATGAGAAGGAAAGATAAACAAATTTCAACTACTCCTAAGTACCTGTTTGAGAGAGGTGAGTGAGAATTATTCCTGTTGGAGTCACTACAGTTTCATTTCTAACCCTCCTGACTCAACAAGAGCTTTCCCAAAGGGCTTCACAGAATAAAAATGTGTTTCTCAAATTCTGGAAGATTCTGTGTCCTCAAGGTGTTTTGCTGTTGTTGAGATGTATGAAGAGCACAGAGTCAAGGAAAACTATTGTAAGACAACTTTGCCTTTAGACATGTTTATTCAGTATTTACCTGGAAATTTTACTGAGCACTAGTTGTATGCAAAATAGTAAGAAATATGCAGTAGGGTGGATAGAATGCACTCATAATTTGGTTTGACATACTCAACCAGAATAAATTACTTATATAAGGTATATATACTATATGAATGATATGTTGTATGTATAAATGACAAAAGTCAGAAAAGATTGACCCAAAATCCTTTTAAAATATTTATTTCCTTAACACATCTATCAAAGATATTCCTTTAAAAAGATGAAGTTGGTGAAATGCCTATCTTTAAGACTATTGAATTTAGATTTACACTGGTTTGGAAGAATTTAAAGATGCATTTGTGATAAGTCTACAGGAAAATGAGCAAGCAAATAAATAAACCAAAAAGACAACTTTTAAGTTCAGGGAAAACAGGAAGGGTTGCAGGAAAGGAAAACTAATCATAGAATTCCCACATTGCTCAAATGTGAATAATGTGTACATACTCATAGTAATGTAAACACTGAATATTGATCTACTCAAATTACTCTATGACTATACCTGTAGGTTGGAAAGAAGATGAAGGTTTATAAGAATGTATGAGTGTGTGTGTGCATGAGCTCACGTGTGTGCATGGGGGGTCAACAAATAATGCTTAAACAAAAAAAGAAGAATACACTCTAAGCATACTGCCAAGAAATAAAACTGTAAATACCAAGATAAGTAGCTAAAAATTTTAGTGGTTAACTCTGTGGAGCAGGAAATGGTGGGAGGGTGGTATTTGGGGACTGCTATTCCCTCAACAAGCTCAGACTTTAAAATCTGGAAGTGTATAATTTGGATAAAAGTAACTACTTAAATCTAAAAATGCAAGTTATGGGGCACCTGGGTGGCTCAGTTGTTAAGCGTCTGCCTTGGGCTTAGGTCATGATCCCAGGGTGCTGGAACCAAGCCCCGCATCGGGCTCTCTGCAGCAGGGAGCCTGCTTCCTCCTCTCTCTCTGCCTCCTTCTCTGCCTACTTGTGATCTCTGTCTGTCAAATAAATAAATAAAATCTTTAAAAAAAAAAAAGAAGTTACATTTCCACCCAAATAAAAATATATGTATGTTAAAAATTAAAATAAAACATTGCATATTAAATAATAATTTCATTTATATTAGGACTTGTTTGTACACCATTTAAGCACTGTATATGAATTTGGAAATGCAAACAAATTGGCTGAATTGCCCATTTGTCATTTGGAGACTTTAGTTTGGGGAAGATATAGCTGCACGATGCACGGGAACAAAGTCTGGTCAAGGAGCATATCTGATGAGGTTAAGTGAAATCATCGCATGTAAAAGCATTGTAGAGTGCAGAACAAATGAATGTATTAATTATAACACCTGGAGAATATGTAGGCAAATAGTAAGCCACAAGTGCGCAAACGGCAACCCAGAGACATACTCAAAACAAGATGAGCCAAGTGCACCTGGGTGGTGCAGGCCGTTAAACCTCTGACTGTTAGTTTTGGCCCAGATTGTGATCTCAGGGTCCTGAGCCCCACTAGGGCTCCGTACTCAGCTTGGAGTCTGTATGGGATTCTCTCTCCCTCTGCCGCTCCCCACCCTCTCTAAAATACATAAATAAATCTTTAAAAAAAAAAAAAAAAAAAGATGTCTCAGAAACACTTGGAGCCTCCCAGAATCGATAATCATTCAAATACCTACTTAGATAACTAAATGTTTGACTACTGCCGGTCTTAGTATCAAGTAGAGCATTTAAATGAAGCTCAACCCCCCCTGAGTTGTGGTGAATTGTAAGAAAAGCACATGTGGTTAGCTAAATTGGTCTGAGAACTGGTTGAGTACAGCCAAATGTCTTGCTTTGATCCCCAAGTGGGCAGCCTGTCTTGGTTCTATGCCTTAGCCACAGTCTGTACTTCCAAACCCAGTAGTCTCAGAACTTCATGCCCTTGGCCACAAAGGGGATTAGACAGAGGAGTGTGGTTAATCCATGCAAATCCATCCACACTACCAGACAAAGAGTTCAAATAATATTCCACTACATTAGGTAACTGGCAACACATTTTATGAATAGAAAACATACTACTATTTCAACACAGATCCTGCTCTACTCCTGCTGCTAGGGATTGCTGCTCTTAGAACACTTCTGTTTTCTCTAGGCTAAGGTACGTAGATCTCAAAAGTGGAAGGGATCCTGTAAATCATTTGGTCCACCCAACTGCATGATGAAGAACTTTTCCATAGACCCTCCTTAACAAAAATAATATAGTCTCTGCTTATCTCTGGCAGTAACAGGAGTGAGGATTCCTATTGTGTTGTTGGGATTGATAGTTGTCCAAAGTTCCTCCTGATCCCAGTTTTGCTTCCCAGCAGGACACTGAACAATCTTAGTCTTTCCCTGAATTATGTATAGACAACCTATGTTTTCCTATGCCTTTTCTAATCCCGACTAAAGTTTCTTTAACCATTTCTCCAAAGGCCTACTTTTCACATTCTTTCATATTCTTTGTGATCCAGCTATGTTCCAGATTGTTAATGTATAGTACACTGAGTACAAGTCTTGAGTTTTGTCCACCTTGTGCAAGCAGTACCACAACCCTCTCGCTTGTACAATTTCTTATGTGTAGAGTTCTGTGAAGATAGCACAGGAAAGGAGAGCCCCTGGCAGCTCCAAGCTCAGTAGGGTTGATGCTGGCCTCCTGAATCTGACCGTGGCCCTTCCTCTGGCATGTAAAAACCACCACGGCAATAAATCTAGGACCAAACTGAAATATTGGGCTGATTTTTGAAAGAGTGAATAACCTTCCTAGTGGCTAACACATTCTTTGGTGAGTCATGTGGTTTCCACATCATTGCTATCCACAAAATTGAAGGAAGACCTAATCAAGTTATTAAAGATAGATCACTAGAAATGTTTTTGTTTTTATGGTAGATCCCTATGCAATTATATAACTCAGATAATGTTAAAGGAATTGAATGATATTTTTGTATAAAAAAATCCTTCCATTCTTATCTATTTATCTATGCAAACAAGTCTTTTTAGTGCTTATAACCACAAAAACAAAAAATAGAATCACTGTAAGGATGAACTCTGCTTAACAATAAGTAACATTGTAATATTTGTTCATGGGCTTATGGACTGATTTTTTTTTTAAGTTCAATTAATCTTTTTTTTTTTTTTTTTTTTGAGAGAGAGGGAGAAAGAGCACAAGTTGGGGGGAGGGGCAGAAGGAGAGGGAAAGAGAATCTTAAGCAGGCTCCACACCCAGGGGAGCCCAACATGGAGCCCATGCTGGGCTCCACTCATGACCCTGAAATCATGACCCAAGCCAAAATCAAGAGTCTAACCCTTAACTAGCTGAACCACCTAGGTGCCCCTCAGGTTCAATGCATCTTATTAAGAAATATATCTTTGCTACAGTTTTGCTTTTTATACTTAAATAAGTGAGTCATTATTTATGTTGTTTGGGTCAGTAGTATGCTCATATAATTATCTTAATTCATAATATTATTAAATAATAAGAACCCATGATTATGAGATTTCAAAATGTCATATTTAAATACATATATATTTTTTAAAGTTATAAGGTGACTAATAAAAGACTTTTGAACATAAAAATATGAAAAAGTGGAATGGAAATATAAATTTACATGAAAAAGGGAACAGTATAAAATTTTATGCAATTAAGAGGGGCATGTTTCTTTTTTTTTTAATCTAAACAGCAAATTTTTTTAAAGATTTTTTAAAATTATTTATTTGACAGACAGAGATCACAAGTAGGCAGAGAGGCAGGCGGGGGAGGGGGGTGGGGAGCAGGCTGAGCAGAGAGCCCAATGCAGGGCTCGATCCCAGGAGCCTGGGATCATGACCTGAGCCAAAGGCAGAGGCTTTAACCCATTGAGCCACCCAGGTGCCCCAAGAGGGGCATGTTTCTGTATTTAATAATGGATGATCATAAATATCAAATTGTTAAATCATCTAAATTTTATTGGGTACATTTAAAAGATTGAAGTAACCATTTTGTTTTTGGATGTCAATGTTACAACATGACTGAATTAATATTCTTAGGAAATACTTAAAAATTATATTCTTTAAAACTACTTATGATCGAAATATATAGATATCCAACTAAAGCTGTATGAAGGTATAGCTTTCTTTTTTTTTTTTTTTAAGACTTTATTTATTTATTTGTCAGAGAGAGAGAGGGAGAGAGAGCAAGCACAGGCAGACAGAATGGCAGGCAGAGGCAGAGGGAGAAGCAGGCTCCCTGATGAGCAAGGAGCCCGATGTGGGACTCGATCCCAGGACGCTGGGATCATGACCTGAGCCGAAGGCAGCTGCTTAACCAACTGAGCCACCCAGGTGTCCCTATAGCTTTCTTTTTTAATGAAAATTGAACACATTTTAGGTTGTTTTTCCTTATATGACCATAAGAGCTTAAATACCACTTCCTTACATCTCTCACTAGGAAGACTGGTACCATTCACCCACAGTCGAACTAATCAGGACACAGAAACGGGAGGAGCATTTCAGCCATGTAATCCTTTAATGCCCTTGGTTGGAGACAATGTGCTGAAAGCTGAGAAAATATACTCAAGAGTCAGGACTGGAGTGGACGTGGAGGAATAGGCCCGAGTCAAGAATAGCATAGATAGGCTTATACGTAGCTCATCTCATTACTCTTGCATACTGCAATAGACCTTATCTACAAGACTTTTTTAATGAAAGTGATAGTTCCCCCATTCACTACACAAACATCAAATATTTGAAGTTTCCATGTCAGGTAAAAAGGCACTTTAAGAACAGTTTCAGCAGAATATATACTTCACTTACCTGTGTGCTTTTTAAATTGTCAAAATGTAATGACTGTCAGAATTCCATTTGGGGTTCTCCTCAGGCAATTTTAGTCATACTGCACTTAAATGACCGAAGCCACTCCTTGCTTACTGATTTTTCATACCATGTGAAATGAAACCCAGTCTTTCATGAGTTTTGCAAAAGCAGATAGAGATGCTGCCACAATCTTTGATTTAATTTCAGGGCTTCACTTCCTGCCTGATTGAGTTCATGTACTTCTACAGACAATTATTCAGCATCGTCAGAATAGCCTCATAAATCAGTCCTTTGAGGAAAATGGAAGTGGGGCCTCTCTTTCCTCAGCAAGAAGATGTCTTACTCACCAGGGCCCAGCAAGAAAACCATGCAGCCTGCAAGCGATTGAACTCAGGTTTGCTCTGAGGAAGGGCACATCCTTTGGCTTCAAAAAAGGCCAGAGGCTCCTTTGGCGACCAACCAAAAAACGGCATTTCAGAAATTATTAGGCTCAGGCCTAATTTGGCAATTGCTTTGAAATAAACCTTTCGATGATTGCAGCCATCCCTAGCCTTAGCTCTCTTCTGAACCAGCTGGGACACCTTGATTAAAAAACGAATATATAAACAGATATGAAGAATAAAATAAAAAGATTAATTTTCTCTCCTTAGCTTCAGTATAAGCATGCTTCATGGAATAAGGGAGTTTTATCTCCATAGTTCCTTCTGATTCCATCAATGGTAATTATGCTCCTAGATGTGGCAAATAAATAGAAAATCATCACTGCAGTTATAAAAGTACCAAAAACAAATACCCTCTTGATAACGGATTGAAAGAAGCATAAATTTTCAGTTAGAGATAACATGAGACGCCGTCTGGTCCAGTCAGCTGAGATCACCTATTCAAAGGCGAGTAATGGTGCAACAAGCACTGGAATCCTGCTCTCCTACGTCACTGTTCTTCTTGTTCTTTGTTCCTCTTGTCCAGATATATGAAGGAGACATGCTGCTAAAATAATGGAAGCAACTTCTCTCCCTCTAGCAGTTTGTTTCATTAGCAGACCCAATAGATGACTTCCTTCTTCTTGCCACCTCCACAGTAGAGGCCAGGGAAGCTGAATACGGGTTTCCTCCACTATCCAAAAAGAGAGCGTTTCCTTGAAGCCATTTGTAAACTGAGATGGTGTAAACCAAAAAAAGCAGTTACCATTAATTCATATGGAAAACATTTTTGAGCATCCAGACCCCAAAAATAACCTCTCTAAAGTTTTTGTGATGTGTTAGGACACATCTTACCAGCGGATGTGCGCAATTCATTAAGATAAAGTACAGATGCTCACAGACACAATTCAAAGATCTGGTGGCTTGATGTGGAGATGCTGAGCGTAGTTCCTGGGGAAGCAGCTCGTGGCCGTTCTCACTGCTCGAGGGTGCACTGCCTACCTAACAGCTCGCTGCAAAATCCTAAATGGTTATTTTCATTTTTCTCCTTTCCTCATAAAAGTAATAACCTCTTTCAGCTGGTTACTCCAAACAGGTCCTAAGGTACATCTTTGGTAAAAATGAAGCAGTGTATACCATGAACTTTCAAAAAACTGAGGAGACCTGTCCTCCCTCTTCTGTGTCCACTGTGGTTAGTGGTCCTCATTGACATAGTTCTGGCCAATAAGATGCAAAGTAAATGTTTGCCAGGGGCTCAAGAGAAGGTTTTGCCTTTTTTGGATAAAAGATATCTAGAACTACCATTGTCTTTTTCTTTTTTCCAGCCTTGAATATACTTTTGCAACATGGAGCAGAGTCAGCCATCTTATGAAGAAACAAAAATGAAGAAATAGCCAAGAAAAATTATAGAGAAGCCCTAACAAGTTTAGATCACCAAACCATCCCTATTTCCAAATGTCCTGTTATGGGAGATGAATTAACCTTCTTTTTGTTTAAGCCACTGTACTTGTATCCAAAATCATCCCTTTCTGACATTGCCCTTCACATTTTCTACATAAATACATACAGAGAAGATTCAGGACCCCAACTTGGGAACCCAAACTAAAAGTAAATGCGCACCTGATGGCTTAGGGGACCTGAGGAAATTTGGAAAGCATGTCCTCAGCACCTGCCACCTGTCTTTCTGAGTTCTCTCCTTTCAAACTCACTTTTTACAGTGGATTAAAGTGGACCCCAAAAGTTCTGACCCATATGAGAATGGGACCTTACTTGAAAAGTAGTCTTTACAGATGTAATCAAGTTAAGAATCGAGATGAGATCATCCTGAATTTAGGGTACGCCCTAAATCCAATGACTAAAGTCCTTAAAAGAGAAAAGAGAGGGAAATTTGTCCCAGTCAGACTCAAAGAGGAAAAGGGCCTGTGTAAAGATGGAGGCAGAGATAGGAGGGCAGTCACCGCTCAAGGAAGAGCAGGGATTGCCAGCAGCCAGAAGAATCTAGGAGAGAGGCATCAAGTGGCTTCTCTTGCAGAGCCCTGGGAGCAGCCTGACCCTGCCCATACCTTGGTTTCAGACTCCTGACCTCCAGAACTGTGAGGCAATAAACATCTGCTGTTCTGAGCCACCAAGTTTGGGCTGGTTTATTGCCCTAGAAAACTAATACACTCAAAGGTATCTAGTGCTTTGATGCTGCAGGCAAACATCTGGAAAAGGGAGAAAGAACCACACTTGACAAAAGGAAGATGTATCTCCAAAATGGTGAGCTTGTAGGCATCAGTCAGGTGGGTAATCAGTCATACTCTAGGCAACAGTAGGATTTCGGTCACACTCAGAACACAAGTAAAGCTGCCTTGGCAGACTCATTTTCCACAAAAACCCTACTCTGGAATATAACATAAGGTTGGGAGGCCTGGTAATTTGGTAGGAAAACCATCATTTCACTAATTACCCTAGCAGTTACATAATTTGTTTTAAAAGAATGAAGGCACGGGTAGGCTGGGAAATGTTTGGAAAGGAGTGGGATAGTTTATCTTGTTGAGGCAATGGGGCAATGGTGGGCTGGAAAGGGCAGTTGTCATTTCATTAGTGAAGGTCTGAGATTTACAGTGTTCTGCAGATCTCCAGATTTCACATGATCAAGCGTGTCCCTCCCAAAATGTCAGTATCATCCCGTTGAGAACCTGCCCTAGAGGATTTCAGGGAAGCTCTGCTACCAAAACTCCCTTTTGAGTTACACACTTCTTGTCCCTGTGTCCACAGTGATGGGAAACTTTCTTCTTTCCCACTCTAACTTTGGATCACTGGCCAGAACTGTAACCTTAAGTTCATGCCAATCCTTCTTCCTCCTCACTTTCTTGCCTGGGGAAAGGAGAATTTAGGAAATTCAACAACTAACTCATCACTAATCAAGAATAAGGGGCTGCATTTTATTTTAAATACCCTCTTTCTCTATTATGAATCCTAGTAGAGGCCATATTAAAATTGTAATTAATGAAAGAAGTGTTAATTCCAGTGGTATATTATTTAATGAGTTCATGATTCATTAACTTGAAAAGAATCCATTTGTTTGCACAAAATGAATCTCAATGATGGAATTATAGTTATTTAGTATGAATGATAATAGGACATTTAATAAAATTAGGACAATTTTTTAGGTAAATTTTTCAGATTAGGATTAATTAGTAAGTTATATATAATAGTTTTATAAATTATATATGTAAATGATGCTATTATAATAATTAAAATGTTCCAGTGCAGTTCTAATATAGCAACTCCAATTAGAGCATCCTATTCTTACTCTTTGATCAAGTAAAAGTTTTTCAAGTCACCAAAACGAGCCTATAATATGAAAATTGTATTCCTACTATCAAATCTGCTTCTTGAATAACAGCTGTATCTGGAGCTTTATTTCACCTGGGCTTATTTCATAGTCTCCAGTGATTACTATTACCCTAAAATCTATAGCACATTCTTAAGGAATGAATACCATCAGTGATAGTCTTGTAGAAGGACTGTATTGTCACAGAAATTTTTGCCTCCTAGAAATAAGCAACAAGGTAAACACAGACGAGACTAACTTATAGTCCAAGACAATTGCTAGCTCTTGAAGACAACATTTGGCTCAGCTTTTTTATTTTCCTGCACAGAAGAAAGGATATCCTTTTAAAATTGCCGAAACCCAGCTGCATATAAGCCATAGGGATTGCAGTCATCAAATCCCAAAGAAGACAAACTATTTTGGATTAACAGAGCGCTTACTTTATTATGAGGCTCTAAGAACAAACTATTCTGTGTTAACGGCCCAAAGAGGGAGACTATTTCATACCAAGTAAAACTCAGGCCCCGAAACACAAAGTGATATGCCTCAGTCAGCAATAGGGCTGAGACTGGAACCCAGATGTCCTGACTCTCTGCCCCATGTTCCTTCAATTAAAATGCTAGAAAGTTCCTTTGGGGGAAGTGGGGGAAAAGATAAATCCCCAAGGAAAGGAGAAAACATTCTGGTGTTTGAGGCAGACTCATTACAAGGAAGAAGTCATGCAAAAGTGCCATGACTTTCCAGAAAACCTGATCTCTAACTCCACCAGTGGATAAAGGGGTTTTCTTCTGGTTATGTTGCCCTCCAGGACTGTTTTAGGTCAATATCCTGCAGACCGTGGCCAACTGAGTATATACTCAGCTGTAACAGTATGTGAACCCCTAGTAAGTTCATCTGTGGAGGCTCCTGTGAATGGGGCCTTTTCATAATAGGGTGAGCCACATGTTGATGTGGGAAAAGGAAGGATGGATTTGGAAATGGGCCTAGTAAATTAGGTGGTCACAGAAGGGCTAAATGGATAATACATACTCTCTAAAAATATACAGTAGAGTCTAGACTATTTAGATTTGCCAATCATAGTTATATGGCTAACAAATTCCAAATATCCACATCAGCTGGCACTGCATAGACTTATCTTCAGGCTGGTATAGACATGGCAAGTGAATTGAGGTGGATTGCAACACAGAAAATCTGGCCATGTAGCAGTTCATAGAAAGGACTGAATTAATCATTCCCTTCACAATATACAAGCTTTTATTCTACCTTTTCTATGTATCACTAAGAATTCCTTTAATTTACACAGAGTAGACAACATTCGATTATTTGGTTGGTTGCTTACTGAGGTTATTCATTCAACAAATATCGATTGAGAATCCTCCCTGGGAAAAACTGGCATGGAAGCAAACTCGAAGGCGTCACAGTGACCTTATCCTTAGGAAGCTCACAAATAGGCAATAACAGACGATTAGTAACGATGCTTCAATGATGATTTCAGAGGCACTGGCATGGGAATACCTGGGGATGGTTGGGCAAGCAGGGAATTTTTCCAGAAAGGAGGTGACATTTGAGTTAGAACAAGGAGGCAGAGGAAGGGGAACGAAGCTGAAGGCATTCCAGGCAGAGGAAATAGCAAAGGCATAAAAGTCTGACGTAATACTGGACTACAATTTCTGAGGACTTCCTGTGGGCCAGGTGCTCTAAGCACTTCATGTATTAACTCTGATTCTCATAATGATCTTACAGGGTGAACACACTTATTTGTACAGGATGTGAAAACTCGGGTCCCGAAAGACCAGGTCACTCTCCCAAGATTTCAGAAGAAGTGAAGGCACAGCCAGGATGCAAGGCCAAGCAGTCTGTCCTCAGAGTCCTCATGACCTAACAGCGCACCGTCCCTGCGGAGCATTCTGGGTCTACACAATGAGAATAGTTTGGTGTGACTGAAGCATAGGCTTTGTAAAGGGGTATGGAGGGAATCAAGAACAGGATGGGAGTTGGGGTCAGAACAGAGTTTCCAGGCCTCCACAGCTGACCAGTGAAGGCAAGCAGAGCAGAGAAGTGTTTAGAAATAGCCCGTGATGGGTGCTGGGCAATCATGACGGCCAGAAAACAAAAGGTGAGTCTTGAGGAACATTAATCCATTGTCATAACGTTGGTCTAGTTACACATACAGATGAAGGCTTCTTAACCACCTTAGGGCTTAGTGGTTTTTGTCTTTTTGTGACATTTTTACTCTCTAGCCAGCCCCCTTCAGGTGTTAGGTGATATGTATTTATTTTCAGTACAGATGTTGTGTTGAGCATTTTATGACATTGCTTAACACAGCAGGAGATATCCTGAGGTGTGACAGTCTCCAAAATGGATGGTGTGGTGATTTTATTGCTTCATTTCTCATTGCATAACACATAGAGCCATGGTTTCCTTTTCCTGTGGGCCTTTCTCTTTTTAAGTCACAAAAGAGCAAAGTCAGTCAGTGGAGCACTTAAGCTCTGGCAGTGCCTGGTGTCATGAGCCCTCACACAAGATTCAGAAAGTAGTGCATTCAGAAACTGTGCATCTGGTGTGACCCCAGCAGGTTATAAGGGCTCTAAAGCTAATGGCTAATGTCCAGGCTTTAAGATACAAACATATCCCCGGTGTTTCATGTGGAAAACAAATTGAGAAAAGATGTCAGCCACCTGGATTTTTTTTTTTTTATCAGTGGACTTTGAAGACTGAAGTGTCTTCTGGGACACCAGGACTGAGTATGATAGGCCTTAAAGTATTATCATAGTGACCCTGATAACAAAGTTAGCTCACACGCATTGGAGCATGGGAATTCTGCTCTTATTCCACGCCTACTAGGAGATCGATACATTTGTCTTTGTTTCCTTCCATTCTGGGAAGAACTGTCTTCAGGGGGCTAAATATATAGAGGGTAAGAACTTGCAAGATGGAAAGCTATTTTTTTTTCTAGTCTTGAAACACTGATTTTTTTCTTTGGAGACTAATTTTGAGGAGGAGGAAAGAAAGAGAGAGGGGTGAGAAAAAAGGCCAAGAAGAGAAGTAGCAGTGAGGAGACAGATAAAGCAATTTTCCTATTAGGGCAGCAAAAATGTTGCTGTATCTGTCACACTAAAGCCCAAGGGTCATTTGGCCACCACCCAAAGCAGCCTGCCTGATCCCTTGGTCTGTGGCCCCAACTACAGACCCAGGGAAGATGGAGCCAAGCTCTCAGAGAATACCGGAAGAGAAAACTTATCAGCTCCTCTATGACCCTGCCCTGGGCTATTTCTCATCCCATTTTCATCTTGACAGTACATGCAGCAGAAGCTGTGGGTTTGAGGCGGGTGATAACTGGGAGAGAAACGGAAAAGTTTTCCATGCCTTTCTATTGCTGGGGAGGGTAGGAGGTGGGAAGGCTGTGCACCTTCAATATTTCTAGAAAGCCACAATGAATAGGAGCCCACACCAGAAACAAAGCATGATGCCACCTCCTATAAAAGATCTTCAGTGTCAGGGTGCCTGGGTAGCTCAGTTGGTTAAAGGTCTGCCTTCAGCTCAAGTCATGATCCTGGAGTCCCAGGATAGAGCCTTGCACTGGGCACCCTGTTCAGCAGGGAGTCTGCTCCTCCCTCAGACCCTCTCTGCTCTCCTGCTCTCTCTCTCTCACTCTCTCACTCTCTGTCTCTCAGATAAATAAATAAAATCTTAAAAAAAAAAAAAAAGAGGTCTCTAATGACTTCCCATATTTGTTTTATTATTTTTAGCTACTATTTCTCAAGCATTCATGTAGTCAGCAAGTATGGAGTTCTTAATATGTTTCATGTCATTTAGTTTAACTTTCAAAACAAGTTTATGATATAGGCATACATATTCCATAACTAGGGTCTTGGAGAGTTTCAAGTAATCACGGCAAGATCATATACCTGGTTGAGTTAGCCAGCTGAGATTCAAACTCAGGCTCCAAAGTCAACGCTTTTAAGCCCCCCAATTGCACTTCACAGAACTTACTGAAAAAGGCACCATGTCACTTCTCTAGTGTTTATCATGTTCCGCTTTATATGACTTTTTATTTTTTAATTTTTTTATTATTATTTGTACTTAGGGGGGTAAAAGGGAGAGGTAAAGGGGGAGGGAGAGAGAGAATCTTAAGCAGGCGCCACGCCTAGCACAGAGCCCAACATGGGGCTTGATCTCACCACCCTGAGGTGGTATCCTGAGCCAAAATCAAGAGTCAGATGCTTAACTGACTGCGCCACCCAGGCGCCTTTGCATAACTTTTTAGATTGTTGTTGAAAATGCTATAATGGAAAATGTTTCTGATGTAGAATTAAATTTAAAAATCTGTGTTGGAGCCCAATTTTTTGCTGTTTACTAGACACAAACTTTGAGAGGTGGTTGTAAACTCTGAGAGTCCCCATTCTCACTGTTGTAAACGTAACGTCCTCACAAGGTGGTTGGGGCCAGCATAGCAGCATTCAATGCATTGCACAACACAGACAGGGTTTAGGCCTTTCTGTTCTCCACAGCACCCAGTATAATTCTGAGTAATGGAAGATGCTAAAAAAAAACACCTTTGAATTGAACTGAGTTTTAAACACTTGGAAATAGATAAATTACTAACTTTGGGCAGTGTCCTGATTACAAATTATTTGTTCAGTCTATCCTGAACTTTTTATATACTGGATGCTTCCTGTATCCTAAGTCATTGATTTATTTGTTTAAAAAAAATGTTTAACTTTGCTTTTTAATAGTTTCAACTTTTTATTAGGGATTAACTAGATTTTCCTAGTGCAGTAGCAAAATCCATATCACATTCCATGATCCACTACTTTCTTTTAACTGCATCAAAACACAGTGTCCAACACTGCTTTGGGACAGTTGTGAATAAGCAGAAGCAGGAGTCTAGACAGGCCCCAGCCAGTGCTCTGCTACAGGATCTAATGTGAGCTGAGTAACACTGTGGGCTTTTGATTTTCCAATTTGTAACATGAGGCTTGATAGAGGTAACTTCTAGGCTTCCTTCTAGCTTCCACATTCTATAGAACATGCTACGTCACCTACAACAGTGGTGATGTGGTCTGGGAATAAGACAAAGTGTTTGTACTATCTGCCTAGCCCAGTGAAACCAGGTGGTGAAAATACTAACTCATGCATGATCTTTGGAACTCCAGGCTACCCAGTGCTGTCTCAGACCATAACGTTGGAATAAGATTTAATGTTCTCCTTCCCAAGATAGAAGGTCTAGAATAGAAGGAAAACTAAAGTTGCATTCCATTTCCTTTAGTATCGTTTGGGGAGCTGGCCTTCTTAATGAATGCATTACTTTTTCAATTAAAGAAAAAAAAAAGAGAGGTACCTGGGTGGCTCAGTCAGTTGAGCATCTGACTCTTGATTTAGTTCAGGTCGTGATCTCAGGGTCATGAAATCAAGCCACCTATTGGGCTCCATATTTAGTGAGAAGGTGCCCGGCCTCTGCCCTTGCCCCCTCTCCCATAAATGAATAAATTTTTTTTCTTTTCTTTTTGTTTTCAATATTTTATTTATTTATTTGAAAGAGAAAGACAGATGGAGCATGAGCAGGTGGGAGGAGGGAGAGGGAGAAGCAAACTCCCCGCTGAGTAAGGATCCTGATGTGAGACTCAACCCCAGGACCCTGAGATCATGACCTGACCCAAAGGCAGACACTTAACCAACTGAGCCACCCAGGAACCCCTTTTCTTTTCCTTTTTAAAAAGGATGTTAAATAAAATGTCTATCTTCCTCATCTAACACACCTGCTTTTTTAGCCCCAAATATGGTGATTTCTTCCCCATTTGCATGAGTTTGTCTGGATTCAAACACAGAACATGCCCCGATATTTAATTTAATCACTCAGACCGGTCATTCTTATTTTAATTTATTGGCTCAGACTGGTCATATTACACACAGCAGTTCCTATCTTCCTTGCATTCTGTACCCCCTTTGTGGCATGCTTTATTCTTGCCTGTCACCTTCACTGAATCCCAAACCTCCAGAGAAAAGAGACCTCTACATCTACCTACATGTAACCCTAGCATACGATACACCTTTGACTGAAGTGAAATAGTAAAGAGTGTCTGCATATGGTGGCCAGGAGTTACCTAAGGAACAGATCCCTGGTGCTCCCAGGAGCCTTTCCCAGCTTGGGCCCAAAGACCCTAGAGTGTGTTCTGTTGGCAAATCTCAGATTCTGGGAACCTCTCTTGACTTTTCCTTAGAGATCTGCTAAGTGCCTGCCCCTGGTTCCTGGCATAGAACTCCTTGTAATTTCTTAAGTGGTAACAACACTAGGATCTTCTTTTGTTGTAGTACTTCACCTGTAACTCTGGTTCCTGGCGTAGAGCTCCTAAATTCTGTGAAATTCATGAGTGATCAGTGTATCTTTTGTTCTAATAAAGTAACTCTTGGTGAGCTCCTGGATGGCTTCAGGATGGGGGCGGGTCACCCAAAAGACCAAGCCATGGTTAGAACCTCGGAACCTTCCACCCCACTTGCTGGAAGGGGAGGGAGTCTGGAGACTGAGTCAACGATTGATCATGCCTATGTGATGAAGCCTCCATAAAAAATCCCACAGACACAGGCTGTAAAGAGCTTCCAGACTGGTGAACACAAGGAAGCGCTGGGACAGTGGCATGCCAAGAGAGGGCATGTCAGCTCCACGCCCCTCCCCATAGACACTGCCCTATGCATCTCTTCATCTGGCTGTCCATCTGTATCTTTTATTATATCCTTTATAATAAGGTGGTAAAAGTAAGGGTTTCCTTGAGTTCTATGAGCCATTCTAACAAATTTTTGAACCCAAGGAGGGGATTATGAAAAATCTGATATATGGCCAATAGATCAGAAGTACAAATGACAAACTGGGACTTGGCAATTGGCATCTGGAGGGGGTGCAGTCCTGTAGGACCGTAACTCATGGGATCTGATGTTAATTCTAGGTAGTGCCAGAACTGAATTGAATTATAGGATACCCAGCTGGTGTCTTACAGAATTGCCTGGTGAGGGGAAAAAAAACACGCACGCCTGATGCCAGAAGTACTGTGGGGGGGGAGTAAAGGGAAACACAGGAATGTTTTTCCTAAACACCAACTATCTCCCTTAATCCAGTGCCTTCGTCCAAGACTGAGCACGTAGCAGATGCTCACTCTAATATCGATAAAGTAAATAAGTCAATAAACTTCTCCCTCGCTCCTCTTGCTTTCTCCATGGAGACTCATGGCACGTTTACCGACTTCTTTCTGGCTATGCCTTTGAGAACTGCCCCCTGCCTGCGGAAGGCAGACTTACTGAGGAACAGTCTCCTGCCACGCTTTCTACCAGTGACACTCCCGTTCTCTCGCCTTCTGAATTCCTGCCACCACCTCACCTTGGCCATCAAGACTGGTTTTTATCCTCCTGCCTGGATGGATCCATGAGTTCTCAGACTCTGAGTTTCCTGAGGGCCAAGGTTGACTATAGAGCTTCTCAAGGGGCTGAGACCAGAGAGCACAAACTCATACATAGCCTGCCAGTCCAGTCTGGCCCAGAGAGAAGTTGTTGATTCTACACAGAAGGGTTTTGCTTGTTTTTTTTTTTTCCTTATAAACTGAGATTTAGTTGCAACATTTAAAACTTGCACATGAAAATAGTTTTCTATCTTAAAAAATAATTAGGATAATTTGACAACACAGTCATGTTGTCCCTCAATGACTTACAAACTTACTCAAGTGGGTTTGACCATGTATAACCCTTGGGTTCTTTTGATAGGTGAACAGTAAACACTGAAATCTTTTAAGAAGGTGAGAGTTAGGGGCACCTGGATGGCTCAGTGGGTTAAAGCCTCTGCCTTCGGCTCAGGTCATGATCCCAGGGTCCTGGGATAGAGCCCCGAATCAGGCTCTCTGCTCAGCAGGGAGCCTACTTCCTCTCCTCTCTCTCTGCCTGCCTCTCTGCCTACTTGTGATCTCTGTCTGTCAAATAAATAAATAAAGTCTTTAAAAAAAAAAAGAAGAAGAAGAAGAAGAAGGTGAGAGCTAGCTATCCTTCCCAAGTGCTCAGTAAGTCTCAAACCAATTTCTGCCACTTGTCTGACATTTATGAAATAAACATTTTTGCTAGCAATTGTCTCTTCTGTAAGGCTGATGATGCTCTACCAAGCTCTTGGTCCTTTTAGGTGCTCAGACCTGACACAAATGATGCAACAAGATTCTAGAAGCAGGATTGTAGTACATCTGTGTCTGAATAGGGTAGCCCTCAGTGCTCTGACCCAGTGGCTGGATGCAGGGCCCTTTCTGCACCATCCTAGCCAAGTGTTCCTAGATTCTTCTTCAATGTTTGTATAAGTTAGGGGAGCAGTCTAAAATATACTTCAATCCTATCATGAGAGCCCGTTTCTAAAGTCCTTTCTGCAAATCACTAATTTACTGATTAAAAAAAACTCTGACACTCCATATGTTAATTAACTAACTTTCTGATGTTGATTTGACAGAAGCACTTGCAGTAGTCACTTCTGGAGTATGACCTCTTTGATATAATACTGGCTGATTATGCCTGCAGTGTGAATTACCTTCTGATCACAATGCCTGCTACATCTGGTTCAGAGTTTAACCTTCCACACACAACATCTCACATCGTCTAGGCCAGCAGTTTTTACCCTGGCGGGACAGCAGAATCACTCAGAGAGACTTAAAAAAAATTCCAACGCCAAAACACTACCCCCAGAGGTTTCTGATTTAATGGCTTAGGTAAGGCCTGAACGTCAATATATTTTTAAAGGTCCTCAGGTGACTTTCAAGACAGGGTTGACAATCAGCTTCTGCTAAAATATTTTAAAATGCATTACCGTCATAGTAACGACTAGCTGGAGCTCCATGAGGGCTGCTCTATTTTGATGGGGGTGGTGCTCTCTGGGGGCCTCATAGACACTTACCTGAGTGAACCTTTTCAGTCAGCTGGCTTCTGGCAGCCCTGAAAGCCATTGCAAGTCTACTTCTCGCTTCTAAAATCCTTCTGAGTCCAATCCCTATGTAATAAGTCCAGCCTTTACCACCCAGCCCTTGACGTGATATAAAGCAAATACAAAGAAGTCAAAATTAATTAGAAAATTCTACTTTCATGTGAAAAAAGAGATTTTTACTCAAAGAAATTTGCTTAAAAGACCCTGTGCATTAAAAAGGTTTGAGAGAGGCCAGAATAGCTCTAAGGAAGATTTTTCATTGCTTGAGGCCTCATAGCTTCTCCTCAGGAAGAGTCCCCAGGCAAATGACAGACACAGGACACTTAGGCTTATTTAAGCTTTCATCAACTAAGGAACTGGGAGATATATCCCATATAACCCTCCATTGACTTGAGCAAGGTTTTTTCCAAAAAAGTTTTATTAGCAAAGAATACTTAATGCTTATTTATTTTACTTATTTCTTTCTACTAATTACTTATCATATTATTTATTTCCACCAAATTTGAGCAAATGTTGACCAAACTAACTTTCTACATATTAATGTGTTATGTGGTCATATATACTATTACATTGTTATGTGCAATTTCTGCTTATTCTAAATATGTGCTTCTTTTCTTTCCCCTCCCCTTCTTAGTAGTCCTAAGCCATTTTCATGGCTTCTCTCCTTTTCTGTTTCAACTTCTATCGGCTGTTAGCTAGAGTAATAGTTCTCTAACTTTTTAGTTATAGAAATATTTAGTTAGACGGGTAGTGAGAGATGCTTTAGAATTCCTTGGATAAGGGATGGACTAGGTTAGCCAAGTATGAGTAGATTAGACAAGTATGTCCAAGTATTGGAGAATTCCGAGGAGATTCTGATATCCAGCCTCAATCTTTTCCTTGTCCATCTTCCCCAAGACATGTAACCCCCCATCTCCCATCCCCACTGCATACAAAAAGTTGAGAATCACTGACCACAAGCCCAGGGCTTTATTTACCAGACACCTTAGTGATTTACGTACCGGCACACTGACCACGTAACCTTATATTCCAGTCTTAACGCCATCCATTTGTAATGAATTTCTGCTATCTCTCCCCTTCTCCTTTCCCATCCTGGGTCTCAACTTTGGTCTCAACTTTAGATGATATTGAATCACCTAAAGAGCTTTGAAAAATGCCCAGTGCCTGATGTGCACCATAGATCAATTAAATCCGAATCTCTGGAGGTTGGGGCCCAATTTTGAAATGTGATCCCAATGGCTCAGAAACACTGCTCTAAATTTATTGACAAATGAACTGCTTCTAATCCATTCACCAAATTCCCACAAGAAGTTCAAAATCCAGTGAATCTTAGACTATTGTGTAAAACGATTCTCCCTAGGGTAGAGTGGCCAGATTAAAAAAAAAAAAAAAAATTACAAATTCTGTTGAATTTGGATCTCAGTTATGCCAAATATAATTTTTTAGCATGTGTCCCAACTGGATTATCTGAAATTCAAACTTAGCTGGGGCCTCGTGTGTTTACCTGGTAACTCTGCCCTGGAAGTGTATGGCAGTGCAGATTCCTGGCCTCTGCTCCAATCCAAGAGATCAGGAGTACATCAAGCACTCTGTATTATTTTTTTTTTAAGATTTTATTTATTTATTTGACAGAGATCACAAGTAGGCAGAAAGGCAGACAGAGAGAGGAGGAAGCAGGCTCCCCACTGAGCAGAGAGCCTGATGTGGGGCTGGATCCCAGGACCCTGAGATCATGACCTGAGCCGAAGGCAGGGGCTTTAACCCACTGAGCCACCCAGGTGCCCCAAGCACTCTGTATTTTTAACAACTACACCAGGCGGCTTTGTTGCAGGTGATGGGTCACACTTTTAAGACTACTTTTCATCTTATCACCTTGTTTTTCCACCGGTGTCCAGTGCCACTGGCCTCTTCAAAGTGTTAAAGGCGCCTGGGTGGCTCAGTGGGTTAAAACCTCTGCCTTCGGCTCAGGCCATGATCTCAGGGTCCTAGGATCTAGGCCCGCATCGGGCTCTCTGCTCAGCAGGGATCCTGCTTCCCACCCCCCTCTGCCTGCCTCTCTGCCTACTCGTGATCTCTCTCTCTCTGTGTCAAATAAATAAATAAAATCTTTTTTTAAAAAAAAGTGTTAAAACATAAGCAAAAGTTGAAAGTTACATAGATCTCTTCATAAACGGTGATTTTCAATGTACAAGCAATTCAGAGTCTAGAATCAGGGTCCAGATACTGGAGTTGTCATTAATTCCTTTTAGCCTTTAGACAATAAACATTTGGAAGTGCCTATTTACTTCACATCCGGATCTGAGCTAGACACCGAGACTGTGGAGACCCTGTCCATGCCCACAAGAAATGTGATTATACCAAGCATCAGTGGGATGTAAGCAGAGAGATGCTAGCTCTACCAAAGAAAGGTGATGAACTCGCCAAATAACACGTCTCCTTTTTAAAAATTTCAGTCATTCAATTATTCACTCAAAAAAAATTTTTTTGCCTCACAAATTTTCATAGAAGCCTATGATATGCCGGGTTTTGTGCGAAGTTCTGAAGTCAAACTCACAAATACAGTATGATCCCTGTACGAGGGCAGCAATTCTCAAACTTTCCTTTTTTAAGATTTTGTCTATTTATTTGAGATAGAGCAAGAGAGAGATACCACGCATGAGTTGCAGGGAAGGGCAGAGGGAGAGGGAGAAGCAGGCTTCCAGCTGAACAAGTTGCCCAAAAAGGGGCTCCGTTCCAGAACCCCGGGATCATGACCTGAGCCAAAGGCAGACGTTTAACTGACTGAGCCACCCAGGAACCCCTCAAACTTCTTGATTCCAAGAGCCTTTCACACTCTTACAAACTGCTGAAGACACCAAAGAGCATTTGTTTGTTTGTTTAAATATTTATTTGCTAAGTTTTAAACATAACAATTATAAACTGTTATGTATTAGCATAAATAACAATGTGTTTACGAAAAGCACTATATTTTATAAACAAAAATAATAAAAAGTATGCCATTATCTTATTCTCTTGCAAATTTCTTAATAATATACTTAATAGAAGATAGCTGTGTTCTTATATCTGCTTCTACATTCAGTCTGTTGAGTCATATTCGGTTGACATATCTGAAGAAAATCTGGCCTCAAACAGACACATAGGGTCTTTAGACCACAAGTCACACTGTGGGAACATGCAGCAGAACACAATGGTGAGTGAAATCCAGAAGGAAACCACTAACTGGATCAGTGGTCTTCACACATATTTATTTGATCACATATCTCTGCCAGTTAAATATTTTCTTATCGGGACTATACATGCTATTATCAGGTATATGTACATAATTACATATTTAAATTATAGTGTTTATTATAGTTATATAATAATATATGAATATCACTCAAGGTACAAAATTTACTTGTTTGGGGTTCTTTGTTAATTTTAACAAGTGTAAATCTATATTTCAAATAGTCTTCTTGAAAATTTCGCTTTTCATTTTCCCCCAAATCCTGACAGATCTGATTCCATGACTCAATAATAGTAAAATGTCGGTTCTGCCATCTTCTTATTATTCATTTATGTTTCCCTTATTAGCACTTAATTTAATCTGTGTTTTCTATTTAAGAGGATTTTTAAGCCACTTGTCCTTTTGTGAGGGTGACCTTAACCCAGAAAATGTAATGCAAATGTCCGCTCAGCCAGACCACACAGACCACCAGGAGAGCAATTGGGCAAGGGTACACTAATATTCCTGCCACACCATGACCTCCGGTTCTCTTCCGGAGCTCCATGGACAGCACCACCAATACCCCACTGTCAGGGGAGACAATAAGGGGAGATATCAAGATCAAACAATGTATTGAACAGGAGTCGCACTTCATTTCTTTTGTGTCTTGATTTGTTGTTGTTGTTTTTTTTTCCCTCCAAAATAGACTTTGTAACACTTGCCTCCCACCCCAGGCGTGTAGTGGGAGGCACACTCCTGGGGCAGACCACTTTGGAGACACTGAATTAGAGTCCGATGGCAGCCCTGGAAACATATAGGTACCAGGGAACGTTCCTCAGGAGCACTGATGCAAGGTGGGGGTTTCAGGAAAGGTTTGCTGGAGGAACAGATACTTGAGCTAAGGTTAAAGAATAGGTTACGTATGGGTGGCGGGGGTGGAGTTTTCCAAACAAAGAGGCTTTATATCTCGTTATTTTAATTGGAATGATTTTGGAATATCCTTCTCCAGAGATCTTAGGTAAAAGTAGATAGCACTTACTGGAAAATAGATAGAGGACAGTTCTTGCTAAGTGTCCTGGATGATGGCTCATCTGTTATCCCAGCAATTCAGTGAGTTGGTTACTGTTCCAGATGAAGAAACCAAAGCTCTGAAGGAAAGGTACCCAAGACCACACAGCTAGTGACCAGCAAAACCACAGTCACAGGACTCATGCTCTTAATCACTGTATGATACTGTCTCTTAAATATCTGGCCAAAGAAGCCTAAAGTCTTATCATCAGAATGCCAGGTTGTTTTTCATTCATCCATTTATTTATTCAAGTTGTGTTTATTGAACTCTAAGTTCCTGTATTAGGAACTGAGTTCAGCTCCAGTGATATGATTGTCAACAAGAGAGATGTGTCCCTGTCTTCATAGAGCAATTGTTAGAATGGAAAGGGAATAAAGTAGTGAATACAATAGTTTTAAAATGTGGTTAGTGCTACGAAAGAGAAAATAAAAGGACAGAGACAGAATGTGCCAGAAGAACCGCACTAACTGCGGAGTTAAGGATGGCATCTCTAAGACGGCATGTGGTTGAGATTCAAAGGATGAAAAGGCTGTGGCCATATGTAGACAAGGAAAGGAAAATCATTCCAGGAAAAGAAAAGGACACATGCCAAGGCTCTGATGTGGGATAGAGTCGTCGACAGAAATTGACTCCTGCCTTTGGCTAGCCGCATGGGAAAAGGGATCCAGAAGGTGGTTGGCCGAGCCTACCGCTCTGGGAGGCTGGCTGGAGTGCTTTGGTTTGCATTCAGTGTGTTACATCTCATTTGCTTCTTCTTTGAGTGGTTAGAATATTAAAACATAAATTTGCCATCTGAGCCATGACCACTGTGTCATCATCTAGAGATTCTTATCATCTTGATAAGATCACTCGGGCATTACATGTGAACAAGGTAGAGCTTGGCCAGCACTCAAAAGGAAAATCAGACACAATTCACAAGGTAAAAAATAGACCTGAGCCATCAATTAAGAGAACACAGGCATGAAAGTCTAAAGTTAGGTGAGAAGCTAAAAATATTTATGTCTAAGGTACATTTAATAATACAGTCTGTTACCTATTTATCATATTTTCATATGAATGTTATGCCTAAAAGACTGTTCGGAAGTATTAAGTATGACTTTGCTGTGTAATAACTTCCTACACTATAGTAAAAATCCCAAAAATATATCTTTTCAGGATACCTAGACTCGTGATAAATATTAGATCGTGCTCACAGCTAATTTGTTTAGTCTTATGTGCCTAACACTTTGTATTATTTTGCAGTTTCACTTCAGCACTGTCCACCGGGAACACAGAGCTGTAGTACAAAGGGCATGGGATTTCACATGTGTGTAGGGTACATTTCATCTTCCTGGTTTCTGACACTCACTTAGCAACAATCAATGAGGCCCTGATAGCATTATTGATCGTAGTGATAGCATTGTTGATTTTAGAAGTCATTGTAAGCCCTGAAGGCCTTTGAACAAGGGATCCTATTTCACAAAAGAGAATCATTTTCAAGATGTGCTGAGTTTGACCCTTTACCCTCCTTGTAGGATAACATAGCTGGGAAGTAGGATTAGCCTGAGACTGAAACTTAGACTCAGAAGTTTTTCCGATTTTCTCATCATTTAAAGAAATTTCAGGCCGGGTTGGCCTAATTCCCGACAATACCTGCCTTCATGGACTCAGTTCTGAACCGGGCTTCCATGCAGGGCCCCCGGGTTCTACCCAGTAAATGCCAGGAGATGTCCTTCGCAGGAATTCTGCTCTGTGACAGCCCTGCCTTTGACGAGACTGGTTTTTATAGGGTAATCATCACTTTGAACAAGCACAACTTGACGTATGATCAGAACTCAGCTCTTCTGTCACTGTCGCTTTAAATTTATTTATTTTATTGCCTTTAGATGAAAACTCAGGCAGGCCTTTGACTTTTTTTTCCCCTGGCTTTTAACTAAATCACAATCATATGGCCTCTCAAAGTCATAAATGAGTTCTTAAATCAGAAATTAGACTCTAGTCTAATAGTATTAATCAATGGGCAGAGATCCATTCAATGTCAGGTCTTTTCCCCAAGTTGGTCATAGGCTAAAAGTCTGAGATAAGAAAAGAAGACAGAAGCAGCCCAGATCTATTTCTCTCCCCGCTTCTCTTTCCTTCCATCTCCCTCTCACCCTAGCCAGTCTCCGGCCCCTCTATGAGAGAGAGGGCGCGGATAGCACAGGGATCAAAAAATTCCCATTTGATCCGGTGCCTCTGCAAGCTGGCTCATAGCCCCACGGGGAGGGCATGCGCTTAAAGAAGAGTCTGTCAGCACCTGTGAGGTTCTGGGCCTTCCTGCTGCCTGGCCACCTCACCCAGCAGGCTCAGATGGGAAGGGCACCTCCTGGAATTCTGCACTGAAGCAGCCTTGTTTTTGAATAGAGGGTTAGTGTGTAGTTAGTATACTGAATACACAGAATTTGAGTTAAAATTAGAACCTAGCTCCTTCTTACTTGTCTTTCAATTTTCAAGATATGGGCAATGAGCATTTTCTTCCAGTTAGCTTCTTCCAACCAACCCTCAGCTTTCACTTTGCCCTGACTGATCAGAATGCAGATCTGTTGATCCTGCTGCTTTTATCCAGACTGCCTGGGCCGGGGTGAGGGGTGGGGGGGGTGGGGGGGTGGGGGGGGTGTTGGGGCGGGGCACACTCTCTGGACTACAGTGACCACCTATCAACTATCTGAAAGTGGCACTTGAAAAACCTCCTCACTAAGTTTGGGATGAGACTGTAGCAGACTTTGTTCTCCTCCCAGGCAAAGAAGGGAGGGAATGACAGCTCTCCATAGCAGCACTGTTTGACAGAAATGCAAAGAGAACCACACAGATCATTTTAATTTTCTAGTAGCCACATATTAAAATAAGATAATAAAATAAAATAAAATGGACGCCTGGGTGGCTTAGTCGGTTAAGCATTTGCCTTCGCCTAAGGTCATGATCCCAGAGTCCTGGGATGGAGCCCCATATCCTGCTCCCTGCTCAGTGGGGAGCCTGCTTCTCCCTCTGCCTGATGCACCCTTTCTTCTGTGCTCTCTCTCTGACAAATAAATACATAAAATCTTTAAAAATAAAATAAAATAAAATAGATAACAAAAAAGATTAAAATAATGGTAATAATATATTTTACTTAACTCCATACAACCAAAATATTATCATTTCAACAAGTAACCAATACATAAAAATTATTCATGAGATGACTTATCACTGCCCCCCCCCATGCTAACTCTTTGAAATCTAGCATGTATTTTACAATTTCAGCACATCTCAATTTGGACCAGCTGCCTGTGTGGCTGGTGACTATCATCCTGGACAGTTCAGGTCTGCTGAACATCTCTTCTACTTTCTCCATTTTCAAAAGCATCTTTATTTAGGTTTATATACATACCATCAAATTTTTAAGGAGTACCAGTACCAAAAGGTATATGTACTGAGACTCAATCTCTATATTATAACAAGCTGTTAAAATGGGGCGTTTTTATCACCCCAAAAAGATCCTTTTCAATCACTACCTGTTCTTATACTTAGGTCTAGGCAACGACTCATCTACTTTCTGTCTCTATAGATTTGCCTTTTCTGGACATTACATACCAATGGAATGAGACAATGTGTGGTCTTCTGCTTCTTTCACTTAGTGCAATATTTTTGAGGTTTATCCAAGTTACAGCATGTGTCAGTATTCTTTCTTTTATTGCCAAATAGTATTCTATTATACAGATGTACAACTTTCCACTCATCCACTCCCTGGGTCATTTTGCTTGTTTTCAGGTTTGGTTGTCATGAATAATGCTACTATCGACACGTGCGCACAGGGCTTTGTTTGGACATATGCTTTCATTTTTCTTGGTAGATTTCTAAGAATGGAATTGCTAGGACATATGGTAAGTTTATATTTAACTTATGAGGAAACTGCCAAATTGTTTTCCAAAGTGGTTGCACCATTTCTCTCTTTCCGATTCCTTTTTTTTTTTTTTTCCTTTCCTGATTCTTATTTATGTATCCTTGATCTTCCAAAGACTGAAGAGCCAGAGAACTGGACTTTCACAATATCCTTTAAAAATTCTGCATGTGGGGTTCTGCACATTTGGTATCTAATAGTTCTTACATGATTGTGACTGTAGGCAGTAAGTCTGGAAGAGCTCCATTTTAACATCTTATTGTAATATAGAGATTGATTCTTAGCACAAGCACCTCTTAGGGAAAGTTAAGCATTCTCTTTAAAATGCTCTCCTGTGATTCTTTAGAATGAACAAGAAGACACATGTTTCAAAACAACTGCAACAAGGTCTATTTGCTCAGCATTTGTAATATGTGGCTATTACCAACAATTAATTAGTAAAAGGTGTACCCAGGCAGAGAATTTTCAATTTCTATATAATAAACAGGAGATCCTAAAAACTCCCCTGATAGCCTGGAAGGGGCAGAATTACAGAGGAAGTGTTTCTAACAGGCAGCCTGACTCTGAAAGATCCATTGTCTCTCATGAGTACATCTATGACGGCTAAATTTTAAATAAAAAGCTCCCGGGTGGAGGAAGAATGCAGACAAATATTGGACACAGTCTCCATGTAGATTAAAAGGAACTATTCTGTTGTTTCTTGTTTTCGTCAGTTTAATAATCCTGTTGGGGTTTCCCAGAATGTTTGAAGCCAATGTCTTATGACGCCAGTGATTTTTCTTGGTGTTCACTGGAGGGGAATGGGAAAGACAATGTGTAGATTTAATCAGCATTTGATTTTCCTCAGTCCCTTTGCATATAGAGAGGAGCAGCTGGTAGTAGGTAATCTTGCCCTTGGGAATTATCAAGTAAAAGAAAGAGACAAGCAGCAGCTTCTACAAAGGCAGCTTTTATGAGGCTGAGCTAAAGAATCACCAGGGAAGCAGCTGGGTTCACCATTTTCATCCAAGTAATTACTGGAAGAGATAGATGGTTTTCAAGGTCAGTGGTAGAAAGAGGAACTAATGGCCAGCCCTTCCTCTGGGAGAACATTCACAGGAGAAGAGGATGGATGAAGACGTCAATTTCCCAGGCTGCCTGAAAGCAGCAAGGACAGTGTTCAGAATCAGGTGAGAAAGCCCAGAGTTCGAATCCTGCATCTTTCAGCTTAGTTCTGTGACTTTGGGCATCTGCCTTAACCTCTCAAGCCTTAGCTTCCTCATTTGCTACATGGAGAAAGTACTACCCATCTTGCACGTATTTTGTGAGCATTAAATGAGATAATCAGTCTCCATCCCCTTTCTAGAAACTAACTCAATTAATCTATCTGGAAGCCTCCCCAAACACAATCAACATCTAGCCATCCTTCTCTTTTGCAGTTCTTCCCATTAAAGAAATTTTGGAGAACGATGTTTCCTGGTTGTCACAGCAACTGTAACAAATCAGACCCAGGACCTTTTAAAATGTATCACCTTCAAAAAATGAATTGAAATAAAATAAACTCTTTGGAAACAAAATTCACTAAACACTTCTTTATTGTATAACTGTTCCTATGATCAAAACCATTAATAATTTACCCTCTGTATCAACTTCTTTCTTTTAACAATCTGTCTCGAAGAAATATTTTATTTTTTTGAAGATTTTATTTATTTATTTGAGAGAGATTGAGAGAGAGAGGGAGAGAGAGAACAAGATTGGGCACAAGCTGAGGAAGCAGCAAAGGGAGGGAGAAGCAAACTCCCCATCAAGCAGGAACCCCGATGTGGGGCTTGATCCCAGTACCCTGGGATCAGGACATGAGCTGGAAGACAGGCACTTCCCTGACTGAGCCCCCCAGATGCCTCTTAAAGAAATATTTTAAAAATAAAGTGTCTAAATGTATACAAAAATGTGCATTGTAGTGTTATGCCCTACTCACGTTTTTTAAAAAGTGGAAATGACCAGTACATTTAAAATCAAAAATAGCAAATAATAAAGTAAATTACAGCACTTTCATATGATAGAATATTATACAAACAAACCTATGTGGAAAGGATTTGAATGATGTTGGAAAATGCAGAAGAAAAATATCAGGTGGCAATGACAGAATTAAAATATTCTTGACTTGTTAAAAAAATTGTAAGTAGAGAAACATTGGAAAAATTAATGAATATATTTACAACAACAACACATAAGCCATCAAGACCTATGAATGTCTCTATCTCAGGTTTAGTTTGGCCTTGTGGCTGGAACTTGTTCCATGGAGAGCTGGTCTTTGGTGGGGCTGACCTAGGGCTTCTCTGTTTCCTTGGCTTCTAAGAAAGGAAGGTTGAATACATGTGAAGCTGGGGTTTGATTTGATAGACCTGCATTACTAGCAATACCAAGCCAAACCTGACTGCTCTTACACACCTCATTGTAAACCAGCCCTACAGTGTATGTTTGTTACCCGGAAGTCAGGGAGATGGTTTCTTAGAATCAAGCAGTGCTTTTTGTGTTTTTGGAGGAAACACACACACACACACACACACACACACACATGCACAGACACACCACTTTTCTTGAAAGCCATGGGAATCAGGGTTTCAAAGAGTGTGGTCCAAGCTTACATTGGTTAGAATTCCCTGGAATATTGGATAAAATGCAGATTCTGGGGCCCAGGCCCACATCTATTAAATCAGTGTCTAAGATGGCTTCATAATCTGAATTATAAACAATCATCCAGATAAAACATTTAGAGGAAAGGTGGAGAAACTGCATTTTCCCAGTGGCCAAGAAGTTCTATGCATAATAGCACAAAGCTTTGCTCGCCTCCGTTCTTTGCACTCCTTGGTTTTCCCCATACTTCCCTGGGCTTGTTCTATGCTGACAGTTAAAAAACCATTAAAGAAGCACCAGAGAGCTGAGTTGAATTCTTCCGTAAGCAGAGAAAGCAATCTCACGCACAGGACCTCAAGGCGATTTTGTTATCGGTGAGAGAAGGAGAACTTCATAAGGCCACGCGTCTCTGTCACTTGTTTCATTTTCCATCAAAGATGGCCGCTGCCTCTGTTTCGGTCTTCTGGCCTGGAGTTTCAAAAATTCTGTTCTTTTAAATACCAAAGGTAACAAATATTATATTGACGGGGGGCGGGGGCGAGATTCAACTCAACATTGCTCTTTTTATCTTACAACACTCTTTATTCAGGTCTTCTTCCTTTATTATCTTATCGAAGTTTTTAACTTACTGCTTTCCCTCCTATTAGAGAATAATCCATACGTTTTCTAACTTTTTTCTTTTTGAGGCTTAAAAGAATAAATCGACATCATGACACATACAAGTAAGGCTCAATATTTGGACTTGAAACCCATTCGGCCCTTCTTTTCCTCATGGGACAAGGCTGAACCCTAAGGGTTTTTAAATGGGTCCGGCTGCGGTTTGCAGGTGCAGTCATTTTGCAGGAGCCCAAGTCAAGATATACATATGCAAATGTGTGTGGATGTGCCCAAACTGAGTAATTGTGCATGCAAATAGGTGATTAAATAGACAATTACCAAATCTGCATGAACAAATGGAAGTTGTGCATATTCAGTAAGCAGGGGGCACCTGAACATTATGCAAACAGGCAGCTTTCCTCAAAGCCTGTGGAAACCTGGCCCCAGGGGCCTCAAAGTAGTTTAAATCACAGAGCAAGCTGGGTTTCAAGTTGCACAAGTGGAATTTACTCTTTGACCTCAGCTGCCATGGTAATGACCAAGTTTCTGACAAGGTCATCTTCAGGAAGTACCGTGGGAAAGGAGTCTGATTTCTGCCATTTCTTTCCACATACTACATTTAAGGCAGACATTTAAGCTAAATTTTTTTTTATGGTCAGAATTAAGAGACAGGTTCTGGATATCTCAGTATGCCCGCTCTTGCTATACTCTGCACCCACACCTCCAAGCCAAAGCTCAAAGGACATACAGAGAATCGACCCAAGCTAAACTACTATATCTAGTAAGAAATTGCTACAACTGATGTCAAAGGGGTTACTGCCTGTGTTCTCCTCTAGGATTTTAAAGGTTTCCTGTCTCACATTCAGGTCTTTAATCCATTTCGAATTTATGTTCATTTACGGTGTAAGAAAGTGGTCCAGTTTCATTCTTCTGCATGTGGCTGTAGTTTTCCCAGCACCATTTGCTGAAGAAACTGTCTTTTTCCCATTGGATATTCCTTCCTGCTTTGTCAAAGATTAATTGACCATGTAGTTGTGGGTTCATTTCTGGAATTTAAGAAACAAAACAAACGAGCACAGGGGAGAAAAGAGACAGAGAGGCAAACCAAGACACAAACTCCTAACTGTGGAGAACAAACTGATGGTTCCCAGAGAGGAGGTGGCTGGGGGGATGGGTGACATACAGGATGGGGATTAAGGAGGGCACTTGTCTTGAGCACCACGTGTTGTATGGAAACGTTGAATCACTAAACTATACACCTGAAACTAATATTACATTGTATGTTAACTAACTGGAATTTAAATAGAAACTTCATAATTAAAAAAATAAATGAACTGCCGTAACACAACGGATATAATTTTGCAATGCTCCTGTCTACAATGGTGCCACCAAAAACGAGAGTAGGGCTTATTTGATCTTCAGTAGCAGTTTTTAGTTTGCCTTTGTGGGATAGGGAAAAGCACCCATCAGTTTTAATTGTTCATTTCTTCAGAGTTCAAGATCTCAGTTCTCTACCTCCCGCCCTAACAGTGATGGATGGTGTTGTCAGTGGAGTACATCAATGAGAAATGATTTCACATAACCAGAGGGCTTTCCTGACAAAAGATTAGTGGTGTTGCCTAGACAAGCCCACTAGGAACCAGGGACAGGTAAAGTTTGAGGCAGCCGAAGAGTGCTGCTTGCTGAAATCCTTGTATCTTTCACAAAGATATTTCATTTCTAGTCGATTCTACTAAGATATTTTCCCACATTCAGTTTTATGTGAACTGCACAGAGTATTTTCTTTACAGAGTACAAAGTGAATTTACTACAAACCATCAAATTAATGACTCAATTCAATCAATAAACCGGTTAAGTGAAATAATTCCTTTACTTAGCACCTGTCAGGAGGAGATTTCAAAATAGTCTCACCAGGGGTCAGAAGCAAATGGAATTAGTCATGTTCCAAAGAGGAGGTAGCCAAGTCTGCGTGCACTATCGGGCCGCCCTGTAAGGCAATGCAGATGGGCAGCTGCCCTGACCAGTGATTCTCTGAGGCCACATCCTCGCCAGGGAGATGCTTCAGACTCCACTTCAGGGAGAGCACTCATCAGCATTCTCTTCTGCACGGGCGCCCTAGAAGCTCACCATGGACACCTCGAGAACAGCAAGTCACCGTACATACAGCCCATGCGGCCAGGAACGCAGTTAGTGGAGAAACTGACTTCACCACCGTAGTATCAGAAGCCAAAGAAAGCTAAGTTTTTTACGGAGTATAAATAGAATTTTCAGGGTTTTTTTGCTTTTCATGAGTGTCTAAATAACTCCTATTAAACAAAAACCAGTGGCACCAATACTGCAAAGCAGTATGTGTGTGTGTGTGTACAAGTGTGTAACATATGTGTAAATGTACATGTCTGTGTATTTTCATGATAACACTAAAATGGTATTTACCTTTTTCCCCTGGTAACATTCTCACTGATGCTTAAAGTCAAACTGTGGATGCCTTGGTTGGAATCAAGGCCGCGTCACCAAGCCGGGAGTCAGTCCAGACGTCAGTGTCAGGCACTCGTAGTAATTGTAATAAGCCAGTTTCACTTATGAATATCTCTGAGGAATAAATATGGGTTCATTTTATTAAATCTCTACCTTTGAGTGCACGCCTTTTTAGTATTCTTTGTGGTGAAATGGTGTGTACACAGAAAGCCCTTCTAAGCTGCATACAAAAGTATGATGTTTGCCCTGAGGGAAAGCATTTGTTGTGACTGTTTTAGTTGCAAGCTGAACTAGATACTTTTCCCATGAAATACCTTTAACCTTCAAAGAATGACTGATAGGCAAACTATGGGTATTCAGAAGAACTATGATTATTCAGAAATAGGTTATTTTGCCAATAAATAGCTTATTTGTTAATAAAATTAATGCTTTCAAGAAAAAAATTAGAATTTTGAAAACTTGTATCCACCATTGCCAGTTTGACAGCTTCCCAGTACCTAGAGATTTTTCTGATGAGATTGGTAGTCATATTATCAAATCTAATTTTTTGAGATTGTAAAATGAACTGTATCCATTTGAAAATATAATTCAGTGAATGAGTATTTTTCAGATGACCAGTACAGGGTGTTACAAAGTTATGCATGGGTTAAAGAACCATGTAAAGTGCAAGATAGATTTTAATGTTATAGAGTTAAAATTTTGTTAATATGAGTTTTGATTCCATATAACAATTAACATTTAAGAAACAATTAATTGTCGAGTTTTGCTGGAGTGTCAAAGAGGAATAGCCACAATTATCAAGAAAGACTTAAAATATTCCTACTTCTTCCAACTATAGATCTCTATGAGATCTGCTTTTCTAAAATATATACTTCAACCAAGCAACATATCGTAACAGATTTAGGGCGGAAGCAGAGATGAGAATCCATCTGTCTTCTACTAAGCCAGACATGCAAGATATTTGCAAAACTGTAAAATGCTGCCTCTCTTCATTCTCATTATTTTTGTTTTGGAGAGTATAGTTATTTTAACCAAAATACGGTATTTCCATTATCGTGTAGTTATTTTCAAAAATAAATAAATAAATGGTTTAAATTATTCAGTTAATGTCAAATACGGTAAATATTAGTTGATAAAATCCTTATAAGTAAATGCCCTTCAGGGTTCTCAATCGTTTTTAAAAGTGTAAAGGTGTCCTGAAATCAAGGTGTTTTGAGAACTGCCAGTTGAAAGCAAGGGTTTGGAAACTGATTTTTAACATCAGACTGTGTCCTCAAAGGAAATTTTGTATGAAAGTCTAAGTTACAAAAGAGGGAAAATCAGAGTTGTTCTGGTTAAACAGGGAAAAAGGACCCAGGGCCGTCCCCAGTTTTGCCCTCCTCCTCCAACCCCTTCCCCTCCCTCCTTAGTATCCCTAGAATCCCAGTCTAAAAATCTCTGCACTGAGGTGTCAACGGACCGCTATGGGGGTGTCAGGAACCGCAGCACCCCAGGCCTCGTGGGAGTGCAGGACGAGGTCTGGTGCACGCCGTGCCAAGTTACGGGGGAGCTTTAAACCAGATTGTAGATGTGGGTGCCTCCTCTGTCTCCTGAGTCTGCCAACTGACATGGCCTCAAGAGCCGGGAGATCTTGAGCTTAAAAAGACTTGCCTTGTGCCCCCCCCCCCCCCGCCCATCTCTTAAGTATGTGTGGAATCACTGGTGAGCACACCCGAAAGTGATTAATTTGGCAAGAAGAAAAGGTGTTGAGTGTAGGGTGGATGCAGGGACATTCCTGGCATTTTCTTTCCTCTGAATTATCAGTGCTGAGATTGGGCAGTTGAAGATTAACTTCCCCCACTGGACAAAATGCCTTTTTGAAAGACCGGGGAATGGAATGAAATACAGGAATACAAAGGAGGGAGACAACGGGGGCTCAAAAGGGATGAGAAGAATTCTTGCAAGAGGTTCTGGACAGACAGACTCCAGTAGTAGAGGGATGGTGGGACTTCCAGACAAGGAAACCCACAGTCTTTATCTTTAGTTTCGACCTCTGTCCTGATAGCCAGACCACAGAGTCCAACTTCTGGGTATTTACTCCGCTATCTCGAAGGTATCACGAACTAAATCTGACCCTGACTCACGGTTGCATTCCTTTCGGTTTGGTATCCCATTGACAGCTGTGGCATCATCGTCCGCTCTGTCAATACGCCAATAAATCTAGATCCCTTGAAGTCCTGGTGATAAAGACTTAATACTCTTGGAATGAACAGTTGTCATCAGGAGGCCACAAAATGAACAAACCTCCCGTTGGAGTTGGGAAAAAACCACCAGAGCTATCAGCCCATATTTCCCTCCCTTCTCCCTGTACACTCAGGCTCGACACCCAGAATTCTGCGTCCTACTAAGCTGAATGCATTCGGAACCAGGAGGCGGACTCAGAGTAGCAAGTTCAGAGGGCGTCAAGGAGCAACAGTAGCGCCCCTACATTTGGGATATATTTTTCCTTCTAAAAATGGAAGAGGTCCTCCCTACCCTTGGACCAGACGTACCTTTGCTGCACATTTTCTGAATCTGATTCTCAATCTTCACAAGGATGATCCAGACTCATCTGATAAAATCCTTCCAAATAACATCTTTTCTTCTTACATAGCCAGTGTCAATTTTTCTTAGTTGCTGTTAAGAAGTCTTCAACTCTGTCCTATTTCCTTCCTGTTTTATTGTAAAAATGTCTCCCCTCCGGATCTAATTAGTCTACCCTCATTCAAGCCCTTATCATCCAGACAGATGGTTGCTTATCCCTTACAGCAGTCATTCCAAAATTCTTATAGCATTTATTCTCCTGTTACAAAACAAAAGCAACCAAATCTCCATGGCTCCTTTCTACATATCATCCAAGGCCTTTCAGCCTACTTTCTAATATTCAGCACTCAGCTCCTTGACAAAAGGACCCAATTCAAAATGATCTTTGAAGTCCCAGGACCTAGCATAATGCCTGGCATAGAGTAAAACCCAATATATTTGAAATGAGTGAATACATGAATGAATGAATATTACTCGGAAACCCTGTGCTTTAGACCCATTATTTCCCAAGCTCTTTACATAAACATTTATATATATACAAATACAAATTTTCATTATTAAATTATTATATTAATTATTAAATTATTATTTATTATGATTTAATAATTATAATAATTATTGTGTTGATTTTATATTTTATATATTTTATAGTTTATTTTCTATGTTAAATATTATATATTATATGAATATATTATACAATATATATTAATTATATTATAATTTTTATTAAATTATTATGTACAAGCATATATACATATTTATATATATATATATACATATATATACACACATGCACACTCGAGTATGTGTAATGCATTTTTGTTGTTGTTGCTGTTTTCTGGTTTGGGGGGTTTTTTTGTAATGCATGTTTTGAGAGGTTTTGGCCTCACAGTACTTTGTGAGTACTCTAGCATTGCTGGTACATACTTAGCAAAATGTATTAGTCAGTTTGATTCTACCCGCCTTATCCAATAACATATCAGCTCTCTCAGGGCAAGCCCCATGTCTTATTTATCCTTGTACCTTTAATGTTGAAGCGTGAAGTAGATGCTTCATATATCTTTGTTGAATTTGCCTCCTGGAAAGGAAGTGTGTGGTTATTGCAAAGGGAGGAGAGGAGTTCTGTTTGACAAAATTTCCACCACCCACAACTCCCGCAGGAAAACTTTCAATATTTCAACATTAAATATGATCTTTGCTCCAGGTTTTTGTAGACACTCTTTGCCAAATTAAAGACTTCACCTTTTGCTCCCAGTTCTTTGACAGGGGTGACCCTGAGGGCTTGACATTCGCATATGGGAAACTGCCTTGACTTTAACATTTCCTCCCATCCTTGACAAAAGAGATCATGGACCATGTACTCAGACTGTAAATTGCCCAGCAAAACTGAAATCAAAACTCCAAACTAGTTCTGATAATAAAGCGGGTTCTGAAATCCCAACAGAATCTCTATGATTATCTCAAGTGAAAACTTCTTATTAAATTTTAAACTTTTCATTTCAGTTATTGTCATTTATGTGAAATGAGTGGATAGGAATGAAGCCTGGGAAAATTATGAAGAGGTTAATCCTGCTTTTGTTCAATTCAGTATACAGTTTGGGCTTAAAAGGTGTACTGTGTGAAAACACCCTTATGCACTAAATCCAATAGTAATGAGCAGATGCAGAAGCTTGTTTTCCTTTGGCTGGGAAAGGGAGTGGGGTCAACCACAGGCGATGCATTTTCTGTCTTGCCTCATGATGGACAGCTGCGAGATGTTCGGTGTGTTCAACTTTCTTGCATAAGTAAAACAAGGTATTTTAGCTAGCTCTTATAAAATAAGAGTATGATACACTGAGCAACGTAAATATGTCCAGGTGTAGGGATTGGTTTCCAGAGATTATTAACCTATCTCGCAGATCCTCATTTAAAAGCCTTTCTCGTAGATCCCGTGGCCCCGATGTTTAGGGGTGTCTTAGCCAGAGGGGCCATGCCATGAAGGCAGGACAGGCATGGACAAAGAGCAGCGCGGGCATGCCAAGTGGTGAAATCGGCTCATCCATCATTCCATTTAGACAAATGAAAGATGACAGCCCTATGAGAAAATGCATCCACAGCCACACAATGCTTTGCACTCAAAGTAAATTACTAGTTTCCTGTGATCTTTCTGACAAGTAAATTACTGCAGAGAATAGCATAGATGGGAACACAATGACAAAAAAATGCAGAGACTTGGTCCTTCAAAGGAGTTATTAGACCTCCAACACAACCATTTCTAAAGAACTCCAGAACCTCACCTCCCACCCCCCAACCAATGGAAAGAGGGTTTTCTCCCCTCATCATTCCATAGCATATCTTGGAGAAAAATCATGTGTGACGGGCAGAGTGGGAAGTGGATTCCTCGGGGATCAAATATCCTTTGTGTATGTGTGTGTGCGTGATCTGGAAGCTGTTAAAGAAGGTGAGAGAGGAGCTTGCTGCAGGAGTTACTGTGCCCGGATCAGGTCATTCAGGCTGGGCAGTGAACCACAGAAATGGAGTATGTTCTGCATAAGAAAAGATAACCTCCAAGAAAAGTCTTTTTATAGCTGAACGGTTTCCAACTCTTCATAATATTCTTGTTCAATAATAAAATATAAATTCTAATTTTGTTTTTTATACGAAATAAGGAAAAGCTTTCTTATGAGAATTTATTTTCCTTTGTTTATTCAAAGCCTAAACTCTAAAACATCCACAAAAGACTCTATGAACCCCAGGGGCAGAACAATAAAAGGTTTATTAGCCAAGTCAAATGGAACAGAGTAGGGAAGGGTATAATAAAAAGGGTATAATAAAAAAAGAGATAATAGAAGTCATAAACAAATCACAAATAGCGTAAATTTCTGAGCTTCAATTTCATCAGAAAAAAATGTCTTGAAGTTGACAGACATCATAAAATTTTAGAACCAAATAGGGTTTGGGGCAAGATTTAGTGACATAAAATGGCCTACCCAATATGTGTGATGTTGCATGGTCATGTTGTTGCTAGAATCCTAATACCACAGTCGGTTGAGTTTCCCAGTACAAAGTAGAGATTTCTTCTAGAAAATCTTACAGCAGTGTGCTGTGGCCAGTAAAGCACTTAATGGGAAGACTTGATCACATCCAACTCAACCGATGTCTTGTGTGATCTTGGGCAGGAGGCATAAACCTTTTGGGCATCACGTGAAGACTGAGAGTGTCAGCTGAGATCAGATGTGCTGATGTGGCAGCAGAGGCAGTGAGGACTTGAACAGTGTATAATCACAACCGCTTTCATGATTTTATATTAAAAAACAAAAAATCACTTTTGTTGATAGAATAAAAACCACAGAAAGCAGAAATGAGCTAGGCATATAGTAAATGGATTAGGAAACAGATGGACATAGAATGTTGAAGTATTTTCCAAAACTGGTAGTCTCTGTGGTCCTGAGTGACAACAATTGCTCCTTGTTCATACCGTACTGCCTCAGTTTCTATTTTCTTATCCTAGTGGATTTGTTATTGCATTGAGTCCCCTTTCATGGTCTTGGCAAAACTGACCTAAAAGCATCAATTCATTGACAACTGTTTAGATGCCAAATGTATCACTTCTTCCATTCCAAATGGTCTAAATACCACCATTTAAATTTAGTTTAACAAACAGCTTTGTGCCCTCACTGTATAAATAAAAACTTCGTCCCTGCCTTTGGAGACCTACAACTTTTGTGCGGAAGATAGACATCTTATCAGAAAATGACCTTTGGGACTACATTTAACTTTAGGTCCTCTGTCTCTTTGTCAGCTTGATCCCAAATAATCCCTCACTCCAAGGCATTTGGTGGGAATGCACGTACACAGTGAGGGAGAGGCTCTCCCCATTTGAGAGAGCAAGGAGAATGGCGATTCTTAAAAGGGTTAAATTCTTTGTGTCCTTTTCTCCAAGCTATTTACTTGAGGAACAGAGGAATCTAGTGCTTATTTGATTATAGCAGTTTCCCGATCTTAGCTGAGTAGACGTCAGTGCCTGATTCTAATGTGGGCCCTAAGAATTCGTGTTTCTAACCAATTCTCAAGTAATGCTCATGTAACTAGTGTGGGACCACATTTAAGATGCCCTGGTATAGACAAACAATACTCAAACTCATATGTGTGTACATCTAGAGATACCCAAAAACTTTTCCAATGGTATAGGGGATGAGGTAGTTTAACAGGATCAAATTTCTAGATCCTCAATTCCTATGTTTTTTTTTCCCAATTAATAAAATAATCCAACTGAGAATTCACCAGTGGTTGCACTTTCGCACCTCTCCTTTTGCCATTGCTCTTCTTCCATCTTACAAACAAACAAACAAACAAAAAATGCATAACTTTCCCCAACAGGAAAAAATTCAGAGAACTGAGTGAAATTACTATTAAAAAATTCCTTCTGGGGTGCCTGGATAGCTCAATTGGTTAAGCTTCTGACTCTTGATTTCGGCTCAGGTCATGATCTCAGGGTCATGAGATCAAGCCCCACTTCGGGCTCCATGCTAGCCATGGAGCCTGGTTAGAATTCTCTCTCCCCATCTCCCTCTACCCCTGCTGTACCCCCCAAACACCCCCATACTTGCACATGCACACACTCTTTCTATAAAAAATAAAAAAATAAAAAATAAAAAATTCCATCTTTATCTACCTATTTACATGAATACAGTTTCTTAGTGTTTATGCTTATTTAAACAAAAGAGGAAGAGTATTAAGACAGAACCTTATCTTACTCTAGCATATGTAATTTTTACTCATGGATCCATGAACACATTGAAAAATAAGATCCACTCCTTCTTACTAAGGGCTTTCTTTCAACGAAAATTTTCTCTTTGTGATTATTAATCATCTGTTCAATATTTCATTTATAGCTATGTTGCTTTGATCAATATTACTAAGTTTAATAATAATAACTAGTAATAATAATAACTCAGTAATAATTTAATAACTCAATCCAGGAAAAAATTAACAATTATGTCCTGTGGTTCCAGAAAATTTCATGTATGGAAATGTTACAGCATATAAATATCATGAAATTATGAATAAAAACTTTCCAACATGAATATGTTAGGATAGGATATTGAGAACAAGTAAAATAAAAATATCAGGTCAAAGAAAAATAAAACAATGTATAATTTCACACAGTTAAAGCAGGAGCATTCATATAGGGACTTGGTTGTTTTTTTTTTTTTAAGATGTATTTATTTATCTGAGAGAGAGCGAGAACTCACTTGTGTTCACACTCATGCGTATGCACGGGTGGGGGAGGAGCAGGGGGAGAGAATCTTCAAGCAGACTCCCTGCTGAGCAGGAGCCCACTCATAGGGCTCAAGCTCAGGACCCATGAGATCATGACCAGACCCAAAACCAAGTTATTCACCTAACCTGAGCCACCCCAGTGCCCCAGGAACATTCATTTAGTTTTAAAACAGGTGAGAGTGGCTGTCAATTCACTAAGATATTTTGGTCTTTGGGTACATTTCTAAGGGTAATTAATGTTTTTCTTTTAAGATGCCCTTGTTTACAATACAAGAGAAATTACATTTTTTTCCCACTACTTAAATTTAAATAAAAATTTTATGTCTACCTAAAATATGTGATGGTTTTCATGTGTCTTTTTTTTTCATAACTCTTATTAGGAAATACTTCAGCAAAAATTTGAAGACAACTGGTTTTGATTATATTTGCAGCCAGAAGAAATTAGTTTCTCTGAGTCAATCACCATTGATTTTATTAATTTCCTATACATTACTCAAATAACTTTCAAACTTGTGATAGGGTCAAGTCCCCTTGGGACTGTGAGGAGCACACCTGTGCGAGGCTTCCTGCCCTAACTCTGACATCTCAAAGTTATCCTGTGAGAGAAGAGAGAAAAGAGAGCAAGCAAAAAAGAGACAAATGCATCATATTCCAAAAGTTGCTGAACTTCCAAAAACTCCACAAACTGAGTGAGACAGGCATGTAAAGACAATAGATTGATTGTCCCTGGTATGTTTGGGCAACAATCCTACTTTTCATAGGAGGACTGGGCTTTGAAATTTGGGGTACCACCCTGCCCAGTGCTATGTGCCGTATCACTGGGGCATTAGTAGAAGAGCTAGCCATCTGGGGAATTTGGTATCTTAGATGCAGAGTCTTTCAACGTTTTTACCCACCTGTAGTTCCTAGTTTTTCCTTGCTGTGTGCTAGCTCACTCAGGTATCTTCCTATTCAATTTCCCCAGGACAGACTATAAGTCATCTCTAAGGTCCCACTGGCTGGAAAGTATTTTGATTTCTGACTTGTGCTTCAGAGTGTCTCCAGGGCATTTCTCCAGCCCTCTTTCCTTGTCCTTCACACCAGTTACATCACCAAACAGAAGTTTACTGGGGTTACAAAGCTCGGATCAGAGGTATGGGCAGCTTTTCCCAGTATAGTCAATTTATAACGTAGAACATCTTGTATACTTGAAAATCGTGAATGACCAACAGTTTAAGATATCTTTCCACATAGTATCAAATTAGTCAGTATCAAGCTAGGATTTAGCCTTCTTCCACTATTGAACTGAATTAAAACCTGTATGTTTAAAAAAAAATCACTATCACATGTTATGAAAATGAATTTTAACTATCCTCTAAGAACCTCAAAATATTTTTGCTCAAGAAAACATTAAGAAAATAAAAGATACATGATAATATTAGAAGAATATTTCACTAAATGGGGGAAAGACATTAATTTATTATTGCTGAGTTTTGGGAGCTTTTCTATTTTTATTTTATTGTCTTCATCATTTCATTTTTTCAGGAATTAAGATAAGTTTACTCTTTTTTTTTAAAGATTTTATTTATTTATTTGACAGAGATTACAGGTAGGCAGAGAGGCAGGTAGAGAGAGGAAGGGAAGCAGGCTCCCTGCTGAGCAGAGAGCCCGATGTGGGGCTCGATCCCAGGACCCTGGGATCATGACCTGAGCTGAAGGCAGAGGCTTTAACCCACTGAGCCACCCAGGTGCCCCAAGATAAGTTTACTCTTAATGCCCATCAACTATTTCACCCATATTTTGTTTCTTAAATGCCACATTTGGGTGAAATCATATGGCATTTGTCTTTCTCTGGCTGACTTATTTCACTTAGCATTAGACCCTCTAGCTCCATCTACATTGCTGCAAATGGCAAGATTCCATTCTTTATTATGGCTGAGTAATACTCCTTTCTACACGTATATGTTACATCTTCTTTATCCATTCATCTATCAATGGACACCTGAGCTGCTTCTCTAGTTTGGGTGTTGTATATAATTTTACAATAAACATAAGGGTGCATGTATCCCTTTATTTATTTATTTATTTATTTATTTATTTTTGTGGTTTAGGTTTTATTTCATCATCATAAACTGAACTCTGCAATCCAGCTAGACCTGGGGATAAGGAACCATGGAGCCCACAGAATCACAGCGAGAGCACAGAGATTCTGGGGTATTGCTAACAAATGGGGGTAGAGGGTGCTCTCCTGAGCTACAGAAGGAATGGTCTGGTAGCTAATATAAAACACAAGCCAGATTTATTAGATTTGTCCACAGTCAGCAATGGTGATCTTCTTGCTGGTCTTGCCATTCCTGGAGCCGATACGCTCCATGTTTCCTCAGTCTTCATGCCCTCTTTGACCTTCTGAAGACTACCTGCTTGCCATCCACCCAGTCAGTCTTGGCAGCACAGATGAAAAACTGGGAACTGTTTGTGTGGGGTCCAGCACTAGCCATGGACAAGATGCTAGGACCCATGTGCTTCAGGATGAAATTCTCATCCTCACACGTCTCCCCACAGATAGACTTGTCACCAGTGCCATGATGGTGTGTGCAGTCACCACCCTGGCACATAAATCCTGGAATAATCCTGTGAAAGCAGGAAACTTTAGAAACAAATCCTTTCTCCCTAGTGCTCAGAACTCAAGAGTTCTCTGCTGTCTTTGGAGCTTTGTCTGCAAACAGCTCGAAGGAGACATGGCCCAAGGACTCTCTGACCATGGCCATGTCAAAGAGCACAGTAAGGTTGACCATAGCTGGATAGTGAAGGTGGCTCCAGGTTGGCGGCGTCTGCAAGACACACCTGTATCCTTTCAAATTGGTGTTTTTATTTTAGAGGCATTTCTATGTATTTAAATATAAATCTTTTATCAGGCATATGATTATAAGTATTTGCTCTCCATCTTTGGTTTCTCTTTTCATTCTCTGAATAAGGTATGTACAGAGCACAACTTTTTAATTCTATGAAGTCTAATTTATCAATTTGTTCTTTTATGGATAATCTATCTAAGATTAATAATTATTAGATAATTATCTAAGATAATCTAAGTTTCTTATCTAAGAAATCTTTGCTTAATTAAAATCTATAAGGATTTCCTACTATGTTTTCTTCCAGAAGTTTTATAGTGTTTTTTTAAACTTATGTTTATAACCCATTTTGAGTTAAATTATGTATATAGTATGATATATATGTTGAAGCAATTTTTTGGCATATATATCTAATTATTCCAGCATCATTTATTGAAAAGATCTTTTTTCACTAAATTATCTTGCTTTGTAAAAATCAATTGGTCCATAAATGTGTAGAAATATTTTTGAACTTTCTATTTCACGCCATTGGTCTATTTGTCTATCATGTTGCACCAATTCTACCTTATCTAAATTAGTGCATCAGTAAGTCAGGGAGTGTTCGTCTTCCAACTATATATTTCCTTTTCAAAGTTGTTTTGGCAATTCTAGGACCTTTGCATTCCCATATGACTTTGAGAATTAGCTTGCATTTTTTTTTTTTTCTTACATTTTTACAAAATGCCTGCTGGAATTTTGAGTGGGATTACATTGAATCTATAAACTACCTCCAGAAGAATAGATACATTACAAATAGAGTATTTGGCCCCTAAACAAGATATATCATTAAATCATTTATGTATTTTAAAATTTCTATTAGTAGTTATTTATAGTTTTCAGTATGCCCATCTTGTTCTTCTTTTTTCAGATTTATCCCAAAGCATTTCATAATGTTTATACTCTTCAAATTGTATTATATTTTAATTTCAATTTCCTATTGCTTGTTCTTAGTATATAATATTATAATTGACATATGTATGTAATTTATCCCATATCTTTGATAAACTCCCTTATTAATTATAGTAGTTTTTTAAGATTGCAACTGATGCTCTATATTGGGAATCATATCAAATGTGAATTAAAGGTTTTAGTTCTTTCTTTCCAAACTGGATTCTTTTTATGTCTTTTTCTTGACTTACTGAAATAGCTGGAGTGTCCAGGATAATTTTGAATAAAAGTGGTGAGATCACAAATTTTTGTCTTGTTTCTAATTTTAGGGAGAAAGAATTCAAACTTTCATCATCCAGGATCATGGAAGCTGTAGGTTTTTGGTAGTTACCCTTAGTCAGGTTGAGAAAGTTCTCTTCTATTGCTAGTATCATCACAATATCTTTATTATGAAAGAATGTTAAGTTTTGTCAACCACTTTTCCTGCATCTTTAGAGATTATCCTATGATTTTTCTTCTTTTGTTTGTTCATATGGTGAATTACATTTTGAATATCAAATGTCAAACTAACCTTGTGCTCCTGTATGAACTTTTCTTGTCACGATTTATTGTTCTTTACATTTAGTACTGAATTCAATTTCAAATGGGCAAAAGATTTGAGTAAACATTTCACCAAATAAAATATATACATGGTCAATAAGCATGAAAGTATATTCAACATTTTTAGTCATTAAGAAAATGCAAATTAAAATTTCAGTAAAATGCCACCCACACCTACTGAAATGGTTAAGATTAAATTAAAAAGACCTACTATACCAAGTGTTAATGGGAATGTAAAGCAACTGGAACTCTAAAAACCTGCTGTTGAGAACATAAATTGATACAACCTCTTTGGAAGATAGGTCGATAGATTCTAAAAAAGTTAAACATATTATATCATGTGATCCAACCATTAGCCCAAGAGAAATGAAAGCATATGTTTGTTCAAAAATGTTTACAGCAAGATTTATAAAAACTTTGTAATAGCTCAAAAACTGGAAACAACCCAAGTTTATGGTTATACCAAGCTTTTGTATCAATACAGTACAATACAAATACAGCATTAAAAAGAAATGAATTATTGATAGATGACAGAACATAGATAAGTCTCCAAATAGTTAAGAATGAAAGAACCAAAAAGAAGAAAGACATGTTATATAATACTATTTTTTTTTTAAATGAAAAGTAACCTATAGTGACAGAAATGAAATCAGTAGTTGCCTTGGGATACAGCAGGTGCAGAGAGAGCTGTGAGGGAGAGGAGCATGACAAAGGGGTACAAAGAAACTTCTAAGGTTCATTATCTCGATTAGGGTGATACTTTTATAAGTCAAAAGTATGCTTTTAATATGTATAGTTTACTATATATCAATCATTTCTCAATAAAACTGTTAAAAATCAAAAAAGGGTTAATATCCTGATCTATGAAAAATTTACAATCCACACACAAAATTTTGTATACAGTATTTCTTCATTATATATTATATAATACTATTATATATTATTCAATATTTAAATTTAATATGTAACATTAAATTTAATTTAAAATATAATATATAATATTGTTACAGAATGTTATATATTTATTATATATAATTATACATTCACACACACACCCCAAATAGAAAAACTAGCAAATGAAATAAATGGGAAATTCACAAACAAAAAGAGAAATATACGCATTTTTAATAGACACATTTTTAAAAGTTCAAACTCATTCATAGTCAAAGAAATTTAAATTAAATTTAAATTAAAACAAGAATGAATGAATCACACGTGTGTGTTTAATTTTCCTAGAAATTAACAACCTATTTTCCAAATAGCAGCATTATAAATTATATAAATCGTATGTTGAAAAGATCCTTGGTGAAAAAACATTCTCACACTCTGCTACACCAGTGAGAACTACACAACCTTTCTAAAGTGCTTTTGGTAATATACATATCAAGAATGCCAGAAACAATCATAACATGTGACCTGTGACCTCAGTATTTCTACTCCTTGGAATTTATCCAAAGGAAACAATCAGAGAAAAACATGAAGAGTAATGTAATGAAGGCCAAAAATACAGCAACTTATAAACTGAATTTCAGAAATACACTAATGTCCAAAAAATAATGTGTTGTTTAAAAAATCTAGAATGTATCCAAAGGGTAAAAAGTTGTACTACAGTAAAGTCCATTAAGCTCAGTGTTTCATATATCCAATGTTATGAAAACACATCTGACTCAATATTTAGGATCCAGACATATACGTGCAGTCCGGTTCCCTCAGTGTTTCATATTCATAGGTAAGCTCATACAAACACACAAACACATATATCTGAACTCTTTTCTGATCAAAAGTAAATCTATCACAATGTTCAAAGATGTGTTCAGTGATAAAACTTGGCATGACTTTTTTACATTCCTTTTTATATGTTTTTCCATTTCCAAGGTTTTTTAAATCACGAAACATGTCATTTTCCAAAGATATAAATAAATGTGGTGAGCAACAATGAGTAATTTTTGTTTCATTTGTATCACCCACACCTGACATAGGACACATGTGTTTACAATCAGGCAAGGGTGTGGAATGAAAACGTTATTACCTTGTGATCAGGCAAACTGTGCAAGGAATGAGCGGGGATACTCCTTTTGCTCAGAGCGCTGAAATAATCTCAGTTAAAAATTAACATGCACAATTATCTACAATGTCACTTCTTCTACCTTCTCAACCTCACCCATCCTTCTTTTAATATTGTTTCATTGTGCGTCTTTTCAAAGCATGTTAAGCCCTGTTTGGGAATTTTTTTTCCAAGGGTGCTACAGTAACCCTTTTTGCCTCCAGGAAAGTTAGTTCAAAACAGACATGAAGAAAATGAAGAAGGAAATGTAGATGGCAAAACAGAAGTGATGAAAATAGCTTAAGGTCAGAGCCAGAAATTTAACTTTGTCCAGGAAGGGAAGGGAGGACCTACAGAAAGAAGGAAATCAGTGATTGATAGCAGCAGCTGGGGAGGCCTTTCTGATCAAAGGGTGCAATGATAGTCACCCATATCAGAAGGGTTTCTCCTTACACCCCGAATGGCTGGTCCCAAGTCGTGCTCTGGTCCACTAGGATTATGGTGAGACTGGCTTGGGTAACTAGCAAACTAATTTCCCTAAGGAATAATTGGAGGTGTTTTGACAGATCTGAATTATGTCACTGGTAAGGTTTGGTGACCTTTACCATACATCTTATTTTATGGGTGAGTTAAACAGAACATTCTGTAATTATAATTCCATATTCTCTGATTTGTAGGGGTTTAGGGTTTGGGGGGGGTTGGTGGTTTTGTTGTTGTTGTTGTTGTTGTTGTTGGGTTTTTTGTTTTTTGTTTTTTGTTTTTGTCCTTACAAAGCAGTGCAACATCTTCCTTCCCCTCCCCCTCCCCTAAGTGACCCTGATTTTTTTGGAGAAATTATTTATTAAGTTTTTACATAAATGCTCAATTTTATATTTACAGAGACCCCTCTAGCTCTTTCCCTTAACCCAGTGAATGGTCTTAAGAGTGTTTCTCTTGCAAACAAATTATTTCCTACATATTTGCTGGTTCTGAGCCATCCTCCACTTCCTCATCAAGGCCCAGCCATGAACTTACAAGAAGGGACAGAAATAACCTCAAATCTTTAGCTCTTTGATGGTTTTCTTTGACCTTTTTAGCTCCTTGCAGCTATGGTCCCTCAGCTGCTCCTATCATAGGATCCAGCTCTGACGTTAAACACCTGGTATTTCAACAGGGTTCAAATGTTCATATAGGTAATTACTTCCTGATTACACATCCCTACCATTCACTTCCAGTTTCTAAAAACACAGAGGGACCAATGGTATTTCCTGTTGAAAAACCAGAATTATGTGAATACTAATTTTAGCTGTTTATATTTCAAAGCAATTCTGTAATAATAAATTCTAAGTGGCTTCAAAAATAATATGAGATATATGTACAATATTTCTGAAAAGTCTAGTTTTTAGAATATTGATTATGAGACTCTGTGCTGGGCGCCCAGCATGATGTATACTAATAAATCTGCAACCAAATCTATCACTGGGAGACGTCTAACCACTGGGACAACGTAAAGATCGTACACATTTCCAGAGAGAAAAGAAATGTTCACATATGAAAGATCAGGAATTAGAATGGTTACTTCCCACAACAACTACTAGAAGTTTAAAGGTAATGAAACAGCACTTCCAAAAGTCTGGTTGAAAATTATTTACAATTAGCATTCTGTACAAAGCCAGACCACCAGTCAAGCCTGAGGATAGAACACAAACATTTTTCAGACCTTCCAAGTCTTGAGATAGGACAGAAATGATTGAAAGTGGTTTTCTCTGGCTATTTGGACAGGATATCATTGTTTTGCAACTAGCTCCCTAGAAATATTTAACCCCTTTAAACATCAACACTTTTTATTAATGTGCATCAACACTTTTTATTAATAATCAACAATTTTTGTTGATAATAGGGCTATTAATAAAAATTGAGCAGAAAGGGTGTCTGGGTGACTCAGTCGATTAAGTGTTTGCCTTTGGCTCTGGTTGTGGTCCCAGGGTCCTGGGATAGAGCCCTGAGTCCATTGGGCTCTCTTCTCAGTTGGGAACCTGCTTCTCCCTCTGGCTGCTTGTGCTCTCTCTCTGTCAAATAAATAAATAAAATCTTAAAAAGAAAAAAATGAGGAGTGCCTGGGTGGCTTAGTTGGTTAAGCAACTGCCTTCTTCTCAGGCCATGATCCTGGAGTCCTAGGATTGAATTCCGCATCTGGCTCCCTGCTCGGCAGGGAGTCTGCTTCTCCCTCTGACCCTCCTCCTCCTCAAGCTCTCTCTCGCTCTTTCTTTCTCTCTCTCTCTCTCTCAAATAAATAAAATCTTTAAAAAAAAAAAAAGAAAAAGAAAAAAGAAACAAATTGAACTGAAGAGGGTGGTGAACATGAAAAGAAAAAAGCTGATGCCATCTTGGTTCTTACTTTTTCTTCTCTTTTTTTTTAGGAGAGAGAGTGCATGTCTTTGCGTGCACGCAGGGAGGGAGAGGAGCAGCGGGAGAGGGAGAGAATCCTAAGCAGGCTTCATGCCCAGCTTAGAGCCCAACTCGGGTCTCTATCTCACAACCCAGAGATCATGACCTGAGCTGAAATCAAGAATTGTCACTTAATGACTGAGCCATCCAGGTGCCCCTTATTACTTGTATTTAGTAATTCATTGTTTTGAGATCCTTCTTTATATTTTTGGTACCTAGAAATATTGGATACAATCCTTACCCTCAGGGTTCTATAGTCTAGTGGAAATGATACACTGTAGCACATACTATCATAAAAAGTAGAAAATTTCAAATGCATCAGAGATAAACAAAATGTTAGAGGAGAAGGCATCACTTGTAGCTAAAGGAGGCTCTCTGGTGCAGGCATCTGCATGGTCCTTGGCATGGGGAGGCTATCAAGGGGGGAAGGGGGGGCAGTGGGAGGGGTGGAGAATGCTCTTGTGGGTGTTTGCAGGGGACCTCATGTGATTTAATTTGCTATAATCCAGAGCATGGGTAAGAGGAATTAAGCTGGGAAAGCAGGCTGCAAATATATTGTGGGGGCTGGTTCTGCCAGCTTAGAGGTTTCTAGGGCTTCAAATGCTTTTCCCATGTTCTTTGACCTTTTGTTTTCAGAAATGTAAATCTGTAGAAAGAAATGGTGAAGTCTAGCTATTGCATTATTCATAAAGCATGCTGTCTCTTAAAGTTCTCACCTCCTGAATCTTCTTCTATCCCACAAGAGACTTTACCAGTCTAATTAAACTTCTCATTCCCAAGGGAGTTTTTTTTATGTTATGGACACCTTTATATGAGAAAGGCTGATCTGCATTCCTCTCTTAACTCAACCTAAGCCTTTTTCTCTCCCCAAAAAGTTAGAGAATGAATAACAGTAAAAAATTATTCACTTCCTGAATTCTTTCACATTTTTAGTGATTATTGAAACGGCTCTGATTTTGTACTGGGGGCTGGGGGGCAGTGTTGATTAATGAACATCAAGTGCACAAGAAATCCTTATATATGAAAGGGTAGGCTTGTAGCAAGGGCTTTGTGTTTTGCCTTTCTCACATCCCACTTTTCTATTGAGTTCTAGAAGGACGAACCGACACTCTGGTCCTATGGGACACCACCTTGATCCCCCACCTATAGGAGTATATCAGAGGCTTAATATCCCTTTTAGGGTATCCTGACTTAAAGAGTCTCCTTACAGACAGGGAGCTCTTCTAAAACAGTAACAGCTAAGAGAACAGCTACCAGGGAAAATTTATCGGAGCCTTCTGTCTGAGACTTTACTCTGATTTCCAGCCAGTTAGATCTCTCTGTTCCCAACTTGGCTTTCCCCCAATTCTAAGCTTTAGATCCTTAACCCCCTGTAGATGTGTCTCAGAATCATATTGTCCATCCTTTTCATTCATCTCTCTGGGATCTGCTCACAAAGCTTACTTCCAGATTATGGATTCAGCAAGACTTCTGATATTGCAATCTGTATAATGATCAAGCACATTCCAGATTTTTTTTTTTTTTTTTTTTTTTTTTTTTTTTTTTGGTAGCCAGCCATTGGGCTTGGTAGAAGGAAAAACAGTGGCAACAGACCAACTGAAGGGTGAAGTACATTCAGCCAGTGTACTCAGTGAATAATGCCCTTCCTTTGGGGCCCAGGCTTTTGCTTCCATCTCCTTCTTACTAGTTTCTATGGAGCACAACTAAATATTTGGGGACTGGCAAGCCTAGGCTCCTATCTGTTGCATCTACACCACAATTTGGGGGCATTTGACCACTAACTTAGTGTTGGAACTCTAACCTAGCACCAGGGCCTTTAGTAAGACGAAGCTGAGGGAGTAAAAGTGATCCAATTATGAGCTCAGATGGTCAGAGGAACCATAGCGGTGGTTGGAAAGCTAAGATTTCCAGGTCCATCTAGTTACTATCTGGATCCCAAGTAAATACCAGAAGAAGTATGAAACCAAGAAGACTAAGCAGAGGATGAGGTGTAAGGAAAGGCAACCAACTGTGTGTCAGCTACTGGTATAGGGATTTATTACATTTTCTCATTTAACTTGACAAAAACTCTATAAAGAGAAAGGGGTGGGATACAAAGACTTCTTGAACACCGTAATAGTCAGCTTTTGCTGTAGTAATAAACGATACCAGGGTCTCAGTTGTCTTTAACAACAAACCATATACTTCTTGCTCTTCAGTCTACAGGTTGACCTTGACTCTGTTGGGCTCTGCTGGGTTCAGCTGGGCTTGAGTAAACTCCATATGCTTTGTTACTTGGGGGATATGCTTTTCACCGTGGTGGGGCAGAATCTCAAGAGGAGTGAGCAGAATCCCATGATATCATAAAAAGTTTCTGCTAGGAACTACCACATACCCCCTACCATCCAGAGCTTGTCTGTGCCCAAGCCAAGCCATACATCAATGGAGTGAGGATGTTATACTTGGCATACACAATCACGTGGCACTGAGTTAGTGAGTATTATCCTTATCGGGAGTAGAATATTGTCAGAGGCAACCCATACAGTCTCTCCCTAGGTCTCACCCTTGTGTCAAGTACTTTAAAAAAAGAAAAAAATTCTCTTGCTAAAATAGTTTAAGAGATAGAAAGTATATCTGACTTTATAGATAAGGAATTAGAGACTTGGAGGGGTTAAGTAATTTGCCGAAGACTGGCAAGTGTCCGATAAGGAATTTAAACTCTACCTGATTCTCAAATCCATGTTCTTTTCACAATACTTTTGTCTAGAAAGACTACAATGCTAAGATTTAAAAGAACCTAAGAATACCGATGAGAAATTTATGCATGAAGCAGAAACTGTGAGAATATTTTCTATACAGAGTTAAAATATAAACCTAATTAAGGATAATGAGTGTAAATATTAGAAAATCTTAGAAATCCTCTTTTGTAATGCTACCATTTGAAAGGATGGGGTAGAATGAGGTAATGATTAGAGTCAGCCTTAAACAGAACTACAGAGAAAGCCTTTTTTCCATGCCTTTCTGTCCCTTTTATTTATTTCCCATTTTATTAGAGGCTCCTACCACCTGATCCAGAAGCTGGCTACTCCCAGCTCCTTGTTGCAGCCCTTGCCTTGTGCCAGCCTTCCCAACAAATGTTCAAGTTGTAGAATGCTCCTCTTTCCGACACCGCATAAAATCTCCAGGACATCAGTGTTCCAATCAGAAGGTATATATTATGAAAGGTGATCCCTGAGAGAGTAATGTCTGAGCCTCAGATAATACATTTCATATTTCTAATTTGACCCTCTGACCCTGGGACCTATTGCTAAAGGAGATATATTTCAGTGGTAGCACTTTCTGATAACTCCACAATCGGGCACAGACACTTCAATTAATCTGTATGCATGGGGAGTGAAACAATTTTTATGAAGGGGGCAAAAGCCCCCCTTCTCATTCATAGTCTATTGTCAAGTAGACCTTATGCCTGGTTGTAAATAGTTGTGTAGTCGCCGGCTGGGATGTCTCTTTACATTTTTACCATGAAATACTTCTTATTGGGGGAAAAAGGTGTTTTGGTCTGTGAACTTGGGGAAAAGCCATTCTATGCATATTGACTCTGAGGAACAAAAGCAGAGAGGGTTTTATTTATAAGTCCTTCTAAAAATATGTTCACTATTCCTCTACTGCACTGAAATAGAGGGTCTTAAGGGAAACAGAGAAAAGAGAATGGAAAGACAGTGCCTGCCTTCACCTTTCTCTGCCTTCACCTTTTGAGCTAGCCAATTACAAAATCAAGTTCATCGTAATGAAAAATAGAGACAGAGTCATCCACAATATGCTTATTGTGCGCTTGGCACACAGTTGGTGCTTAACATCTGCTTGTTGAATGAATGAATGAATGTGTGAGTGAGTGAGTGATTGTGTGAGTGAGTGAATGTGTTGATGTGTCTGAGTCAGGCCTTAGAGTTCACTAAATATGTTAAGGGACTTCTCACTCGTGTCTATCCAACATTTGAACAGTCAGAAATATTGCATATTTATATCCTATGAGCTCTGTTTGGTGGTTTAAAATGGCATCAGAGCTCTCTTAGATGCTACTGTGATCCGGTATGTTCGTAACAATTTTCCTTAAACGCCACTAGAAGTAGGTGTCTTCACACTTCTCTTACATATTTGTATGCGCATCACCAAAATATTTTTGTAATAGGATAGGATTCTGAATAAATTGCCAAAAGAGGAACTACTCTCTTTGTAAAGTGTGGGAATGCTATTTGCACATTTAAAAAGGAACACCTACCATGTACAAGCCCTTCCATGTATATAGAACACACACACACACACTCCATAGCGTTTTACGTTGCACTCAAGGGCGGCCATTTAAAGTCTTGGTCCACGGACCATGGCGTATGGCTTGGCGCAAAGGGAATGGGGGTCAGTGAGAGGAGGGCGGTGTGGTAGAGAGAGAACAAAAGTGAGCAAGTGGATCATGGCTAATGTCAGAATTCCAGAAATGCCTGGGATGCCTGCAGCATTTCTGCTGGAGGCTGAAATAACAGAACAGAGTGACCCCAGCTCTAGAGACTCCTGCTTCATTTATCTTGCACTGGAAACCCCTGTAAAAATGGTCCTTCGCCGGGCTTGAGCACGGACCTACACTTAAATCGAAAGAAACCAATAACAGTTTTACTTACAATCCCCAGTGCCAATATGTCTGAAAAAATATGTTGTGAAGGGAAGGGAGGAGAAGAAAAAAGCCTCCATGCGCATAACTTATCTTTGACTGTCACAAAATCAATAGGCTTTACTGAGCCCAGGAAATTCAATAGCTCGGCATTCATAACAAAGATTGGTTTGGGTGATTTGTCTCTCTCTAATAAGGCAGGCTTTGGACCCCAGCTTCCCTTCCTTTAAAACTCAAAGGGGGTGGGATTTCTTCATCCCAGCCAAGTCCTCTTGCTTGTCTATTGTCGAGACTTCACAATGGCCCCGCTTGTCTAGCCAAGCCTTGCTTCCCCCAGGAGCACAGACCTCACATTGGGGCGTGAAGCAACAGATGCCGCCTTTCCACCAGCATTCAGCCTCCCTCCGCCGGCCTGACAGCCTTTTCATGCACCATGGATTCATCTGGTTCAATGAAAAACCCAGAGCAAAACTGCAAGTATTTGTTTTTTTCTTTGTTTTTTTTTTTTCCTGGAGACCACTTTATAGAATGTGTCCAGATATTCACTCTGGAAACTAGGCCTGCTGCAGAAACATGTGAAAAAAATGTGAGCGCCCTGACCTGACCCTGCTATCTGAAGAAGCCTGTGCCCAGGCACCCACCGATGCGTTTAGTCAAGTGGAGAGGGGGAGGGCAACGGGGAGAGAAGAGGCTGGCTACTGTCTGTGGAACATCGCTCCCGGGGCTTGCCAGCTCAGCGGCTGGACAGCACCCAACACAGGCCCTTGAACACAGCAGGCAATCAATAGATGTCAGCTGAATCACAGTAAACATCGAATACACATTGAATTCCTAACATGTGCCCGTCACTTCACATGCTGGACACTGGTCCTTATCATCATAACACACTGACAAATGGATATATCAATATTCCTGTTGCACAAAAGACAAAAGCCGAGGTTCAGAGAAGTTAAAAAAGAGGGCCAAAATCACACAGATAATCCGAGTGGAATCCAGTCAGCGTCTCTCTCCTCCAAGGCCTGACCTTTTTCAGTGTTCCAGAGCATTTCTCTTAGCGACGTTGGCAGGCCCAGGAAAGAGCAAGCAAAGCCCATGTTAAATGATAGTCTTTGTGGGATGTGAGGGTTAGGGTAGTTCTCGTCAAAACATCCTTCGTCAGTCTACGTAACTCTACTAGACTTGGAAATCCTGGGTCTTAGTTTTGCCCCTGCAACAAACTCATTCCTTTTGCTGTGTAGATACGTGAGGAGAAGTGTGTGAACATACTTTCTAAATCCTAGACAGTTTCAAAGTATAGGACAGCGAGAGCAGTTGAGGCACAGCCCCGTCTAGGAACAGAGGGAGGGGCTGATCAACAGACCAAAGAACGGATTGAGAAGTACCAGTTGGGTGACGGCTGTCTTTCCGTCCCAAAGCCGCTCTAAGAGTCCCTCTTGAGAAAGCAAGAGATAAACATCAATCAATCAGTCAATAAGACAACTATCCACATGCTTACTCTGTGTTCACCCTTGATTCATCTGTGAGCCACTCACACTGTGAGTTCGGACCAGAGGTTTGGAGGCTGGGGCCACCACTGAGAAATAAGGCGACGGGAGCCTGGCCGAGAGGGGCTGCAGAGGCGACATGTAAGAGGTCAGGGCTGTGGAGCGACCTGTCCCCCTCTACCTTTTCTAGGCAGGAACCCTCTCCCCTGACAACTCCCTGATGCATTCAAAGAGTGAGTCAACGCAGAGCTGCCAGCGTGGGGAGAAGGTTGGCTCTCTTCCCCAGGATGAGCAGCTGGCAGATGAACGGAGTAGAATTTGAAGAGAGAAAAAGAAACCAATGCACCAAGTCATGGAAACAGCTGTTAGTTACTCAAAACATGATGGGTGAAAGAGCATGGAGCCATCACATACCAGTCAACCTGTTCCCCCACATGTTCAAAAACCTCAGAGTCTAAGCATGAACATAGGCAAGGAAAATGATTTGTGTTTGTTAAGGCCATCAGTGCTGTTACATGTTGTATGTGCTAGGACTGAGTTTACTGTGACAGAAAATTAGAATAAAAATGGCTAAAGGAAGGTAGAAATACCTTCCACGATGTGCACACATGCAGTCTGAAGGTGGTGGGGCAAGGCTGATAGGGCGGCATCAGATAGTCAGTCATAAGGAACCCAGCCAGGCGCCTTCTTTCGTGCTGTCTCGCCATTCCATCTTCCACCTGTGACATCTGCCTAACGGTCCAAGACCAAAACTCAAGATCTAGCCAGTATCTCTGAATTCCAGCCAGCAAAAGGAGGAAGAAACTAACATAGATAAGCCATATTCTCTTCGGTGCAGTTCTCTAAAAGTCTCATGTGACACTTATATTCCATAGCCAAACTCATGGCTTGATCTAGCTAGCTGTGAGGGAGATTGCTGGATAAGTTCCAGCTAAAATCTGTCTGTTCTGTCATTATAGAAGAAAGGGAGGTTGTATGCTATGAGCCAATTTGTAGTATCTGTCATACAGACTTGATCAAAAATAATACCAAAGCTGCATCTAGCCAAAGCTAGAAGACACCCGCGGAAGAGACCACTGACTCGTTCCCATTTTATCTAGATGTCTGATATGCAGCCTGGAGATATTGGCCATCAGGTCACACAAATACGCTGCCATCCTGCCAATGGAATTTACTTCCAAAGGTAGCAAATAAAATGTCCAAGGAAAAAAAGAAGAGAGAGAAGAGAACAAAAGAAGGAAGGCTGGAAAGAATCAGTAGTAAAATTTGTCATTTGACTAGATTGGAAACTTTCAGTACTATAAGTAATCTGACATGGATGCATAGAGGTCCTTGGAAATCAATTCTTGGTGTCTCTCTAACACACACACACACACACACACACACACACTCACCACTCATACTCTTGCATGCCCACAGTTAAAATGTTATGTTGATGTTACAGGTATATATCTGGAACGTGGTCACAGTGCTTACATGTGAAATACTGTTGCTTTATAAAAGATGATTTACATAAGGGCAACTTTCTTAGTACCACATTATTCCTTCAGGTCAACCAACAATTGGAACACATATAAAATATATATATTATCTGTGAATTCCTTTGGGATGTAGAGGAAAAAGTGTTTCTCTTCTTTTTCCTCTGCTGCTGAAGGTAGTGGATGGAAACAGAATTATTAGCCCCTTGCTTTGGGATTTGGGGGTTCATGACAGTCCTTTCACAGACCTAGTGATCCATGTAATCAGGCTGCCAGTGAACTTGCCGCTATGTAAATGAAAGCTGAAATTTTTTCAGAGAGGTGCGCTCTACCAAGTGGTTAAGTTTGTTTTCAATAATATGATTCAAAGCTCTTATTAAATGGAAAGCTCAGAAAATTTTGGATTGTGTTATCAAACGGAGCCTAGTATCTTTGAGGAAAGAGTAAACTTAATTGTTTCATTATAAACACTGATGACCGAAGGAAAAAATAGGTTGCTTGCTTGGAAATAAATGCCGAATCTTAGTGAACTAATTTAAAAATTGTCAATGCAAGAAAAATAGAATTTGGTAAAAATTACCATTTTTACCAATATTCAATTTGCTTTTCTACATTTCTCAGTCTCCTTATGCTTAGACTGAGCCATTCGACTAGTTTTATCCAATAAAATGTAACGGAATTTACTTCCAGAAATTACTTCCAGTCTAAGGCAGGAAAGAGCCAATGGTCATTTCTTGATCTTTCTTCCCCTTATCATGATGGAGGGGGCTCCTGTGACAAAATGGTGAAGCCTCTGTCCACCAGGCTTCCTGAGTGACTATAGAGCAGCGCTCCTGTGGACCAGTTGTCAACCATGTAGTACGAATGACAAATAAACTTTTTTTAATCTTTTATGACAGGATTATTTATTACCACAGCATAGTTTAGCTAGTTCTAACTATACTGAGATGTAAATAATTAAATATCTTAGAGAGAGCCAAACTCTAAAATTAAAAATGAAACAAAGACAAAATCTCAAAATCTCAGATTCTCCATAGCTCTCTAAGCAGGAATTGGCTTTAATTAGGTGAGATTTTTCCTAAAATGTTCTCTGTAGCCTCAAAACCAGCTCTGTTTCATCCAAATGCCAAAATGTTTCTGAATTTAGTAGCTCCGCATTATTTGCTGGTCAACCAAGTCTACAGAATGGTTTTTGATTATTCATTTTTATTGAGCTACTTTACTACTGAGTTGAGTACAATTTCAGTACGTATAAGCTCCCCTCCCAGATGGCTGATTTGTTAGTTATCTGACAGTCAGGAGATTTAACCTCCTCAAGCCAAATCTTTGATAGAGGAAATGATCATGAATTGGGAAGACTATATATTTCATAGATTCTGCCAAATTACAAAATGCACTGTAAGCACACATTGGAAAACCTTCCATTAGGACCCAAACTACAAAATGTTAACAAGACAAATTAGGGACTCGGAATGATACAGAATTGGTTGCCTGAAATAATGAGGTGATGGAGTGTGTGTCAAATCGCTGATAGAAGGGCTTATGCGGTGGTTTGCCTGAGGCACCTGGGTATCACTGTCGGCACCTGAGGGTCTGCCCTAGTTTCCTCTGCTTCTCGCTGCCCAGGGAGTTGAAACTACCAATCGGAGAGGAATTAACATTTATTGAACATCTACAGTGTACTAACTGCTACATAATATATTTTCTGAAGTAGATTTCCGCTTGGCAGATAAGACATCTGAGGCTAAAAGTCGTTCAGTAATTCAAGAGGCAGGGTCAGGACTCAGCCTGGATCCAGGCCTTTCTATCATACCATGTGGCAACATCGGCAAGCGTACAAATGGGCCCACGTAATTTTACTCATCTTGATGGACATATTTTTGGTGAATGGTTTTAATAAAAACTGATGTTCAGGGAGCCTGGGTGGCTCAGTGGTTTAAAGCCTCTGCCTTCAGCTCAGGTCATGATCCCAGGGTCCTGGGATCGAGACCCGCATCGGGCTCTCTGCTTAGCAGGGAGCCTGCTTCCTCCTCTCTCTCTCTCTGCCTGCCTCTCTGCTTACTTATGATCTCTGTCAGTCAAAAAAATAAAAAAATCTTAAAAAAAAAAAAAACGGATGTTCATTTTTTTAACCAAAGTTAACTTTTTATTAAAATCATCAGAAAATGTAATATTCCTCATATCAAGATTTTCTTAATGTCCAGAGTTTACATTTTAAGAGTCGCATTTTTAAATATTTTATTAAATATTCACAGGGTATGTTCCCGACTTACTATTTTCCCTTCCAGGTTTACTGAGGTATAGTTGACGTATAACATTGTATAAAAGTAAAGTGAAATCCTATTTTGAAATAGAAGAAGCGATATGGTGGCTCCAGAAGGCAAGAGATTTATCATGTTAGATCCATGCTGTGCAATCAATAGGAAGGAGGATGTGGGTGGAAGAGTTACAATATAAGAAAAACACTGACACCGTGCTGGTGAGGACTCAGTACAGCGGAAAACATTTCTTTGTTCTACTCTGTACACAGATTTTGCTCTTAAAAAAAGCGTATTAAAATTTATCTAGATTTTTGTCTTTGTTTTAAAAATATATGTAAGAAAAAACATGGACAAGGAATTGAAGGTGCAGTACTTTCACCTTATTCACTTAAAAAGTTAGAATTGGGAAACAATGGTTTTTGTTTCCTATTAAGCCACGTTTCTGATAAATAATCTTTCTGGTCATTGCAAACCCCTCTTCTTGGATTTACTTTATTTATTTAGTCAGAGTTAAACTCTGCTAACTGTTTGCATGCTCTTTAGGCAAAACAAACGGGTATACCTCCTCCACATAGAAAACAGGCTTCCCAAGATTTTGATTCCCTCAGTACTACAAGGCAAAAAGAAGCTATTGAGGCTTGTTCCTTCAGGATGAGAGAAGATTCTCTAAATCGTTCCAAATTCTATATAAATACTATCATTTTCCACATGTGTCATATCTGAAAGAGTTTGGAAAGCATTTCCCTAGAAGATTGGACTCTCAGTCTGTTTTCTTAAAATATTAAATCCACTCCCCCCCAAAAAATTTTTTTTCACTTTTTAAATGCAAATTGATAATCTATGTGAATAAGCCCCATGTTACTTGGATAACTGTCTTTATCTATAAAAATATGACCTCTTACACATCTCTATACCATGAGCAGTTGTGAGAACTGAAAAGAGAACATAACTAAAAGGAAGCAATATATTGCCTAAATCATAGTAGTCACCCAAAATGATTAGCTTTCTTTCTTCTTTCCCCCTAAATCCTAATTTGCCTTTGAGCTAAATGCTCACTAAAGTTTAAGCACTTTGAAGTCAGGCACCTTTTTAATGTATCTCAATTTCTGCAGAGCCCAGAAAAGTGCCTGGCACATTAAAAGTTTCTTAAATGTTTTTTCATTCCCTTATCTGAAAACTTTTATATCCATTTCAAATGTTTCTTTCTTCCAATATTCTGAGAATTAGGAAAGGCAACCTTTCTTGGTACATCATTCAATATGACTTCCCATCTCACCGAAATCATCCTCCAATTCTCTTGAGGGAATTGTGAAAAATTGCATTCGTGCTCTGGCTCTAAGTTCTTCTATGGAATATGGTCTTGATGAGTAAACAAACACCTCAAATGTTTCCTTCTATTATGTGTGTACGTAAAATGTTCAGTCTCATGTTCCTGAAGACCACTATCAACCTGATGTAAGAACTGTTTCTTGGAAAAAGACAAAACTTAGGAGTGCAAGTCTGACAAGGAGTTTTTTGTTTCTGTTGTTCTGTTATTCCATTATTTTTGTTTGTTTATTTTACTTATTTTAAATCATAAGGGAGCTGGAAAAGTCATTTCCCAGTTACCTAAGAAGGCAAAGATTAACAAAATGATTATAGTTGTCTAGCTTCTGAGTGTGGTATAGATATTTTCTTGCTCTTCTTTTTATTCCTTTCAATCCTCCTCTCTTTCCATGTTAACATTTGTAAACTATTATTTTCTAGTCATTTTCAGGGAATAGCATTTGGGGGAAGAGAGGGGTGGAATTAGTTTAAAACTTCTGTTCAAAAGCAAAGCAAACCCATGGTCTTGTACCTGCCTTTACTCCGGAAGTAACACCAAATTAAACATTCTTTGCCTTTACCCTTCAGTTTTGTCTTTGAAATGGTTATATCATAGCTGATCTCTGGTAGGGACAGCTCTTGAAGAAAACTTCCATTTATAATGTCCACAAATGATCCCAGGAAGGAGGGAAGGGAAGAAGATAATTATATGTACAGAGCTTTATTTAGTCTCTAGAATCATAACCCAAAAGTGAGCTGGTCAACCATAAGAACAGGCAGTGGGTGGGGATGGAAGTTTGCTCTTGGTGTAAGATTACCTGGTTTCAGTTGGTATGTGCCCAGAGGTTCCTCTAGAACCTCTCACAGCCCTATTCAGCAGGGAGTGCACTAGCAGCAGCTACTACTATGTGGTTAGGGAATATCCCAGCATGGTCAGCTTGATCCCTCTTTCTCAGAAGAGAGAGCAGATGAGGCATAACACAAATGCTTTGAGAGTCTTGTTGAGAAATTGAAGTAATCAGAAGAGAACAAACAGGTAGCAGCATCAGGGAGTTCTCAGCTCCTGAAACCTGATCAGGCCCTCATGATGTGTCCGTCCTGATAGCCTCCTCCCTGCTCACCTTCCCCAACCTCTACCTCTCTGCGCTCTCTGAGAGCACACATCTGATGGCATTTCTCCCTGTTTCCAAAGTCCCAGCCTCTTTGTGGAACATAAAATATCCCTTATGAGTTGCCTCCCGCCTGTGTCTTGGCTGTTATCTCTCTACACCGTCAGTTATCACTCTGGCGGAATCGAACAGCTTACTCGTCATTCTGCTGTCTTTGACATCTGTTGTTCCTCTCATTGGAGAGCCATTTGTCCTTTTGTGCTCCCAGGAGTCAATCACTGTCTTGTTTGTGTTCTCTTTGCATTTTGTGCATATTTTTGTTATTGTATCTCACAGAGGACATTTTAGGTTATTGATTGACAAGTCCCTTTTCTACCTCAGATTGCCCCATATGGCCACGCAAGTGTTGTACCCTCCAACTCCAGAGAACACCGTTCGTGTTATAGAACGCATGAGTTGTCAGTGTGACGGCTCTGCCTGTACTACCGGTATTAACAACAGTAGCTGCTTCTTATGGAATAGAAGCCAAGCACGACTCCTCTGTCATCTCATTATTTCTGTGTAACAAAACCGTGGAAGTGAGCGCCCTTCCTACCTCGAGTTTATGGATGGGGAAACCGAAGCCCATAGATCACAAGTGATTTGCCCAAGGTCTTCTTATATATTGTGAATGCTTCAGAGCAAGGTCTGGGTCAAATACTTCTATCTGCCTCTGATGCCTAGCACAGCGTTCAGAATGCAGGGACACGTGACATACTTTTAGCTGAATGAACGAATGAGAGAGCAGATGGATGAGGAGCCTGAGGCAGGAGGAGCTGACCCTCCTCAAGGCCTGGAAAGGCTTCACAGAGCCAGAGTCTCTTTGGGTGGCACAAAAAAGCTGGAAGGTGAACAAGTTTAAGCAAAATGGAAGTTATAGGCTCAAATAATTTAAATAACATACATAGGTCTCAGAAAGAAAGTGAATTCTCTGCCATTCATTCAATAGTTATTCATATAACAACTATATGTCAGAATCTTTCCACCATCGGGCTTGCATTCTAGCAGAGGGAGACAAATAATAAAGAATGGAGGTATAGAGTAGGTTTCAGTGATACATCACAGGAAAAAAGAACTTAGAGCAGGGCACGGGTAATGGGGATTCGGTCACTGGGAAATTTAGGACAGTGTACCCCTTACCGAGAAGAAACATTGAAACTTGTATAAATACTTGAAGGGGACCAAGCAGTTGGCCAGGTGGGTATCCAGGGGAAGACTAACCCTGGCAGATAGAAGATCTCAGTCATAGTCCCTAAAGTAGGAGGTAGTTCCTAAATCCCACCAGATTGTCAAAAGACATCGAGAAGTCTGTATATCTGTAGTTGGGTAAAACAGATAAAACAAGGATGCCAGTTCAGTTTGAATTTTGAGGTGTAATTAGAAGTTTCACCATCACAGCCAGCTGTCAAGGTAGTGAGGTAGAGAAGTGTTTGTGGTGAAAGAAAATAATAAATATTACATGAAATATGCTTATACTAAAAAAGTATCCGTTGTCTGATAGTCAAATTTAACTGAGCTTTATCCTATATTTTCATTTGCTCCATTTGGCAACCCTGATCTAGAGCAGAGCAAGAAAGAGAGAGGAGTCTGTCTTGTACCTCTGCCTTTCTCTGCAAATCGCTGCTATTTTTCCTCCTAGCAGTCTGCTTCTTCCACATGGCAGGAAATTTCAGAGCTTCGGAGCTTAATCTCACAAGCTTTGCCATCAATGGAATCTGATTCATATGCTCTATAGTTCCAAGTTAAAGAACCCAGGGCAAGACTGTATTTAAATAACCCAATAAGAGTTGGGGACCCAACGGCCAAGAGAACTGGATACGACAATAGCATCCGCTTGGGTCTCCCAAGTACCTTCAGCAATGTTAGATGGGGCAGCTCCCAAAGAAAGAAATAATGCTTCCTCACAAGCAGGAATCTTTCCACTATAACCTTACAGGGCAGAAGGGAAAGGGAGGTTTCCTGGGCCTTTTTCATAAGGGCACAAATTCCAGTCATGAGGCTCCACATTCATGACCTGACCACCTGCCAAGCCCCACTTCTTAACACCATCACCCTGGGGACTAAGTTTTAACATGAATTTGGGGGAATGCAAACATCCAGACCGTCGCCAAGTGGGCTATGTGCACACAAAAGATATCCATACGTAGAGTACCTTGGCATATCCATGCACTAATTGCTTAATTATTTTCACTTTTGGATAGAAGAATAAGATCTCCCTAAGTAAACATTCCAAATGTAACCAGGATTCGAATCTGTGTTACCTACAATTTTCTATGTGTTTATATGTTTTGTTTCAAAGTGTTCTCTTTATATATTATCATTTCCTTACTGAAACTAATATTATTCTTAATGTCTTAACATATATCAAGTGCCTTTGGGGAGAGAGCTTCCAGAAGCATGCTTGGTAACTAATGGTTGGAACTTCTTGGAACTCATTATTTTTCACAATAACCCATCATTGAGATAGTCACATTTTGCTGTTTGCAGTGCTGACCTTCCCATCCTGACTTCCGTGCTGCTTGAATGGACCTAGATTTCCTATCATAGAATTGAAATCCCACCTGGACTACAGAAGTTGGAGTAAAAAAAAAAAAAAAAAAAAAAAAGTAGTGTTTGGGTGTCCTACAGGGCCCGCACACCTGCAGCTTTCTCTCACACAGAAGCTTTGGATGTACTGGTGACAGTAATTTCACAGAATTCAAGTAATTTATCACCAGATTTTGCAATGCTTCTTGCTGGATAACTATAATTACGAGGTGTCACCACTATAGCCGGCTGTTGGGGTGCTGAGGTGGTGAAGTGTCTGCAATGAAAGAAATTTGCAAGCAAACTTGGGTGAGAGAGTGTTTCTCCAGCAGGAGAAGAAGAGGGTGTGTGGATTCTGGTGTTCGGAGTCGCAGGAGGCTATTTGGCTCCACGCAGCTGAATAGAAATTGTGCCCAGGGGTCACAGCCAAAACCCATCAGAAACCACACATTATAGCTTGAAGCGTCCTCTCCATGTTCCCTGTGGAGCCAGGGCATCTTTATTTCATACATCATTTATTCCTCCCATGGAGGCCTTTCATAAAAGAACAGTCTGGAATACTTATCGAGGTGCTTGGGACACTAGCATGTGTGTGAACCTTCCGTTTGGGGGACCTTATCTCCACCACCCAGGTTTCACATCATCCCTTTCCGTCCAGGCAAATCAACCTGTTTGTTAATGTGTCCATAAACGGAGCCTTTACATGTCTCTGGAGACCTATTCACTAACCACTCCCGGAGTCATGTTTTTATTTGGTAGCTCTGCTCTAATAACATTCAATGCAGAATTGCTACGGTCCTTTCTCTGTCATAACATATAAACACATGCTGACGGGAGGCAAAGCAAAGAAGAAATACGTTTGTTGGCTTTGTCAGAGTCGCTTCCTGACCCCTTTCACAGGCTCTGCTTAATGAATCCACCCACACGTGGAAAAATCCCCAAAGAGGGGCTTATCAAAAATAATGTAAGTAATCTATGGTAAGATTTTGTGGTTGATATCCCTAACAGCCCGATGTTCTAAATATCATCAGATATTTCCAGATCTGTACCAGAAATAAAAACAAGTAAAAATGAGTTTCTCTTCTCTTGTCTTGCAAAATACTCACATGCCACTCAGCTCTTTCCAGAAGAGGGAAGATTCCAAATAAACCCCACACGGGCTCCTTACAGGTTGAGGTGTGAGATTGGTGGGTTTCAGGCATTGGATAATATCCCCAATACTGGCCCCTATTATTCTTTTCGTCATTCGATTTCAGCATGGCTCTCTGGAGCACCCTTGGGGAGCTAATTGACTGCGTGGGCGGTGGGAAAGGGAGTTTTCATAGCCTCTGCTCACAGTTTTAAGAAACAAGTTTTCACCCTCGTAGTGTTTTAACAAATTTCTCCAAAAGACTTTCTTCCCTGCCACTAGACCCAAAGATTTTCTTTTTCCCAAGCCCCCCAAATGGCTGATCCATGGGGGGATAATGCCCAGTGCTTCACCCCTGAGTTCCTGTGTTCACTAAAGATAACCCGAGGCGGGGCGGTGGGGGGGGGGCACTTTCCCAGAGTAGATTTGTTCTCTTTGTCCACCAGCCAAGGCGCCGTTATGGAGAGAAGGGTACTGGTTATTCGGCTTGTTTGTCCAATCCCTCCCCTCCCCATCCTTTGTTGTCTGTCAACTCAAACTCCTACGGGGACACATTGGGAGAAAAGCTGTCACCATGAAAGGCTTCAGCTGCCTTGCGGTGCGGAGTCCCTCTGCCAGCTCCCCCGGCCCGGGCACTGGCATTAACACCGTGCTTCCATTTAGAGCAAAATGAAAGGGTGAAATGAATGGACTTAAGCCCTTTTACGTTTCCTTTTCAAGCACACCCCACCTCTAGGCACCCCCAAAATGGCCTCCTCAGGTTTTTCTCGCCTCCTTTTCTAGTATGAAGACAATGGTGGAGAGAAGAAACAGTGCTGCTAAAACTTAAGAGGTTTCAACACTGGATTTTCTATGCAAATCCAGAATGCTGTTTAGCAGCGGAATAGGGAAATTTCCTCCTTTCATAATATTAATTTACGTAGTGCCTGTCCCAGTTTCCTTCCTCTGACTCTGCGTGAATGCCTTAGACCCATTTAATGAGATGCACTTTTCATTTTCATTCCAAAGATCTTTGTGAGTTTGGGGGAACCTGAGAGAAGGGAACTAGTCTTATGCTGCCTTTGAAAGGTGGCAGAGCCCTAGCCAGCCAGGATTTTCCAGTGGTGAGGGGAAAACGCACGTGGCTAAGTAGGGGCTCATATCCCTTTGCCAAGTGGGGGGAAACATTTTCCCGGTGCATCTGAATATTGTAAACTCATTCTTTTTCTTCAGCCTTTTCAGCAGGCTGCCGATTCTCTCTTTATTCACCTCTTGTCCCTCATGAGCAAAGGACTGCTGCTGGCTCCAAAGCCAGCCACTTGTTAAAGTCTTTTGGAACAAGACATAGGTCATCATTAGCCACAAGTTTAGACACTTCTTGTGTTAGAGGGGAAGGGGGGAAAAAAAGGTAAATTTGGGAGCGTGGCATAAACTAAGCCAGGCTTAAGGAAATGGTATCAGTATAATGGGCCACCCTTCCTCATCGGGTATACCTGCACCATTGCCACCAGCAAGGGCTTTGTACAAATGACCCCGTTCTTTATGTTATTGCCCTGTTTCCATTCTTCTATTTCCTCCAACTTACTGACACTATTTACTGCTATGTTCTCACCACACTTCCTCTAACATATGTGTTCCCAAGCATTTCTTTGTAACTGGCCACTGTTTATGATGAAAAATAACACAAAGAGCAGAACAGAGAGCAGTCAAAGGCATTGTTGGAAACACCCCCATGAAACCCTTCACGGGATCACCTCCTGAGCCCCAGCGTGTACTTCTGTATGTGATGCTCCTAATGACAAAAGCACTTCTCCCCGTCTAGCTGGTGAACCCAAACTCCAGCCCACCCTTCAGGGCCCAGCAAGAAATCATCCTGCTCTCTCCAACATGCTGTTTTTCGCAGGCACATATTTCCATTCTCTCTGCTCCCAAAGCAGCCTAAATAGCCCTGCTGTATGAGTATTGCCTTTCACAGCCCACTGCCCAGTTAGCCCATCAGCTCCTGAAGAATGTGAACTATGTCTTTCATCTTTAGAGCCCTGGAGTCTGGCACGTAGGGAGGAGCAAGTAAGTGCTTTCCAGAGTACGTTTAAATAGACTTCTCGCCACCTCTTTCTCACCCTTCCATTTTGCCTGAATTTGTGCTAATTGTCCCAGAACATTTCCTCTATCTTTATTGTGGCCAATTGAGATAATGATGTCTACCAAGCTTCTTTGAGAGTTTGCAGTGATAAGAATACTAAGCAGACTACATGTGAGTGTGTTTGAGTGCTTTTAAGAAGCTCCCACATATATGGTAGCATATTTATTATTTTGCCAATTAGATCATCATAAGCTTTTTTTTCTAATCCAGAAACAGAATCTGGACTTACACTGTCCTTAAGCAATTTACGTAATGAAGGCTCTGACACTCTTCCTCCTTATCTGTGAAACATAGGAAGTGAGTGAGTGTCTCTCTAATGTTTCTTTTCGGACTAGAATGATCACCGAGGATTAGCCCTATTGTGTGGGGCAGGTGAAGTCGGATTGGAAGCAGAAGGAAAGCAATAGAGTCGATGTAACCATCATAGACTTCAAGACGCAAAATCCCACAAAGGGCTATTTTGATTAGTGCTTCTTGGTTGCCAGCTGCGACTCTGGCTATAGTGACCGGGGCTGAGGGATAAATTGCCCTCCTCATTAAGAAGCTGAGTTGAGAAATGTACTGGGGTGAATCAGGGACAGAACACGGAGCACTGACAATCTTCTCCTTACTGCTATAAATCATTTCTTTCCTCCTCTTGATGTTATCCAATGCAATACACAAGAAAGCCTCCTGTAAAATGTGTATTTATTGTGTTTGTTTTTATGAGATAATATTTGGCAAAATATAGTAAATATGTTCTCTCTTGGTATTAGCGTGTGGGGGGGGGGAGCTCTGAAAGGTCCCCAGCAAGAAGTGAACTATCGTGTATGTAGTTTAGAGCATGCTTTCACATTCCACTGAGTTTAATTGTGCAGACTTGTTTCAAGCCTGGTTCTTCAAAACGGAAACCTATGCATAACGAAATGTCTAACATAAAAGCATTCGCCTATAACATAGGGGGTAGAAGGATGATGATGATGATGATGATTTTTTTTTTTAAAAGATTCATCTGTGGGTTTATACATGGGTGTATAGCATGTACCAGGTCCAAAAAGAAAGATTTCGAAAAATTTTCAGTGATATGGTACTTATAAGTAAATACATTATTGCTTTTGCTGCTATCTTTGATTTTGATTGATTTTTTTCCCCTTTTATGTTTTAGAGTCAGTGGGTAAGAACATTCAGCACCATAAAAGAAATTGATTAATATAAGTGTACATTATTTTTCTCTATATGTCTTTCACTTATGCTATAAAATACCATTTGGGATATTTCAGTCTTGCTCTGATGTTTTGTCAGTCCATCCAAGAGATTCTGGTAATAGAGACAGTTGACTTATCCTGCTGTTCCTCATCCAAGTTCCATAGGACTAGCTAACACAAACATGTAAATTATATGTAAATGTGCTGGACCTTGGCAATTTCATATATACTTGCTGGGGTGGCTTTTGCCCTTGGTCAGCTGTAGTTGTACCTATACCTTTTTTAACGTTGTGAGCAGAAGGTGCTCTCGTGCTGTTTTGGATTCAGTACCAAATTCAATATTTCTTTTAAGTTATGATGTTTTAAATTCTAAGCTTCATTTTAAACAATTAAAACTTCGTTTAAAAAAAATAAATCAACCAACTTTCTACCAAAAAAGAAAATGTGGAGATTATATATTCTTACAATTTTACACTTATAAGGACTTCTCTTCTTTTTACTCTATCTTTTCTTTTTCCTTTTTGTCTCTAAGCCCCTGATCAACTCCCCCTCCTTCCCTGTGCTCTGTCAGCGCCGCAACTCCTTCGAAGCGGTCTGTGACCAAGTGACCTGGGATGAAGACCAGCCTGGGTTACAGCCGGCCAGCTGGTGGCCTCAGGCAGCAAACCTCACTCTTTACCTAAAGCTCTATCAAAAGGAGAAAACTGACTCGGGACTCATTATAAATTCAAAGCCTTTGTCTTTCCAAAGTAGCAAATACTTTATCTACAATTATGAGTGTGTGGAAGGTGATTTTAAAGTGGCTACTGATTTACCAATGTCAAAATGAAAGCTCTTGTTTTTTTTTAAGTCATTAGGAATTACATTCTCTCTTTAGGATCCTGCTAATGACTTCCCCCCATAACTGGTTTGGCCCAAGAATGTTCAATAAGAAAACAAAGCAGCAGCACCAGGGATGGGAGGACCAGACCACACCAACTTAAGTGAAACTGTCAACCCCCCAGGGAGGCATTAATAGTTTATTGGGTATGGGAGATGCATAGCAAAGTAAGGGAAGAAAGCTAATAACCTTTAACATTAAGAAAAATAACTATTATTGTGACCAGTGTAGCATGAAGCACAAACAGAATACTCTCTGGGCAACAAAAAAATAACGTGTAGCCCACCAGAGCAATTAATAAAATGAAAGCACAGTTTCTTGCAGATGGATATGTAGGAGAATAATGGCGCGGGGCTGCGCTGAGCTGTCATGCATCAGATACTACATCTGTTATGGAAATCAGGGGAAGTGGGGGCCTTTTGTTCATGCGAGAGCCCTCCCAACAGGGATTTGGCTGGAGTAGATTTTCTTGTTATTAAACATGATTTCTAGCTAGTCGAGAGCAGATGCTTCTGCAGCATTTGGAACTAATAACCAACCTTCAAGTGCACGCCACCCCGTAAAGAGGCTGGTACTGTTGGAGAGACCAATTTCAGCTCATAGATAATGTGTTCAGTTCAGTTTCTACTTTGCACATGAATGACACTGATACCAGAGGAGCCTTCTGCCCCAGAGTTTGCTGGAAATGGTCAAACAACGACGCTGACCCTAAAGAAGATCAGAGCTTTCCAGGTGTACTTTTGAAGGACAATTCGGAATCAAAAAAGCCATGATGTAGGCTAGTGGGAGAGCGGGGAATGGGAGTGAAGGGAAAGACATGCAAATTCTGTGCTGTATCCCGCAGGTCCCCTTAGCCCAGGTCTTTGCTATGTTCCCACATCTGGACTGTGACTTGGGTTAAATGAAAAGGATTCCTGGGGCCACAGGTCACCACGTAATCACTAAGGAAAAGCACCTCTTCTTGAGAAACCACCTAGATGCAACTGGCCAGCATGTTACTCCGGACTTTCTGGTTCTGGGTTGTTTTTTGTTTTTGGGGGTTGGGTTTTTTTTTTTTTTTTTACACATTAATTTAACAATGGCAACAATACCACCAGAATAGATCCAACATTGTTTCTATCCTAACTATTGTGTAGATGTTTGCTTCTAAATAACAGCTAGGCTTCTGTATCAAAATCTTTGCAGTTATAAATAAACTCTAAATTAAAATAAAGAAATTCTTGAGGGGCGCCTGGGTGGCTCAGTGGGTTAAGCCTCTGCCTTCAGCTCAGGTCATGATCTCAGGGTCCTGGGATCGAGGCCCCGCATCGGGCTCTCTGCTCAGCGGGGAGCCTGCTTCCTCCTCTCTCTCTGCCTGCCTCTGCCTGCTTGTGATCTCTGTCTGTCAAATAAATAAATAAAATCTTTAAAAAATAAAATAAAGAAGTACTTTGTCTAAAACTCAAAATCAGTATCTAAAGAATCCTAAAATATAAAGACTCAGAACAGCAAATAAGTATTTTCTACATTTGGTAGGCATTCTTATTTATTTTTATTTATTCTTATTTAATATAGTCAGAAATAGTGTAAGTATAGATATAAACAGTGTTTTTACCACTAAGCTCAGAATCTCTCTTATTTTGAGAAGCGTCCTGTAGACACATTTACCTCCCTAGAAATAAGGCAGTAATTCTGAGATGAAGCTTACGGCAACTATGACACCGCGTGAAATGGCAGCATATTAGGCATTTTTAAACACAGAAATTGTGGCCCACACTTCATTTTTGTAATTTTGCCTGAATTTTAGAGTCTCCAGTTTGAACATGCTTACTCAACTCTTGGTTGAAGCTCGAAACACTCTAAGTGCACGACTTTTGACTTCCTCTCCCCAGATTTTCACCTGTGATTCTATGCAGTCTGTCCCATAAACAGTTACCCCAAACTGTCTGAGTTCCCAACTGTCCCATATAACTCCCGCTTTGAAATAGATTCAATTCAATGTGTAACTAATAAATCACCTAGAGGCTATGTCCAGAGTATTTTTCAGATGGACTGAATGAAATTGAAGGTTTGGGTTCACTGATTAAACCCGTTCTTGAGAAATTTTCCTGCCTATTCATGGGTCAAGCTCTTCCAACCAATGCTTGCCAACGTTACCTCACAAATGGGGACTGTGTAAACAAATAACCTAATAACAACAATGGTTTGCATTAGTAAGTGCCTTTCAGTTTGTTATAGGCGTTCACAAGCTTGATGGCACTGGCTCTGATCTCCACTATTATTCAAAGAAGGTAGTAGATGAATACTACTACCCTTATTTTACAAACAGAGACACAGAGCCTGAGGTGCGCCAAGTGGCTCATGGGGCGTCACACAGCCAGAAGTGGTGAAGCTGAAACTGATTCTTGTGACTTCTAACCTGGTAAGAAAAGGTCCACTTAAAAGAAACTTGTTTTTAATCGTTTTATGCCATGTTACTTTATTTTTTTACATTTTTATTTTTTAAATTTCTTTTCAGTATTCCAGAATTCATTGTTTAGGTATCACATCCAGTGCTCCATGCAATATGTGTAGTGTTACTTTAAAAGTACAATTGATTCCCCCCCCCCAGATTATAGTTAGAATTCTTGTTAAAAAATCTAGGACAAATAAGGTACATGACTAGTTTTGAAACACTCTTTCCATGGCTGCCAAACTGTTGCCATGCTGTTCTGCAGGTGTTTGGGATACTGAACGTAAGAAAGCTTTTTCAATGAGATGTAAAGCTGGACATCCCAGACACTGTGACCCATAAAACCATGGTGGGTATATATTTTTTATTATTATTTTTCACAAACCGGGTTGTTAACCCTAATGCCCTGGCCGGTTTCCAAATAAAGGATTACAATTTGCCTTGCTAAAAACGTTCCCTGCTGCTTTAATTAGATATGGTGTTTCCCCTCCCTTTTAGGGCGCAGTCTGCGGCAAGCCCTCTCCTGTCAACCAGCTGCTATCACTCACTGGAAGAGGATAGAGCGATTCCTGTAACAGTGAGGGACAAAGCAAGAGCCACAAAGCTGGATTTTAAAACAATATATAAACTTAAATGACTGATGCTTAATATTTTACAAATGAAGTCAGAGAATGGGAAAGAAGCTTTGAAGATTATTCCTTTAAGCTAGGTCAGAGAGAGGCCATGTTTCCAGGAAACCAGAACACCAAATTAATTTAACCAACATTACTTTAAAAAATATACCAATTCTGGCCAAAAAAAAAAAAAAAAAAAAAAGAAGGAAAGAAAGTATATCAAATCAATTGTTTTATGTGTAAGTGTCTGCTTAGTGGTTTTGTGGTGTAGACAAGTAGTACGAAAGGCCAGCATCTTCTTATTTACTACCACCACAGTGAATTAATTTAAACCCCTCTATGAACATCTTAAATTTGATAAGGAAGCATTCATTTAGCTAAGTGAAATCCATTTAAACCAAGGTCCAAGAAAGCAGAGAAAAAAATGAAAAGAAAAGGAATATTCCACACCTTGGAAGTGGATCTGTGAAGAAAAATGAAATATTCATAATGTGTTACTGTAAAACAGTTTTCATGGGATTATGTGGGAAAGGCTATATCCCATATGGTGTTTCCAGACTGCATCCCAGAGAGCTGCCATAAGGTGAGAGAGCTGGCTTGACAGAGGCAGCGTCCATCTGCACTTAGAGAAGCTGCCGCCACCGACGGACCAGAGCTCCTCCGTATCTGGACATGGCTCAAGAGCAGGACATTCTTTTTCCAGACCACACAGCAACTGTCCTTCGCTTTCATGGAGATGACTGAATCTGACTCCGCCTCTCAGAAAATGTAAATAGCTACCTCCCCACGACAGACATGACTGCCACGTTGGGTTGCTTCCTCTCTACATACATTTCTGTGGGACTCTTTTATCCATACTGCTCCTGAGCCTCACTATTCACACACTTCTTCCTCTTTTTATATTTCACTAGACCCATTTTCTCCCTTTGATTCCTAATAAAGCACAAAACTGGAATCTGAAACTGGCAGGCACCATTTTTCAGGAACTTCATGTACTCACTGAAGACCTTAAAAGTGTGAACGTGTGCTCAAATCCATGGAGTTTCAATGGCAAACACAGTAACATGGTGTGTTTCTGGTGTAGCACATAGAGCCCATCTTTGAGGTCTTGTGTTCAGGAAGGTTATTTTTACATGAGATGTAAGGAGGGGTAGGTCTGTGAAAAACTGAAGAGCTCATTTCCTGTAGAAAGAGGGCAGCTTCTATTCAGCACCATGTTTGATTTGTGAATGATAGGAACTACTTTAAAAAAACACTTAAACTTGGGACGCCTGGGTGGCTCAGTTGGTTAGGCAGCTGCCTTCGGCTGAGGTCATGATCCCGGCGTCCCTGGATCGAGTCCCACATCGGGCTCCTTGCTCATCAGGGAGCCTGCTTCTCCCTCTGCCTCTGCCTTCCATTCTGTCTGCCTGTGCTCGCTCTCTCTCCCTCTCTCTCTCTGACGGATAAATAAATAAAATCTTTAAAAAAAAAAAAAAACACTTAAACTCCATCAAGGTCAAGCTAAACGTAGGTATGGCCACTGGCATGTGTAGTTCTATTCTCAGGAAGATGGTTAGACTGTGACACTGATATTAAATTAAGCTCAGTGAAAGACCAAAGCAGAGAACAGTCTCACTTGCTCAAGACAGAATGTTGGTTTTCCCAGTCATCCATCACAGGCAAGATTTTCCCTCAGGAGAGGTCCTGTGAAGGGAACTCACCCATTGTATGAAGGACAAATCAAGCGATTTCCAAATCTAAGGTAGAAATCTAGGGACTTTTACAGCCACGCCAGGATCATTTCTTCCTCAGTCTTATATTTCATTCACCTCTGAAAGACTTTTTTAAAAAAAAGTGTCTGGTTAAAGCAGAAGTATGTAAAATGGACCTACAAAGTAAATAAGTAATGCATATTAAAAATAAAGAATAAAAATCAGTAAGAACATCTGTGGGAGGTAACTGTAGTTGCAGGAGACATGCTTCCTTGGCTTTTATATTCACCAGCTATGTGTCTTTGGAAAACTCCATTTAATGCCTTTTGACCTATTTCAGCATGTATAAAATAAAGGAGGTAAGCTATATAAATCTAGTCACAGGTGTATGTCCATCTTACATTACAGCAGGCTCATTCTTCAAATGAATTCAACTGTAGAACCCACTAGCAGCAGACAAAAGTGAGTTGCTTGCTTGGAAATATATAAGGCACCTGACATCTTGTTGAAATTACAGCAGAGGCTTTACAAGAACATTTTGAAACCACTGGACAAAATTATCTCTAAATTTTTTCCTATTATTGAGAAGTACATTAAGTTCTACCCAAATTCAGATTCTTGATTTACTAGAGATACATGGAATTCTACCCAAAATGATGATAAAATAATATTTTTCCTCAAAATAAACTCCTTCCACAACAACTTCATCATCATTATTAATAATCACCTATTAAGTACCCATTGTATGCTGAACATTGCTTTCAAGGAGCTAGTAATAAATTTGTGAAGATGAGATTTTTTTCTTGAGTGAAGAACTATAATTATAAACCAACTAATAAAAATGATAAATAAACATTACAAATAATAATCATGTTAATAACTTTATGTGGTTCATCTGCTAATAAATGAGGTCGACTTTACTGTATCATCCAAATGACATTGACTCAAACTCCTAATTCTATAATATCCTCCAATTATTTCTGAGACTCCCCAAGTGTTACTTTTTTTTGCTCACAAAAGAGTTTGTCTACTAGAATTAGTCTTTGCCTTCAGTCAATAAATAACTGCTATGATTTTCTTCTGTGGCCACAGGTGCCTCTGCTATTGTCATTATTCTCTAAAGTATACAGGAGACCCTCTTCATTAGCTTACTGCCAAGTGTCTTCAGGAGACGGCCAGTGTTACTGATGCTCCAGAAGTCCCTCCTTCAGGAGCCATAGTAGTTTTAATTGCTACGGAAGTGAGGGAAGATGCCTTCCCTTCTGAAGACTATGTCACATCTGTTTAGTGGATCTTCAGAGCATCATTGTACAAATCCAGAGTCCTGAAATGCTTTTTGAAAGTTGACACTCAGATTCTCCACACATGATCTTCCGGTATAAACTCTCAGTGAAACAGTTCAGCTCAACTATCAGTAACTTAACACCTGCATTTAAGTAAATAACACTTTATAGTTTCCCCCCAAGTAATGGATGAGCAACCACTTCATTTGTAGAATTAAAGGTGCATTTTGAAGATTTTCTTAAACAAAGTGTTTCACTTAGGATAGGGTAGCAGTTATGCAGGACTAACAAACAATCTCTAAACCTTAGTAGCTTAAAAAATCAAAGATTAATATCGTGCTCATGGTATCTTTTAATCGCAGCTTAACTTTATATTAATGGGGTTTTAGAGTTAACAAGCTCTGGTTCACCAAGGAGAGAGAATTTGGTGATTTGAGGGGCTCTTTTCTATAATAGCTTCTAGAATCAGGTTGAAGTTGCAACAACTATGGAGTATAATGCTGGTTGCTAAGGTAGAGAGAAAGACTTTGGAAAATCATACACTGATTCAATGCTTAAAGGCAAGTGTAACATGTCACTTAAATTCACAATTCATTGGCCAAAGCAAAGCATGCACCCACACCTAACTTCAAGGAAGCAGAGATGTGCAGTCCCACCATATGCCCAGAAGGCAGATCTGGAAATATTTGATTAAAACTAATGTTTGCCACATCCAAAAACTATCTTCCACAAAAGTGAGGTGGAGTCTTTACCTTACAGAGACAGAAAACAGCTTGCAATTTGAAAGGCCATCTTTGCTGCCCCTTTCCACTTCTCAACATTTAAAAAAAAAAATTCAAGAATTAGTATAATATAGTAACTTGACTAATGGTTGTTAAAACAGTTCAGAGGCAGGAGTGGTTGTTGACGCTGGAGAAGTTATGGAAGACAGCAGGAAAGATATGGAATATGAATTGGATCTTATGGAAAGGAGGTAGACTTTTAAAAGTATTGGGGGGGGATTTTGTGGAATCACATACATTGAAACACAGAGGCAAAAGTGGACAGGGAGTACGTGGGGGGAAAGTGAGTAGAGCAGCTTGCTTCACTAGGTGGTTTGTAGAATAGTAATCACTGACACAACCTTGGAGTGGTGGTTTGGAAACCAATTGTGGGAAGCCAAGATAAAGAATCTGGCCTTTGTTCTGTAGAAAATGAGAAACTATTAAAGATTTTGAAGACAGGATGATGAGTGCAATGTAAAAAGATAAATGTGTTCATGGAGAAGTTGATGGATTGGAAGAAGAAAGGCTGATAGAAAGTCATTAGTCCACTATTGCCATCATCAAGGCAACAAAGATGGTGACAGCAGCAATGGGGGGAAAACAGCTGGGGAAAACTTGACAGGGGAAAATTTTAATAGGTTTGGCTGAGTGACTGAAGCAAAGGAGAAAGGGAGAGTAACCAGGTCTGTGCCTCCTTATTTCTCTAGTTAACACTGTCACCATTGATAGCAATTTCTCAGTGGTGTGTGTGTGTGTGTGTGTATGTGTGTGTGCGTGTGTGTGTGTGAGAGAGAGAGAGAGAGAGAAGGGGGAGAAAAAGAGGGAGAGGGAGACAGAGAGAGGGGAGGAGAATGGATATCTGTGGATGCGCTTATAAAACTTTTTTTTTTTGCATCCACCTATATAAATTAACTTGGCTGTAGCTACTATTTAAAGAGATTCTGTGCCCAATAAATTGTATAGTGTTATGTTGATGAGTGCCTACCATTTTTAGTATAAATGGAGAATTTTCTGGTTAAATAGTATATTGCTGAACTACTAGGACCATTTACTTTCTTTTTTAAAAGATTTTATTTATTTATTTGTGAGTGTGTGTGTGTGAGAGAGAGAGAGAATGCATGAGCAGGGGAGAGGAAAGAAGAGAGAGGGAGAAAGCAGGGTCCCAATATGAGGCCCAATCCCAGAAACCTGAGATCACCACCTGAGCTAAAGAAAACCAACTGAGCCACCCAGGCACCCCAGGACCATTCCCTGATTTCAGTGCTTTACTCTTAAAAATCCTTGTCTTGGGCTTCTCAGTTCAAGTTGCTCCAAAACGGTCACTAGATTTGGCTCTTTGATTATTTGCTGTCAACAATCCTATCTTACCAGGTCAAATTATACCTCCAGATATCCCCAACCCTGCCACCTCCCATTCCACACAGACAGCCCCTTGATTAGAGTCAATACCTCAAGTTTTGCCGTATTTTGTCTTCCAACGTATTTCCAGCAACACAATACTAATATTTGGGAGTGTTTTCTTTCAGTTTATTCAAGAGGTTTTGCTCATGGTGTTTTTCCAGCTGACGGCTTCTGAGTATCCCCAGGGCCAGCTGAAATTTTTGCAGATGTACCCTACTTTCTCTACTCCATCCTCAGTCCAGCAACTTTGGGCTCTAGTGGGTATTATTATTCTTATTGGAGTCAAAAATTAAGCTTTGTTCCTGCTCCTGCTCCCTATTTTCAAGAGCTGCCCACAGTTCGTGCTGCTAACCAGAAAACACAACTCAAGACATTTGCATTTTATACCCAAGGACTTGAGCAGTACAGCTCTTCCACAGTGAACAGGGGCAGTCACCAAATTATGTAAGCCATCTTTATTTGCAACCTTATTAAAGTCACCATTGTGTCCAAGTCAATTATTTATAAGAAAGTAGATAATTCTTGAAGGAATGGTGCTTTAAAGAATTCCAATATTTTTCTCTTAAAAATAGTTTACTAGCCATCTATCACTGTGAGTAACACCAAATCAATTTTTAAGCATCATCTGAACTACAGAATACTGATGATTGTACCATACTGGTGTAAGAATGCACCAATCACAAACAGCATTGAGAGTAAATACGTTACCATGCTCCAGAGTTTGGGGCCATATTTGGCCTGGCTCCAGTGATCACAGTCCTAACCACCACTCTTGAGTTCTTTTGCTTATAAAATGTCAAAGCACTAAATAACTTTAATAAGACAGTCTGGTGCGGCCATAATAACAGATAAATACATCAGTGGAATAGAAAGTAGATTCCAAAAGGACATTAATGTCTCTGAGAGAATTTGTATATAATGATAGTAAGGAAAAGTTGAAGTATTCAATAAATGAGGCTGGGAGAACAGAATGCTTTGGAGGGAAAATAAATGGTAAATAAGTAAATAAATCTCACTTCAAATAATACACAAAGATAATATTGGATGACTTAAAAAAATAAGTGCAAAACACCAAAACTATAAAAAAGCAATAGAAATAATGTAGAATTATTAAAATATGATTGTACTTTCATTTACATTTTATACACTATTACGGAAGCATGAAAAATAAGGCTTATCTATGTGTGCTAATATGGAAAGACATCTATATTAATTAAAAAATAATTTTCTGGTAATATAAACAGTATTAACTCCATTTATGTAATGTATGTGTGACTATATCAACACACACACACACAGAAACAGGTGAGGAAGGAGGACTAACTGTCCCTGCTAATAGGAGACTGGTGAGGAAGGAGTTTGTGGGTAAATAGGAAATTATCTCTTTTTCATTTATATTTCCCTTGATAGCCTATTCTGTATTTTGCTTATAAAGATCAAGCAGAAACTTCAATTCTTTTGAAATAAAAGAATGTGCCACCCCTTCAAATAAAAAATATGCCATTTTATGTTATTTTATGCAGATGACAGGAGACAAGGAGAACGTCATCCGTTACTGCCAGAAGTCCTTCCTGTGTCATTAGGTGAGCAATCATTTCTCCCTGCATTTGAGCATTAACCTGCTAATTCATCTCCTCCCGCAGTGCAGTGCCCTTTATTCCCTCCAATCAGTCCTCACAGAGAAGACATGTGGAGATCAAGCCCCCAACCCCTGGCTGCGTCGCCTCTGACGTCACTTCCGGAGATTCCCCTATCTAAATTGCTGTAATGTTTTAAAACACTCTGTGTTTTCTCTGGTTATCACATAGCACACTTCTTCCTTTACTATCTGCTTCACTACTCTGTTAGCATCATGAGGACGGGGCCAGGTCTGTTTTGTTCCATACAAAAGCTTCATCATCTAGCACAACGCCTGGCATGAAGTTGGTAAGTAGATAGTAAGTTAAACATTGAATGCATGAATGAGTGAATTGCCTGATTAAGCAAATATGGGTTACACGAACGGACTATGAACAGACTCTTTAAGACAGATACCACGAATTTCAAAGTAGATCCACCAAAGAGAAAATAGAAACCATTAATATCGTTTTCACACAACCAGGAGGGGATTTAAACACACTCACCCAGAGAAGAAGCAGTCAGTGAATGAACACAATCTCCATATTTTCTTAGAGTCTTTTTGAACAAGAAGCATGCCAAGAAGTGCTAAGAGATGAAGGTCAGATTTGTTATTTACAAAGCTGCCTGCGTTTTCCAGCTGTATTTCAGGTCAGGACTGGCAAGATAACAGAATACCCAGGGGAGATCTTCTTTGATTCTGTAAATGAATGTTCTAAAAGAAACATACTGGTGCAAGACACAGCCCTTCAGAACCTGGAAGGAACATAATGCAGGGCTGGCCTGAGGGAGGGAAAAAATCAATAGCTTTAACTGTGAATGAGACCAGCTTCTTTACAGCTAATGTTGGCAAAGGGGAAACCCTCAGGGGCACTGATATTGGCACTGTCTCCATCAATTTCCTCTGGCTCTGCTTGATAGCAGATACCAGCAGGGTTGGGGATGCAGCGGGGTTAGCCAAGCTGGAGAGGGGTAACAGGGGAAGCTCAGCTGGCTTGCAGAGATGATTTCCCCCTGCTTAGTTCCCTCTGCTCAGCCATTGGAAGCCCATGGGGCATCCACCAGGCAAGAGCCTGACCCTGGGAACATTAATTATATTTCTGAATCGAAATTAGGCCTTGAGTCATAAGCTTTCTCTTCACCAGCCATTGTATTCTAGCCGCAGAATGGAAAAGAAATCAAAAGGTTTTTATAATTAAGATTCTACTGTGGAGGTTTGATCTTCTCAAACTGTGGAAAGAACTCCTAGGCATGCTCCTTTTCGATCTGATGGGTTAATGATAGATGAAGGTTTTAAAGCTAAACTTTTTCCCTATCACAGGGGTCTGTGCTCTCCTCAAGAAAAAGAAAACAGTTTCCCATGACAGTATCCATTCATCAAAATCAATAGCCATAAAGGCAATTTTTTTTGTTTTGTTTTTGAGTTAAAGGAGGAGAAACCATCTGGAAAGAGAAATTTGACTCTTCAGAAATCCCAGCATCCAAATGAAATAATCCCTTTACAGGAAAGGCAAAACCTTTTTTTAAAAAAGCAAAAATAAGAAAACAATATCATCTAACCCTTTAACCTCTGGTATAGTCTTACTGTTTGGGATTGGTTGGTTTGTTTTTTAAATATAGGCAATTACTTTAGATTCCAAACTCTCCTTCCTAACTTTAATTATGGCATCATTTTAAAATAATACAGTTGAGAATGGTGGTCTGACCCATCTCTTCTTGGTCCTCCTCTTGTAAGTAAAATGTGTCCATGGCCATGCCTCTCTCATCATCCTAAAATAACTACTTTGCCCCAATTTAAAGTTTAGTGTGAATATGACATTTATTCGTTTCCTTATAGATTTTAGTATTTATTTTTTATATGCTAGAACCAATCTACAATTATAATTAGAGTAAGTTTAACTATGCCCTTGTAGTATTTAAACATAATTTAAGATGAGAGAAAATAAGATTACCTTAATATGAGAGAAGAAATACCCTATTTTCTCATTTTCTAGCATATAATAGGAAATAAAGATCTAATTACAAATCAGCATTCTCTCATTTTACTATTTATAGAACAAAAATAACGACTATTCATGTTACATCAGTGTAGTTCTTCACCAGTATCTCTACTGGTGCCTCTCATTTTTTGCAGTCATTTGCAGAGGACAGAGTGAAACTCAGGAGGTCAGCCTGATCTCAGTCTCAGAACCACAGACACCCGCCTCACCAAAGCTAAGAATATTTGACCTACAGTTCTCTGCCTGTGATCCCTGCTGATGGCAAGGGAGTTTGAGCTCTACCTGGTTTAGGGTAAGTGATTGTAAAAATCAGTCAGGTAACTTTCTCATGCATTTTTCATTCCCTCACACCTGTGCATTCTACCATTTTTAAATGCAGAGCATAAGCTCACATGGCCTGAGAAAAGGTAGGATAATGTAGTCTTGAAAATGCTCAGTAATCAAGTGGGTTTGACTTCAAATACCAAGTTCATAACACATCAGCTGAAAAACGTTGTACAAGGTATTTCTCTTCTTTGAGCCTCCCCATCGGTCTTTCCTCTTTGAGTTTCCCCTTCTGGAATGTAGTTTAAAGGGTTGAAATAATGTATATAAAGCACTGGGCCCATATGTGCAATAATTGTTATTTCTAACATGTTTGCTTTTAGAGTACCATGAAAGATCAAAACAATAAGTATTTTCCAATAACAAAAAAATAGAAATCCCTTTCCTTTTCTTGTGAACGTAGTTGGCCAGATGACCATTTGGTTGGTTAACCTAGGCATTAGTTAAAGCATCGGTACATTTTTTTCCTAAGGCCGTTGTAGTTGATTGGTAATGACTAGTTTAAATAATTTTTTCTAATAAAATAATCTGTGACTCTATGTTATAGAATTTGAAGAAATTACTCTTCATTCATGTGCTAAAACTAGTAAGACTTGCGTCTTCAGAAAAAGTCTAGTCTTAACTGCAGGTTCTCCTTCTATGTCTCTATTAGGAGATAGGTCATCATCTATCCAGATACCTTCAGATTCTCATTCCTTTATTCATAAATGCTTGTATGCATTCATTCAGTAAATATTTGTACTTTTATGAGAGAAAAGATCCCCAAATTGCCTAAAATACAAGTAGCATAAAAAACTTGAGAGAAGTGGTGTCTAAGGGTAATTATCTTACTGTTGTTTCAGAATTCATATTTATTTTTCTTTCATTGCACAATAAAAACATATTTGTTGAAGGACACATTAGAAAAAGAAAATTTTAAAGTCCTTCATCCTACCGTCCAAATTTAACTACTATTAACAAGGATTAATAACAACCATTGATTTTAGTCAGTAAGTATATATGTATATATGTATTGGATTTTTAAATGATATCATATAGTTTGGAAATTCATTTTCCTTAAGAAATATGAATCATTAAGACTCCTTCGGTCACAAATGACAGGACACTAAATGCCATCTGGCTTAAAACAGGAAATGTATTGGCTCTTACACTGAAAATTTGATAGATTGAGACATGACATAATCTAGTGTAATCATTTGACACTTTAGACAACTCTGTGAGGCATACAGGCATACCTGGTTTTAGTGAGCTTTCCTTTATTCCACTTTGCAGATACTGTGTTTTTTACAGATTGTGGTAACCTTCCATCATGCAAGTCTGTCAGTGTCATTTTTCCAACAATATTTGCTAATTTTATGTCTTTGTGTCACATTTTGATAATTCTCACAATATTTCAAAAATTTTTTCACTATTTTCACAATATTTCACAATATTTTTCACAATATTTCAAAATTTTTCACTATTATTATATTTTTATGGTGATCTGTGATAAAGATCTTGGACATACTGTTGTAATTGTTTGGGGCCCCCGTGAGCTATGCCCATATAAGACAGTAATCGATAAATGTGTGTATTGTGACTGCTCCACTGACTGGTCATTCCCCCAGCTCTCTCCCTCTCCGTGGGTCTCCCTATTCCCTGAGACACAATGGTATTGAAATTAGGCTGATTAATAACCCCACAATGGCCCCTTTCTCTTTTCAAGTGAAAGGAAGGGTTATGTGTCTTTCACATTAAATCAAAAGCAAAAGATGATTAAGCTTAGTGAGGAAGACATGTTGAAAGACAAGACAGGCTGAAAGCTAGACCTTTTATGCCAATTAGCCAAGTTATGACTGCAAAGGAAAAGTTCTTGGAGGAAATTATAGAAGTGCTACTCCAGTGAACACACTAATGATAAGAAAGGGAAACAGCCTATTCCTGATATGAAGAAAGTTTTAGTGGTCTGGATAGAAAATCGAAAGAGTCGCTACATTCCCTTAAGCTGAAGCCTAATCCAGAGCAAGACCCCAACTCTCTTCAGTTCTAGGAAGGCTGAGGTGAGGTGAGGAAGCTGCAGAAGAAATTGTGAAGCTAGTGGAGATTGGTTCATGAGGTTTAAGGAAGGCCAGCAAACTTGATAGCATAAAAGTTCAAGGTGAAGCAGAAAGTGTTGATATAAAAGCTATAGCAAGTTACCCAGAAGATCTAGCTAAGATCGTTAAAGAACATGGCCACAATAAAAAACAGGTTTTTGGTGTAGATGAAACAACCTTATGCTGGGAGAAGATGCCATCTAGGACTTTCATAGCTAGAGAGGAGAAGTCAGTGCCTGTCTTCAAAGAACAGGCTGACTCTTGTTAAGAAGTAATGCAGATGGTGATTTTAAGTTGAAGCCAGTGCTCACTGACCACTCTGAAAATCTAGTGCCCCTGAGACTTATGCTAACTCATGCTTGTGCTCTAAAATTGTAAGAATAAAACCAAGATGAGAGCACATCTGTTTATAATATGGTTTCCTGAATATTTTAAAGCCACTGTTGAGATCTACTGCTCAGAAAAAAATATTCCTTTCAAACTATTACTGCTCATTGACAATGGTCACCTACAAGTCACCTACTTTCAAGTCTCATTATTCACAAAATTTATTTTGTAAGGCTATAGCCGCCATAGTCATTCCTCTGGTGGAACTGGGAAAAGTAAATTGAAAACCTTCTGGAAAGAATTCACCATTCTAGATGCCATTAAGAACATTTGTGATTCATGGGAAGAGGTCAAAATATCAACATGAATAGGATTTTGGAAGAAGTAGATTCCAACCGTCACAGATGACCTTGAGGGATTTGAGACTTCAGTGAGGGAAGAAACTGCAGGTGTGGTGGAAATAGTAAGAGAACCAGAAGTAGAAGTGGAACCTGAAGACGTGACTAAATTGCTACGACCTCATGATAAAAACGTAACCAAACAAGAAGTTGCTTCTTGTGGATAAACAAAGGAAGCGTTTGTTTTTGTTTTTATTCTTGTTTTGTTTTGTTTCTGAGGTGGAATCTACTCCTAATGAAGATACTGCGAAGACTATGAAAATGACAACAAAGGATTTAGAATGTGACTATCCACTTAGTTGATAAATAGTGGCAGGATTTGAGAGGATTGACTCTAATTTTGAAAAAAGTTCTGCTATAGGTAAATGGCTATCAAATGGTCACATGCTACAGAGAAATCGTTTGTGAAAGGAAGAGCCAATTAGTGCAGCAAACATCATTGTCTTATTTTAAGAAATGGCCACAGCCCCCTCAGCCTTCAGATAGCACCACCCTGATCAGTCAGAAGCTGTCATCATCAAGGCCAAGACCTTCCACCAGCAAAAATTTATGACTCTCTAAAAGCTCAGATGGTGGTTAGTATTTTTTAAAAATAAAGTATTTTTAAACCAAGGTATGTATGTATTTTTTAGACATCATGCTATTACACACGGATAGACCACAGTCTAGTGTAAACATAACTTTTGTATGCACTGGGAAAACAAAAAATTCACTTGACTTTATTGCAGTGGTCTGGAATTGAACCCACAATATCTCCAGGGTATGCTTGTGTACTGTGAAGGCAAAAACAGATGTCCACTATGTAATACAGGTACCTATTTTCACATGTCATTGAAAATAGATATCGTTATATATCAACAAATGTGCTTTTACATTTTGGAGGAGAATACCCTATTTTTTAGATATACCATGATTTATTTATAGATATACCATGATTTATTTAATCGACTTCCTATTGTCAAACAATTGCAGTAAGTATAAAATAGTGCTTATAAAGACCAACTCAAAAACTGGCTTGTTGACTTTGGGCAAGTTATCTAACTTCAGTGGTCTCATCTGTAAAATGAATATAATAATAAAATCGATGTAATGGAGCTATTTTAAGTTTGAAATGAATAAATTCATGTAAATTATTCAGAGCAGTTCCTGGCATGTAGTTAGTATTCAATAAAGTGTGATGGTATCACTACCACTGCTATCACTTCTTAATGTCAGAATGAAGAATATATTTCCATATAGAAGGTAAGAACTTTAACACATTATTCCTATCTTCTTTTCCTCTTTGTTTATAGAAGCTTAGATTTAGAATCAAAAATAGTGTTATTAAATTTGCAATCTATATCAGTGTTCTTATGGTTTTAAAGTTTATCTTACAATTCCTTCACATACTTTGAAAATACTTAGACACTTATATTTTGTTTTGTAGCTAAGCCTACAGCTATACGTGTGTGTTTAGAATGCTTTAATGTGGACAAGCACTATTTTATAACCCAATCTCTCAGCCGCCCATATTATTTTCTTTTTCATAGTATATAATTTAAGAACTGTTTTTCAAGGAAGATATATAGGTGTTATATGTTCTGTGTATGCATTTCTTTTTTTTTTTTTAAGATTTTATTGATTTATTCAACAGAGAGAGAGAGAGATCACAAGTAGGCAGAGAAGCAGGCAGAGAGAGAGGGGGAAGCAGGCTCCCTGCTGTGCAGAGAGCCCGATGTGGGGCTTGATCCTAGGACCCTGAGATCATGACCTGAGCTGAAGGCAGAGGCTTAACCCACTGAGCCACCCAGGTGCCCCTGTGTATGCATTTCTGATTTCTTTACACCTAAAAACCAAGTTGACTGAGTATGGAATTCTTAACCTAAAATTATTTCCTTTCAAAACCGTGTGGATTTAACTCTATTTCTATTAGTGTTGCTGTTGTTGTTGCTTTGGCATTCTATTATGCATGTGGAGACCACTTTTTGTTTCATTTATAAGTAAACTGTCTTCCTTGAACCCTGTATGGTTTTGCTTTATACTTTAGCCAAGATGTATTTAGGCATAAGTCTTTTTTACTAGTGTTGCCTACAGCATGATGATCTCCTTCAACGTGCAGCCTCCTAAGGAAAATTTTCTTCCAGGCTATTCTTCATTGTTTTTCCTCTGCCATTTGTGGGTTTTTTGTTTCTTGTTTTTGTTTTGTTTTTGCCACACAGTTACACATCAGTGAGTTTTCTGTCCCTCCCCTCCTGTATAAGTCACTGGGTTGGATATTCTCTATTTGTCTGACAGATCCGTTCTCCATCCTTTCCCACTATGTTCTATGCTCTGGAAGTCTGACCTTTGTGACTGTATAACTGGTTTTCCTGGCTTTCTGCCTTCCAGTTGTCTCCAGGCAAAGAGAGACGTTTCCAGAACACAGACGGGCAAGAAAGTTGGGTATTTATTCCCTCAGTTCCATCCCTGCTGGGTCAAGGCTGGGCTGTGCCTCAGCCACAGCTTCCACAGAACTTCTTCTACTGCCTTGTCTAGGTTCCATTACTCACTGCTTGCTCAGCCCTTCTGAGCCCACAGGTAGTATCTGGTCTACATTATTGCTAGTTCTAGATGCTTCATCAATCTTTACTAGTTTCACTTAGCCCTACCCATGTCATTGCATAGTTCTTTCATTCACCCTCAATTATTCTACTTAATTTCCTGCAAGAATGTTTTTTTGTTTACTAACATAACCTTTTTTCTCTCTAATTTTCCTCATATGTTGGTTCTCTTCTTTGTTCTGTGAAAGTTTCTTAGTTCTGTCTGTGATGGTTCTTTGATGTCTTTAGTTGAGGTATTAATTCTCCTCTGTGTGTGCGTGTGTGTGTGTGTGTGTGTAGATACACTACCTATATGTAGTTATAGATAGTACACTTGCATCACTTACTTTCCCAGTTTCCTTTTTCACTCAGATGCCTTTTTATCTCAATCTTTTTTCTTTTAATAATTGTCAGTTCTTGCTTTGTAGGAGACATGTTTTTCCTTGCTATTTTGCTAGGTTGCCAAGTGTCGACTGAAATTTTTCCCTAAGGCTATAGACCATTTTCAAAGACAAGATCTTCTTCTGGATCTTCTTGTTCCCATTCCCTTCTTATTACAGTAGCTTTCCCCGTCTTGCTTCAGGATCCAGTTTTGTTTTCCTGTAAGTATCCTGGACTGAGGTGAAAGCTTTAGTCATACTTGACCCAGCTGAGATCTTTCCCCCCATTTCTTCCAATTATTTCTTGGGTTTTATGTTATTTACATACATGCAGAAAGAGGCTGGACATTGCAGGGGGTATGGGGATGGACCCTGGAAAAGCACCTGGGGACAGAGTGTGATGGTTGCCCAGCTCTTTGCTCTTACAGTTCTCAGTGTAAAGTAATGAAGATATATTAGAACAGTTGTGAAGGGTTTGCCTACTTTTTTCAGGTGACTCCTTTTTTTCATGAGACAAAACTATGATATACCAAGAAGCAGTGTGTAATAATGACTTAGAATGTTCTAGGCTTAACTGTCAACAGCACCATTTACTAGCTTTATGTGAGTCCCTTCACTTCCCTGGGCTTCTGTTTTTTCCTCAACTTGAAAATAGAAAAAATAATAGTAACTGAACTCATAGGTTTGTTGTGAAGATGACATGGTGATGAGAACAAGTAAAGTCTTAGAACAACGCCAGGCATACAGTAAATATCACATAACTGTTTGCCGTTATTGCTGTGAGTTGCAGCCCTCGGAGGTTTTCCCTCAATCTGACTCCTTTGTAATTAGTGTCAGTTATCTAAGATCTCAGCTGTGAGTCAGTTGTCAGTTATGGTTTCTGATGTTGCAAGTTTTTGGTTTCTTCTCTGTCTTCCCAGGTACTTTATGGAAAAGGCAGTGAGAACTTTGGGAATGATTTTCTGACTTCCTTGGAAAACGCTGGACCACCAATAAACTGTGATTCTGAGCCATCATTTCTGGACAGTGCAAAACTGCTTTCATTAAAATGAGCTTTGGAGTAACTTGCTAGCCTTTTTAAATTGAGGTTGAAATACCTAAATTATAAAAGTCAGTGATGCGATTTAGAATTTTGGAGATGTTTTATCCTGAGGAACAACGAAGTAGCTGGTAGGAAATATATACTGCATTATCAGAGGAAGGGACACTTCCAAGATGTGCTTTGGTGGAACACATCTCTAGAGAGTCTGAAGCCAAGCTTCAAGCCTACCTGAGCTGTCTCCTTCTGTTTAATACTGCTCAAATGAGCCCCGCACTTCCTAGCAGAAATTATAAAGGCAAAGGTTATACTTACTTTGGAAATGCTTGAAGAAGTAAGAATTCTTTCCCCCTTTTATCACCTTCATTTTGCACAGGCTTATGCAGAATGATAGAAATAAAAGGAAAACAGATGAAAAATGGCCTCTAACTTCAACTATGAATATTATCCATGCTTTCTATCCATGTTTTTATTGTGGAGTTTCTAACATTGTTTTGGCCCATTTGAAGTTCCCACAAAAAGGCAGTAATTACGTAATAAAAAATGGGAAGCAATTGGGGGCAATATTAAGGTCTGAAGCAGTTCAATAAATAATAATTGTCAGCTAAAGTATCCACATCCATGTTTGCCTTTGACTTTTTGAGCCCAACTTTTAAATTTCGTGTCCTTTGTAGAGGTACAGATTTGTAAGGTGACTTATGATTCAAATTACCTGGAACTATGAAAAATTACTATCAAAGAAACTATTGAACTCTTCAGTTAGTCTTTACCTAACTAATATCTTATACTATCAGTATGGTTGTATTATAAATAAAGTCAACAATGTAAATGAGCCAGAGAATTAATTGAATATGAATGATAGAGTTCCAAAAAATAACAGGGAAATAAATTGTTTCTACAGTAGCATTTTATTTAAATTATGTGATAATTATCTTCACTGTAAACCGGGCATGCTTAGTGTTCTCCCAAAACAAATCGATGATAGAAGAAATGTAGGAAGCCGTAGTGGGCTGAACCTGACAGACCTCCCTATCACATAGTGGTAGTAACAATTTGCCCATTGTCCACTGATTGTAACCTAATACAGAGAATCAAAATGAGAAGTTTTAATTAACCAGAAAAGTAACAAATCTCTGCTTGATTATGGCTGTGTGGATGAAAGCCCAGGGACCTCTCTGAGCAGTGTTTTGTTTTTAATGGTATGCTTCTTGAGTCTTTGCAAAGAATCCACTTCAGTAGCGTACACAGAACGTGGGTATACATGTGTGCATTTTTCCTCAAATGAAAAATATAAATATTGTATTAAGTTGTGGAAAGGAGAGGACCACACATGTGAATGAAAGAAACTTCAGAGACTAAAACAAAACTAATTGTGGACTTAGAGCTCTTTCTGGCAGTATGTGCTTTGATGAAGATGTTGGGGGAGTTAGGAATTTTCATGCGTAAGAAGCTACAGAATAATCATGTCTCCAGCCAAAAGGCAAGCATAAGCTATGCTGCAAGTTTCGCCTCCAAATCAGTGGAGGGGCAGGTTTTCTGTTCCGGAGTTTACCCGTACAGGAAGCAATTGAGTTTTTGAAGATGAAAGCCTGTAAAAGGTTCTGAGAACTAGCCAACAATGGCTAATGTCACTGACAGGATATAATGGATGATTAAAAAATATATATATGTGAAGAATAGAGATATAATCTTTGGGTTACTTGATTGATCCTTCATAAAGCTTTGAAATAGACTTAAATATATAAAAACTTAAGTATTTAATCTGAGAATAAAGTTCTGTTTTCGGTGCTATTTTCATGTTGGTCTCTGATTTTACCAGATGAGAGAACAATATGAAGCACTCAAAAATGTAATTATCTTTAAAGTGTTTTGGGTTTTGTTTTTTTTTTGAGATTTTATTTTTTTAAAGATTTTATTTATTTATTTGACAGATCACAAGTAGGCAGAAAGGCAGGCAGAGAGAGAGATGGGGAAGCAGGCTCCCTGCTGAGCAGAGAGCCCGATACAGGGCTTGATCCCAGGACCTTGGGATCATGACCTGAGCTGAAGGCAGAGGCTTAACCCACTGAGCCACCCAGGCGCCCCGAGATTTTATTTGTTTTATTTGAGCATGAGCAGGGTGATGGGCTGAGGGAGAAGCAGGCTCCCCACTGAGCAGGGAGCCCAATGTGGGGCTGGATCCCAGGGCTCCCGGATCATCACCTGAGCCCAAGGCAGATGCTTAACCGAGCCACCCAGGTGCCCCTAGAGTGCTATTTTTAAATAAAAGTGACAAATTCTAGGTATGGATCTCAAACTGATCAGAGCATTTTGTGTACAAAACGGAGTCCCATGTTGTCATTTACACTACTTTCATACATATATTGTAGCAATGGTGTTGCATAACTTTTGTAAAATCATAAATTCTAACTTTCTATGTGTCATAGTTTTATAAAAATCCTATTTCTTTGTAAATTTAGTAAAACACAATTTCTGACATTCTCTGTTATTATTTTATAAAATCTTATTTCTAAAACTCAGTCTCAACAATGAAAAACACAAAAAAAGTAAAATTTACGATCAATTTTCCATCTCATGTTTCCTGTGTCTTTAAACACCCCAACTTCCTGACTTTGTTCTAATAAAATATTCCTTTCTGCCTTTCTGGTTCAAAATGTATCCTCTACTTCTTTCCCTGTGAAAACAACAATCTTTGACTAATTTCTTACTTAGTAGGCTTTGCTAGAAAATAGGAAAAATGATTTAACCTAAATCAAATGGGTGGGAACGGGGTTTTGTGGTGTTTTGTTTTTTTGTTTCTATGTCACTTTCCCAGTGAGAAAGAGAAAAACAGCCTCTGACAAGCAGGAGCTGGCTGGCAATCACAGGGAGGGCTTGGTGTTCTGCTAAACAGAGCAGTCTCACAGAACATTAACACCAGATGAGGGTACTCTGGGATCATGACAGATCAAGGCAAAAACGAGACTACTCTGTAATAACGTCTGAACAGAACAAAACATGAACATTGTCCCTGTCACAACATGCCAAACACCCCTCTGTCCAGATAATATGAATCGCTGTTGCATATTTACCAATGACAGCTATAGTGTCCCTCTATTCTTCCTCTTTCTCTACTTACAATTCATTAAGCTGCTCAACTATAGCACTAACTCCATTTGCCGACAGCACTCAATCCACTGTGAATTTTCTCTTCCTCAAATCCTTCCCCAAATCACCTAAGACAAGATCAGATCCTACAATAACCCATTCCTCTTCCTCTATGATTCTCTCAGGGCAATGAAATAAATTCAATCCAATTTTATCTACTATAGCTGTGTTCCTGGTGGTCTTTTGTGTGGATGATATTGAAGCAAGGTAACAACCCACGTTTAATAGCTTCCAGAATTCAGTCTAGTGACAGAAGCTGCTGATTTTCAAAAAATAAATGGACAATGTTAAGATTCTATTGGTCAGATAAGCTTTCTCTCAAGATGGAAGAGAATATTGCTTAAGTTCTTACATCTGTTTTCATTTACCCAATCCTTCCTTTATATTGTTTCATTAAACAAATATTTACTGAGTACATATACTGTGCCAGGCACTGTGTTAGGATGAAGGAATTAAAAAAAAAAAAAATCAAAGTTCCTCTACTCATTAAGCTTACAGGTTAAACCAGATATTAGAAAATAATAATCTACAAGTGCCAAGAATGAAGAGATTTTTGTCTTACGCACTTGGATATTTCCTCTATCATCACAAAATTAAAACTGCTTTAATCGAATAGGTATTCCTATTTCTGCCATTTGTTCAACACTTGGGGAATAAACAGGTCAATTAATATACTACTGTGTTAAAACAAGAAAAAGGCTCACCTCACTACCATAACTGAGATTTTGGAATAAATAGTAAACATTAACTAAGATTCAAGGTATAATTTTTTTTAAAGATTTTCTTTTCTTTTTTTTTTTTTTTTTCCCTTAAGATTTATTTATTTATTTTAGAGAGAGAGAAAGAGAAAGCTCACATGAGCAGGGAGAGGGGGCTGAGGAAGAGGGAGAGAAATCCTCAAGCACACTCCCCATTGAACACAGAGCCTGACATGGGGCTCCACACAGGGCTTGATCCCAGGACTCTGAGATCATGACCTGAGCCAAAATCAAGAGTCAGCGGCCCAACCAACTGAGTCACCCAGGCACCCCTAAAGGCTTTTCTGATTTGATTATCTAACCCTAGTACCAAGTTCCTTTCCTGACCAGTGGAAGGCAAGATGAATCTCTTAACAATTTTAGTATTCTAAGTTATGGAAGGGAACAACAATTAGTTTAAATTACACCCATAACCTTTTTCAAAGTTTTTAGTGAGCAGATTTCTAGATTCAGAGATGAAGGTCTGTTGATACGATGTTTCCCCACGGTAACAATGGGAGAATTTTCTTAGCCAAGGTTATGACATTACTCAAGAGGACATGCATTGAGCTAAGGATGTACCATGTTATATCTCTTAACCTTTATTCATGCCTATAGTCATTCTTCAATTATTCATTTATCAGGCTAAATTTATTGAGTATCAATAGTTTCCAATAGGCTCTAGTACTGGTCTAAGTCCTGGGGACACACATTAATCAGAAAATCACAGACATAAATATAAGGTTACAGCTGTGACCAGTGCTAAGGAGGAGGGACACATGGTGCTCTGAGAACATCTAATGCAGACAGCAAAAAATTGGATGGATCAGGAAAAGCTTTCCTGGGAATTATGCTAAGATTTAGAAGTAAAAATGTTCATAGCAAGACTGTCGTATGTTTTATCATAATCACATCTTAGAAAAGAAAATAGAGTCTCAGATATATCTAGCAATAGAAAAGTGGCTGAGCCAAGATTTGAACTCCTGTCTACAATTTTTACAATCAGCATGTATCCACCACACTTAAAGACCTTGAACTTCCACCTCTTAGGATGTTCTTGCTCTGCTGGAATTATGTGTACTCACTTGCCTTCCCAATTAAACAGAGGTATTCTAGAGGAAAGAAATTATAGCTTAAATAACACACGGCTCAGGATACATAGTGTCATTCTCCAAAGGTTGACTAGATGACAAATAATCAGTATGTTCAATGCAATTTTGTTCATTTTTAAAGATCTTTTTTAGGGAGAAGGGATTTTGGAGGATTTATGTATCTTAAAACAAAATGTCTATGGAAGTTTCAATTGTTGCTATTTCTTTTTTTTTTTTTTTCTTTTCTCTCAATTATAGAGATATTTATCCAAAATCTTTCTACTGAAAGTAGGACTGCACTAAAAACTGTATTTTTTTTTTAATGACCTATGGTCTTTCATTATTTGAAGGATTTCCTCTGAAAAATCAAAGCCAAAAACGATTCATTTTAAAGCAATTACAGATATATGTAATACAGGTCTTGATTCAAATTATTTTTCTTTCCTTATTTTTGTGCATTTATTTTATTATCTTGTTCCATATATGTCTTACAAGTCACCTCTAATCCTTCTTGGAATATGGCAAGATATAAATGAATAAACCAATATTATTTTAAAAGGCTTCACAAAAGAATTAAGATTTAGGGAATGAACTTCCATTAAATCTAGTTCCATTATTCTTCTCCTTTTTTTTTTAATTTCAAGTTTCATCTTGTATCATGGAAAAATTAAGAAAAGCTCTTCTGCGGAAAAGAAAACAGAAAGTGGACCTAAAGCGGATGCATGAAGATGAAGTTATAGAAACAGTTAAGTCATATCGTATCTCGATGATGATGGTGGTGGTGGTGATGGTGATGAAGAAGCTTAGAGGATAATTGTGTGGATATTTCCTACAGGACCTTTGTACTAACAGTAAATGGTTCTGTCACCTGGTTCCTGATTCACTGCCAAGTGCCAAAATTTAATGGGTAAATAAAAGTAATAAAAAGTGAAGGATATGGATATTAAGACCAGTGAATGAGCGAACTAAAATGGGGAGAAAAGCAAAGCTAAGGTGAGGTTGAGTGGAAGATAGGATGGGTGTTTTATGGAGTTGGTGTTATAGAGGATTTCGTTTTCTTTGTCTTGTTTTCTGAAAACAAGAATACATTCGTGGATTACATTATGTAATTAATTCATTTCGAAAGTAGCCGCCTACCGAGCTAGCCCTCTGGCTGGGATTTCTGCATCTTAAAAGTTCACCTATATCACAATCACTACATAAGCAGGAATCTAGTGAGAGCCCAAAACTTATTTTTTTCTAAGTCCTTAGGTCCTTTCAATCTTAAAGTGATTATCATCAAGTTTCAAAACTATGTTAACCTGAAGTATCTTATATAGATAGATAACTAGATTTTCTAAAACTGAATGCCATTTAGTAAAAAACCTAATCTAAGGTTAGTTTTTATTTATTTATTTTTTAACATAGAATGTATTATTTGTTTCAGGGGTACGGTCCTGTGATTCCTCAGTCTTACACAATTCACAGCACTCCCCATAGCACATTCCCTCTGCAGTGTCCATCACCCAGCCACTCTATCCCTGCCCCCCCACCCCACCCCACCAACTCCTCCAGCAACCCTCAGTTTGTTTCCTGAGATTAAGAGTCTCTTATGGTTGGTCTCCCTCTCTGGTTCTGTCTTGTTTCATTTTTCCCTCCCTTCCCCCATGATCCTCTGTCTTGTTTCTCAAATTCCTCATATCAGTGAGATCATACAATAATTTTCTTTCTCTGATTGACTTATATCGCTTAGTGTAATACTAAGTTTAGTTTTTAAAGTAGATACTATTTTGGTCAACTCTTCTGTAAAGCGAAGACTTAAATAGATGGTTTGTTGTTAACACAAAGGAATTCTTAGATCACCAAAAACGCAACTGTCTGCCAGCTTGATACAGAGAAAAGAGCCCAACTTTCAGGCAAATAAGACATCTGAGTTAATTTCACTGTCCAGAGCTCTGGACCCCCAAAAAGAAGAAAAAGGACTTTTTTCCAGTGGTATTTTATGTTAACGGGTGTGCAAACATCAACACTATGGAAGATTTGACTGTAACAAAACCATATGGAGCTATAACTAGCCCGTATGGAACCATGACGGGGAAATGTCAGCTAATGGTTTTCACCAAATAATGCTGCTTATAAAAGTGGAAGGATCAAGAAGGTAGAACAGAAAACAGGGGGTAAATCAATTCAGGGAAATTCCTGTACATTATTTGTTTGAGCAACCAGGAAACCAATATTTAGTGAGCATGTATGAAAGATGCCAAGGAGGGATAAAAAGAATATGACTCAGTCCTCACTCATCAGGAGATATCAATCAGTACTCTCTCTAGGCTTTAATTTTTGTAATGGCTTTAATAATTTTAATAATAATTTAAAACCCCTGCAAGTTGCTATATATGTTGCTTATATTCCTGAGAGAAGTGTATTTTTTTTGTCTTTCTGCACTACTCTTTATTTAGTCAACACAAGGAGATTCAGAATTCCCTTTCATCTCTAAAATACTGTACTACACTATAGTATAATATAATTTGATGATCCTAATTCATATAGGGCATAAGTAGGTCCATTTTTAATTCTATCCAAGTGTATTTCATTGCTATCATATACCTTGTAAAAAGAAGACCCATACTTTCAGTTTGTAATAATTTTTCATTGTTTATTTAAAAAATACTCATTGGATAATCACTATGCACTAGATACTGTGTTAGATGCTGGGATAGAATTCCAAGACTCACAGATCTTACAATATAGTGATCTTTATCACAGCAATACATAGGACAGATTTGCGGAGGACTTACAAAGATTTAAAGAACTACATTCACAAGAATTGGGTTACACTTTTCTTTAAAAAATTTTTAAAAATTTCTTTAACTTTGTCAAAAGGTATCTGTGATCTTCATTTGGCCTCAGCAGCACACTAAGATCCTCCAAGGATATTATCAGGAGAAGTAAAACTACGGTGGGTTATACATAGTAACACAAGCAGCTCCACTGGGTTAAAAGAACAAGAACCATGAGACAGTGAGAAAAAAGCAGGGAGGATAAAAAATTACAGATAAGCGAGCCAGAAGAAAAGTCTTCTACTGTGTAATTATCTATTGCTTAAGGATGTGGTCCCTGTGGTTTCGGGTAGACTTGTTGGAGGCATGTTTGTCTGCAGGGTTAGGGAGTTATAGGCAGGGATTGGAGGACAAACAAAGATAAATCTTGTTGGGGAGCAAACACAGAGGGAACTGCACTGTGGAACCTTCTCCTGAACATTCCCAAATATCTCCTGCATTAGCTTGTTCGTAGCTATATTAAGTTACATGCATTTCTGAAAAAGCAAGCAAATAAAGAAATTACCTGGAAAAGTCCTGATGGTATTTTCCCATGAGAACAATGGGAAATTTTGCTAGTGAAGGGTATGGTATTGCCTAAGAGGCAAGGCACTGAGCTAAGGATATGCCATTTTATGTCTCTTAATCTTTTTATTAATCTTAATCTTTATTCAGGTGTATCTTCATTTTTTAAATGAATTTAAATCTAAATTTAAGTCTAAATTTAAATCTAAATTTATTCAGCACCTACTATGTTTCAGATGTGAGACTAGGTACCAGAGACACACATTAATCAAAGAATCACAGAGGTAAGTATCAGATTACAGCTGTGATAGTGCTAAGAAGGAGAGGCACACAGTGCTATGAGACTGTCTGATGAGGAAAGTGACACCATTAGATGGGGTAAGAAGAGCTTCCCTGGAATCATGCTAAGATCTAGAAGAAGTAGAGGAATGAACTTCTGAGATCTACTGTACAACATTGTAGAAACCATACTCAAAATATTACATACTACACTTAAAAGGTAGTTGTTGCCAGTTGAGAATGTAGATCTGAGAGTGCATGGGTGGCTCAGTCGGTTAAACGTCGGCCTTTGGCCCAGGTCATGATCCCAGGGTCCTGGGATAGAGTCCTGCATTGGTCTCCTTGCTCACTGGGGAATCTGCTTCTCCCTCTCCTTCTGCCACTCCCCCTGCTCATTCTCATTCTCTCTCTCTCTCTCTCTCTCTCTCTCTCATGCCCTCTTTCTCTGATAAATAAATAAAATCTTGAAAAAAAGAAGGTGGATCTGATGTTATTTTTGCAATAAAATAAGAGAGGAAGGAAGGAAAGAAGAGAGGGAAGGAGACAGATATTTCTGAAAGAATAAGGGAGGAAGGATAGGGAAGGAGGGAGGAAGGAAAAATAAGATGTTCATAGCAAACCTATGTTGTAGGTATATTATCCTCATTATCATTCCGTCTCTTAGGAGGAAGCATGAATTCTCAGAATCCAGCAATGGAGAAGTGGAAGAGCCAGGATTTGAACCTGTGTCTCCATGCTTATCTACCATATTGAGGTACGTGCCTATAAGGAGCTCATGATGCCATTAGTCATGATGCTAGGACCAGAAGGGATCTTGCTTTGGGAAGGCATCATCAACCTTACCTCCGGACAGCTGGAGGTCTGTTCTAAGACTTCAGTGCTTGCTTCAGTGTCCTTTCTCTTACTTAGTGTTTCTCATTGGTCAGTTCTTTTTTAGAGCAAATTGTGTTCTAATTGCATTTTCTATTAGTTTTTAATTCTTATTTCCTAAGTAAAAATGAAAAATATTGACCATACTCTCTCACAGTTGAATAATGACAACAAAGAGATTAAGCCATATTCTATGACCCACCTTTGAAAAGCAAGTCTTGTTACTTCATTTTCTTATCTTGAAATAACATGGATTGCCTGAAAGCAATGACGACATTACTTTTCATATCTAGAATATTCTCAGTTTTTTTGTTTGTTTTATAATGAAGTCTATTCTGGACCCTTCCAATCCCTCTTTCATTTTGGAGGCCTGAATCTAGTGTTACAATCTGCATGCACTGATTGCCTCTGAAAATTTAGTGGAAGGTTAGGCCCAGGTTTCCTGAAGACTTTCTTCTGCATTGTTACCCCTCATGCCAAGACTGAATCCATTTTCTTAAACACAATTGTTTACTTTTTCTCATATATTCATTTGGAGTCAAATTTAAAATGTCTTAGGCCCTTTTCCTATTTTCTCAAATGTTGTTCATTATGTCTTGTCTTCTATTTTTATGGTTTTCCATCCCCCTTTCCCATCTCCACTTGGCACATGTTCTTGGCACATGAGTTTCAGTCTCCTGGCTTCAGATGAGCATAGCCCTGATTTGCTTTCTTCCTTTCTGTGGGAGTGGGCTAGTATTGGCAGCGAAAATGAAGGAAGAATTTTAAATTTACCATTCCTTCAATAAACACATATTTATTGAGAGCCTGGTGTGGGCCAGAAACAAGGTCAGATGTGTGGTTATAATGATGAAAAAGGCAGATATGTCTCCTCATACTGGGATACATCCTGCTATATGGGAAATCCCTTAGATCCAGAAAACAGGAACATTTAACCCAGCTTGTAAGGTCAGTGGGAATATACCTAGATCAGTGTTACCTGAGTTGAGATTTGAAGGACCAGAACAAGTTTGCCAGATAACCAAGGCCAACTATGGGAGGAGAAAAGAGTATTTCTCGCAGAAGCAATAGCATATGTGACAGAGAATATAATGACAGTAGGCTTTTTCCTAGTTTTCATGCAAACTAAGGAATGCAGAAGAATATATATTAATATTTTATTCTTTTAGTTGGGACTGGGAAAAAAGCTTACGTCCTATATGTAGTATTATATAAATAATTCCCTTATAAGCAATTACCTCTACACTTTGGGATCAAATTATGACCTGTATAGGGGCAGGGACTAGTCGTCCATGGACTGTAAGAGTTATAGACTCAAAAGAACTTAAAGAGGCTTCTCGAGGCTGGAGTAGACCACAGGAAGGGAGGAAACCAGTGGCTGTGAAGAGGGAAAATGTGGTAAGAGATGAGTCTCAATGGCCAAAGAAGCAACAGAGGGGGCTGTACCTTAGTACCTTAGAAACCATGCAAAAATGATAGAATATGACCATAAAAGTAATGGGAAGCCAGTTTTAAGCCAATTTGTTGTTTCACAAGGAAAAGTAGGAGGCATTGTATTTTATCCATACCCCCTTCTCCTTATGACTTTCTTTGCTCTCCATTAAACTAGAAATATCGGGAATAAATATCAATTGAAACGATACTGTCTCCTATCCCAGTTTTATGAGAAACAACCCCATTGATCCTTCTAGGGTGGTTTGATTAGAATAAAAACCCAGATTTAAATTATCACCAAAAACATTTTCTCACCATCTCATTGTGGATGGCGCTTAAAGGAGTAACAATGTGAAAAAAATGCAGAGATCTGGGGTCTGTTGTCTAAAAGCTTCTTGTTCACTATTCTGCCTCTGTTCTCCTGCCAGCTCTCACCATTCCTCTACCGCTCCTCAACCTTTTTTTGTGTCATTCGCCAACGGCACATCCAACCCAATTTTTCTCTTGAGTGATGTTGAGAGATGCCAAGGAATTTGGCAGCGCTCTATCTAGAAAGATATTTTCTTCCCACCCCAGCAGGACATCAGAGAGTGACAAAAGGAGCCACGATATGGACCCGGACGAGGTTAGGTTTCTCTTGGCCGACAGCTCCATTTCAGGACCATGCTTTGCCAACACACCCAGACTTCTGCAGCTGGAAGGTTTACATAAATCTAGATGACTCTTTAAAAATAGAAGCAATCTGTTCCTTTTTCTCCAGACACCCATTTCTTTATAATTAAGTCAGCATTAAGGGGATTTCCCACCATCTTTTATCTAAAGCTGCAGAGAGGATGAGTCATTCCTGCCTAAGGTGGGTTTAACAGATCCTGGGTGAGCAGTATGAAAGTCTCACAAATTAAAAAAATGGCTTGGTCTGAGAGGAAAAAACACCACTCACATTGTCCCTCGTTAAGGAATTCAGGCTTGGGATTTGAATTTCTGAATTCTGTTCTTTAGGACAGCTCAGCTGTGACTGCTACTTTGCTCTTGAAGTTAATTGGTCTTACCGTATAGATCAGGGTCCTCTTTTCTCCAGCAACACACACTCACACTATGGTGCTTGGGTCTTCATTGAGACATCATGTCACTCCTTTTGTTATTGATTATGAAAAGTAATACCCTCCTGCTTCTGTACATGGGATCAGGAGAACACCTGTGCCTTCTCTCCTTGAATCCCAAGAAAAGTATGAGCTTGCATTTGGAAGACAAAGGATCACTTTTTTTTTTTTTTTCATTGACGGAATTGGATTAGTCCTTGTTCTCAACACTGTTACAAAGTGGGGGGAAATACCTGTAAACTGTAATCTGATTTTTTGTTTTGTTTTGTTTTCTAATTCTTCTAAGGCTCTGTCTTTGGAATATAGGACAGGAGCAGAAAACATCATCAACAATAATAGTAACAGTGACAGGAGAGCTGTTTATACTTTCCCAATTTTAACTTATCGCTCTGAATTCTGGTTTTATTTTTATTTGTCTTTCTCACCACTAGACTGGCATCCATAAGGCCAAGGGCAGGGTCAGATTTATCTCTCTCTGTGTCTGGCACAGAACACAGTGTCTGACACATAGAAGTACTCAAAAAGCATTGGCTTTTTCCACGTTGGCTATGGAAATGACTAGGTCCCCCAAAGCATAAGACATCACCCAACCAATAACTTCTGTTGTGTTATTTTTCACTCAGAAAAGTTCTGTTGCATTTACCTGCAGTGCCACATCTGGATTTAGAAGAAACCGTGTATTCTAGCCCCATCAAAAGGCACATGCACAGTGACTGGGCCTCCTCATGCTGTAGGCTGCTCATTTGTCAAGGTTCAGGAAAACAGTGACTCAGGAATTCCAAGGCCTAGGTTTCCTCTCTACCAGTACCTTGCTTCTAGTGACCTCCAGCAAGTCCCCGAATGTGACGGGGCCTCCATTCTCCTGTTTGTGTAATAGAGAAGTTGGACAGAGGAATTTCTAGCCTGGAGAGCATAGATATATGGGTGAGTATCAAAACACCCCTGGGAACTTCCTGAAATTGTGTGTAAAATGTTATGGTTACATGGATAAATGCACATATGGATTTTTTTTTTGGGGGGGGAGGGAGGGTTATACCTATCATCAAGGTTATTTTTCTTTTTAAGAAAAATGACTTAAAAAATAAAGGTAAAGAAAATCCTGAATAGATAATTTCTGATATCATTTTCTCCTATAAAATGTCTACATTTCTAAGAAAACATCAAAAACCTCCTCAACCACAATACTTTTTTCCCCCTTGATTGTCCATTTTGCCTCTGATGAGGCTGTAAGTATCTGTATACATCCTGCTTAAACTCCATCTACATTAATAAGTGTGGAACTAAACCTCTCACTCCTCCAAGGCCCAGAAAAATTTTTGTACATGTTTTATGCTAAAACACTGGCTCTTTTCCCTCAAATAGTCTGTCTTCTAGGATTAGGGCTATAAATATTATCAACCCAAAAAGAGCTGGGGAGATAGCACCCCCAAGATTGTCCCTCCACATGGCAGGCCAGTGGGGTGAGACCACAGCCTGGGAGCTTTGGAAGGAAGATCCCAGACACTTATCACGTATGGCAGGTAGACATTGAAGGAAAGGAGTGTCTTGGGTCTTTGGTAGCAACTCCATGAGCAAAGCCCATTACCTCATAACATAAAGGAGCCGAATGCAAAGGATGAAGGAAGAGGAGAGTTCTGTTTAACATACCTGTGTTAGCTTCCTATGGCTCCTTTAACAAATTGCCACAGACTTTGTGGCTTAAAACAACACAAACTTATTATAGTATAGTTCCTGAAGTCAGAAGTCTAGCTCTTCAGGGGTGCATTCCTTCTGGAAGTTCTAGGGGAGAATTCCTTTCCTCTACTTTTCCAACTTCTAGAGGCCAACTGTGTCCTTTTCTATGGGTCTTCTGCTTCCTTATTCAAAGCCAGCAGCTTCGCTTTCTCTTTCTTTCTGTCCCTCGGTAGAGCCTCTGTCCTCACATTGCCGCTGTTGACTCTGAGTCCTCCTGTGTCCCTCAGATAAAGATTTATGATTACTTGGGGCCCACCTGGATAATCTAGAATGGTTTCTCCATCTTAAGATCTTTCTCTTGGCCACATATGTGAAGTGCCTTTGGCCATGTAGGGTAACATGTGCAGTTAGTGAGGTTAGGAAGCAGGCATGCCTGGGGAGCTGCTCTTCAGCCTCAGGTGTATTTGTTTGCCTCTATTTACTTCTCATGCCACAGTTTTGTAGGAAGAATCATGTTCACGGATATGATGTGCAGAGAAGGAAAAAGCAGAAAAGGAATTCATATGGCTAAGCATGAACAAGTAGTAAGAAAAGAGGGAAAGAACTATGTGTTTGGAGTAGAAGAAAACCCAAAGTTTTTAACAAGTGGTCAACTGCCACTGGAGGACATAAAGAATGAAGGAGTCCCCCCTCCTCAGCAATTTGTCACATACCCCACTTCCAGATTATTTATGTACAAAGCTAGAAAATTGGGAGGATTTTCAAGTAATAAAATATATATTATAATATTATCATAATACATTACTGTGTTTTATAACTAAATAAAATGAGAATGTTCTGTGATATTCTCATAGGTTGGTGTTTTCCTGGCAGTAGGGATGTGTGCGGTGAAGAAGGGGGCAAATGTAGAGTTGGGGTAAAAATGGGGTGAGTACATTCCAGGTGGCCACAGGTACACAAAGTTTTCCTGCATAGTCTTGTCCTCCCATTAGGGTAATTCGAGACCCAGCCAGCTTCTCAGCTGAGACAATCCTGAGAACTCTGCTTAACCCAGATTATTGGACATGATTCCAGTCAGGCCTTAGCAACCCAAGGAGCACCCTTTCATTTGGTAGTTCAGGTTGTGACTCAATTAGTTAATTAACCTGCCATCTACTGTTGCAAATGATGAGTATACATTGGTACATGAAACATAGTCCCTCTCTTGCAGAGCTAAGAGTCAAGGGCATTTCAAGACACCCTGGAGTTCCTGCTGTCTCAGAAAAAGGAGACCTAGAGGTCCACACTCACAGACTGGAGTAAATCTGGACACACAAAATGACTAAGAAATTCCAGATCTTCTCAGACTGCCTGAAGATGTTAAAAAGACCATAAAAGTCATATTGGCTGATTGCCTTTGACCATCTTTCCACAGGAGATGTTTGAAGAAAGATGAACAAATGATTAGAAACGACCCCTTGGCCCAGTTGGACAATGAGTGGTTGAAGGGCAAGGGCTAAGAAGGTTGGGAACTAGACAAACAAAGGATGACAAACTTCTTTTCCAGAGGTGTACAACGGCACTTAAAAAAGAGGAAAACTTACCACACCATCCTGATGACAGGGGCATGTAGCATTTCCCTCAGCTCTGCTATGGTGAGTTAATTCCCCCTGGTGATGATGAGTCAAGTGGAAATCACTGCCTTGTTTGAATCGAGTTGAGCATTCTCTGTCCATCTCTGTTCTCTAGAACTACGTCAGCCGCCCGCGAAGGAAAGTAAGTTTTAGCTATCAACATCCTTACACAGCAATTTATGGAGGGTGCACATTTGTGAAACCAGAAGTGAATAATTGGCATTATTGCAACTCCTCTAATTGGCATTCTTGGATTTTGAAAGGCCTTATGTGTCACTGTCCGTGAGTCCCACTATGGACTGACCTGTGCACCCCAAAATTCATATGCTAAAGCCCTAATTCCTGAAGTGACTATATTTGGAGATAAGGCTTTTGGGAGGTAATTAAGTTTAAAGGAGGTTATAAATGTTGGGGTACTAATCCAATAGTATTGGTGGCTCTTTAGGAAGAGAAGGTATCTCCTCCTCTTCCACCGCCACTCTGAAGAAAGGCCATGTGAGCACACAGCGAACAGTGGCCATTTATAACCCAAAAAGAGAGGTCTCACCAGGTGGGCTGGCACCTTGATCTTGTACTTCTTCTCCAGAGTAACAAATAAATGTCTGTTGTGCAGTCCCCCCAGTCTGTGGTATTTTGTTAGGGCAGCCTCAGCAGACTAAGACGGGTCCTTACACTGTCTCCTGAGAATGCTCTCACCTCCCAAGAAGCAGAAGTAAAGGCAGAGGTGAAAGAGGGAGCAGGAGTGTGAGGAGAGTCAGGAGGGAGCTGGGATCACAGGAAGGATGAGGAAGGGTGCGGCTCTGGGAAGATGGGGCTGCATGTAGTCACATTCTGGCTCAGCAGGCGGATGCATGGCTGTGACATTTGGCTTTCATGCACCCGGGACACACACCATCCACATGAAGTGTTTGTTATGGCAAGACGGTGTCATGGTGAAGAGCGTGGAATTGCAGAACCAGACTGCCCTGCCTGAGTTCTAAGCTCAAGTCTTCCATGGGATCCTAAAGAAAATACCTGGTTCCTTCGCTGAAAAAGGGGAACTTGATGGGACTTAACCTACTGAATAGACTTGTGGTGGGGAATGACTTATTATAGAAACCATTTAGAACCGTGCCTGGCACACAATTTGGGCAATTTCAGTGGTAACTATTACTTTGACGATAGGAGGGACCGTATACTGATCTCATTTTCATTTCCATTGTGGAATGCTTTTTAAAAATTTTCTTTCAGTGTTCATGCAAGAAAGGCACTAATGATTGCCCTCAAAAGAAACAAAACCTGACAAGAAAACAATCCCAACGAGTGAATTCGTTTTGCCAATCCTCATTTCTTTTTTTTTTTTTTTAGTTTAAAGTTCATTAGAATTTGTTTCCTGTGTTCCCAAGTGGGTCAGAGACAAAGAGTTTTAGAATTCACCATTAGCGATACTTTCAAAGATTTTTAGACTCCTACTAAATGTCTATTTTCAACATTAGGTAAAGAATGGGTTCTTCACCCAAAGTGCTATCATAAATACCTCCTGAGTTAATTTTGTAATCTCCCGAGAGTTCATTTCATTTTTTAATTGTTTTTTTTCCATTTATTTCAAACTTTATTTCATTTTCACTTTTCCAGTATGTTCAACAAATGAAGACTTCACAGAAAAAAAGTACAGATCTCTAACAATGCTTGCACATTTTATACAGATTGTGGCTGTTTAGGTTCAGATGGGAATGATCCTTTCCCCTACAGGTCTTCTCACCAGTCACAGTAGTCTAAGTCATTGTACAAGAACTAAAATGATGACTGGCAACCATCATTCATATTGCTCTTCCTCGATCACCATAAATGGACTCCAGCTGTTACGATCATTTGAAAATTCCTTTTGCACCGTCATTATTACATATAGAAACATCATGGAACATTGGTAGTTCTTTGCATTGGTGTACCTGGCTACATATCGTAGTGTTCACCACCAACCCAGCATTTTCGATTCAGTTAATATTGATGGAAATCACACCCATACATTGTGCATCCTGTCGCCCTCTACTAGATTGTAACCTCTATGACAAAGATTTTTTTAGTTGTGATTATGTTCCAAGTTTAGAAAATGCTAGGCACATAGTAAGTACCCAAAAATATGTGGCCAATTTAAGAATGACATAAATAAAAATTAGGGCGATTCAAAAGAGAATGCTAATGTCAAAATAATCTTATCAAAAAGAGGCTATGACGCTTTCAGAGTTTCAGGAGTCTTACGGGAATGAGGTGGGGTTTTTTTTTTATTCCTTTTAATAAAAAATAATTCCCTGGGTTCTTCCTAAATTTGCACTTAAGGCACATTTTCTAAAAGGCCAGAATCTTCTAAGCAACTATTCTTGGAAAAGATTAATAGAAGTGAGAGAGACACAATTAAAGTCTTACTCCAAGTTTGACAATCACCTTTTAGTATTTAAAGAGGCATTAATCATGATCATTAATCAATAGAAAGGAATGTTCACAGAACGCTTAGAATAAATGTTTGCAGAAGCAAAACGTCAGAGGAGAACAGGAAGGCATACATGCCCGGGGCTGAAGACAAACTTTTCTTTTTGGTGTAGCAAATTAAAGCCACTGGAAAAGAACAATGCACTAGAGGGAAACATTACTGTACAACCTATAAGATACTGCCGAGGTCAGCAGCACCTCAGCTATGTGTTTCTGTGCCTGTCAGTGTTAAGAAACATTTCTTGCAAGCCTGATTTAGATATTAAGCGTAGAAGTTACTCAACACCAAGGATTAGGAAAGTACTTTTATTTCCTTTATTGCTTACTGACAAGAATGAGTTACATTTTTGGTAATTCTTCATGCTTTCTCAATTTTTTTATAAGGCTATCCTATTCTGTCAATGCTCTTTAAAATTTGTTCACTGATGCCAGCTCCTCTGGTTTTCCCCTCCTTTGTGCTTCTGAGAATTATTTCCAAGCAAGTAACAATACCTCAAAGATTGCTAGAGGCATTTTTTTAAAAAACCACAAGGATGGGGCGCCTGGGTGTCTCAGTGGGTTAAAGCCTCTGCTTTCAGCTCAGGTCATGGTATCAGGGTCCTGCGATCAAGCCCCACATTCAAACCCCACATCTGGCTCTCTGCTCAGCAGGGAGCCTGCTTCCCCCTCTCTCTGCCTGCCTCTCTGCCTAGTTGTGATCTCTGACAAATAAATCTTTAAAAAAATGAAAAAAAATTTTTTTAAAGCCACAAGGATGCAGTTTTTATAGGAACTGACTTAGCTATATAGAAAGAACAGCTGAGTTTTGAAGTCCTACACGGAGTATCTTTGGACATTTCTGTGGAACTCATGTGCCAAGATTTTTCGAAGTTATTCCGTGCTTTCATCTCTCAGGTCACTGGAGAAGCTTATATTGTCTCCCTGTGTTATTCAGAGATGTTGCTACCATAAACATGGCCATTTTTTTCTTCTGCCTTTTTTACCTTCCCTGTTAATTGTTAATAGCTAGGTCCTGGGTCAGCTACACAACTGGTCTCTGTGAAGAAGAACATGCAATCCAAGGTGTTGGCTGGGTTAGGGACTGAGGCTGGGGGTGGTGATGGGGAAGGGGATCAAAGGCAGGAACGCAAACCAGACCTGAGATCCCATCATATTCTCACTACTTACGACTTCAAGGAATTTCCTTATTTTTTTTACAATTTTAAAATTCTTTCCTTATTTTTTTTTTTAAGATTTTATTTATTTGACAGAGAGAGATCACAAGTAGGCGGAGAGGCAGGCAGAGAGAGAGAGAAGCAGGCTCCCCGCTGAGCAGAGAGCCTGACTGGGGACTCCATCCCAGGACCCTGAGGTCAAGACCCGAGTTGAAGGCAGCAGCCCAACCCACTGAGCCACCCAGGCGCCCCTCTTTCCTTATTTTTTAATCTTATGCAGTACCCTAGCTCTTTTTTGTCTATGATCATATCACTTATTCTGATAATACCCCATTTTCTTCTTGTGATTTGAAATCTTCATGAAAACCGCTCATCAAGGCAGATTTTCCTATCCCCAGAAAACTTTCACTACTGGCTAGAGTAAAAAAACTTCAAAGCCAACTAGTTCAAGAAAACATGAGGCCAGATGCCCGCATCATCTCTACTAAACAAAACCGAACAGTTAAATCAGGAAGTAGATAATAACAGACGAAATCACATTTAGACAAAGACATGGTTACTTTTTTATTTGAAGGAAAAAAAAAAGTATGTTTTAATAAATACTGCGGAAACATTGACCAAACATACAAAGTGACTTCAACATTTAAAAAAAAATGCAATGAAAGTTCTGCTTTTAACAGTTATAACTTATTTTTCTCTTTACAATATTTAAATACAGAAAGCACTTGCCAGCTATCTTGTAACACTGCCCGAAGCATAATGCGGCATCGACCAAAGCATATTCTGTTGGTAAAACGTCTGTACTTCATGGGAAATGACTAGAATGGTATTTTCTTGCAGAGACAAAACAAAGTGCTTGTGAGACAAAGAACTGAGTGTTGTAATTACCTTAATCTCCTCTCCTGAAACAATTTAATGGGAGCACAGCTTCAACACTTCAAAAATGAAGCTTTATCACTGGAAAGAAAGCTCGTTTTCAACAAGCGCCAACAATAAACAGGTCAGATCTGGTTTCTTCTCTGAAAGAAGCTCTAAAAGGAACTGGTCAAAAAATATCTGTAAACTCTTTAAATGCTGATTATTTTATCTAACAACAGCAATCAAGTATTGAACACGGGCCTTGGGTGAGTCTGGGTAAGTGATGATTAGCAATCATTCTCTGGAAATGCCCGAGTACAGCATCGGGACTGACATCACAGACTTTTCCTCTTAAGGATTCTCTAAAGCTTAGGTAAGAGGGTCCTTCTCTTATAGCTGTTCTTTTAAAGAAAAGTGAAATAAACCAAGAGATCATTAGAGGCTGTTAACTTCCGGAGCTTCATCCCAAAATTAACAGGCCTTTTGCTTTGTACTTTTGGTGACTGAATTCCAGACAGCTTTACTCACAAACTGTGCTTTCTGCTACTATTCCTTCATCAACTCTTCAGGCGAAAATAGTACCTACATTATTTTCTCCCCTTGGATCATTTTAGGACGTCAAACCAAGACACCTCTTCTTTGACTTTGCATTTTCATCAATGATGGCCAAAGAAACCACACACCCTCTTTTCTAAACAGCGCACAAAAATATCACACTGAGCAATTTACCACTTTTTCATGACAATCACAATGATGAACAGAACCATCAGACTGAATAAAAACGGACAACTTTTTTTCTAGTTGATCTCTCTGATCTCTGTAGTGCTGGTCTGTGTATCTTGCAAGACTCCAAAAGCCTTTCTTTGGAACCACCTTGCTCAGCTGTCTTCAGGAGGCAAGATTTCAAAAAGCCTCCCCAACTTTTCCTCTGGATATCCCATGGGTCCTGATACAATTTCCATTTTAATGATGAGCTAGGAGGAAATTAGATCACATCCTCTAGAAAACTAAACGCTAAGGTCACAGTGCCAGTTCCCCAATGAGGACGGTATATTAATATATACTTTTCTGTAAAGGAGATTAAAACATTTAAAAATCAAATCAAAGTAGAGATCCATGAATAGCCTGTAATGAAGAAAAACAAAAACGCAAGCACCATTCAGAGCGTGATTCTTCTCCCGGGAGGTCCTTGTGTTCCTCCTATCTACCTCTAGCCCATGTGAATCTCTCTTTTTTTGGCCTATTTTTCAAGTCACACTTCCAAACCCTTCCATGTGTTCACGTCACCACCTGTTCTACATGCCAAACCTAAGGACAGGATTCCAAAAAGAAGAGCCTCTTTTCCAACACCTCCTAAGCCTCCAGAATATGTGACTCTGGCTGTGCACGTCATTCGGGTGTCACCTTTCTGTTCTGCGGTTTGTGTTCTTTACACGAGGCATCCTTGTCCTCCTTAAAGAGAACGGGCTGGGGGTTCACATCACAGTGCAACTCTTCGCTTTGTCCTTTCGTAAGTCCGTGGCAACCGCAGAGAGTTCTGGTCTGCTGGGCATGTGTGAGATCCGCTTTGTGGCCCTCTGTGATTTGTTCCGCTTCACGTTTTTATTTGTCTTGTTTACACACGCCAAGGTGGCAACGTGAAAAATGTCTCTGACGCTATTTTCTGACTGTAAAGCTGAGCATTCGATGTACGTGGCTGCTCCAATCTGTTTGGCCATATTTGCCCCCTGAAATGCAAAAGAATGCCATCATAATCGGCAGTAAGTCATGGGGGAAAGTTACAGAGTGTCTTCCCAATACCACAAAGTAACAGTGCGGCGCAAAAAATTTCTAATGTGCGAGCTGTATTTCCCAAGTGTCGCTGCCAAAGGAATCCGCTCGGTTTAAAAATTTTAATTATTTTAATAATAAATCATTTCATAAATATCTGTGGTCAACACTCAGTCCCCTAAGATGTTCAATTATCATCACTCAACAGATAGCGCGTGACTTGCCAGAGGTGCGAAAGTCTGATTTCTTGAGTGTAAATGGTGCTCAAAACTCGTGAATAGGCTATATAAAAAACAGGGGGCGGGGAGGGTATTTAGAACCCTTTTTGAAATGGATGGCCAAAAAGGAGTAACCCTGTTGTGGCATCCAGAACTGTGGGAAACACAGCATATGGACATTCTAAACACAGACCAGACAAGGTGTAGACAGTAATAAGCATGTGTGGACCAAAATGACTTACTGAAGGAACTAGGTTGTTATTAATTAGACACGTAAGACAAACATGACTGCAGTATTTAAAATGATGAACACGAAGGAAAATTCTAGCTGGTTAACTTTAACTCTCTTTAATTCTGGTTTTAAGTTGTAGGAGAATGAACGTCTGAAAGTGATCCTCCTCCCTTCTAGATACTTAGGGGAAACACCTATAGAAATGATCAATCTCTAGAAGACAGTTTTATGGAAAGTTCTACTTTTACTGACCATGTCCTCCTTAAGTATTTGATTGTACTGCGGAGTGTAAAGTAAGATTATCTCTCTCAAAGAGTATTACCAATCTGACCACATCATCTCTTAGACCTATTTAACTTTAAACCCAGTGAAAGTTGCAGAGATAGACAAAGGGCTGAATATGACCCACTGTTTATATGCTCAGTAATCAAGTACCATGTGATTACCCTACTCAATGACAGAGCATTTCACATTTTGAAAGATGTTCCCCAAACTTGTCTTATTTATGCATACACATCTATCCTTATATAATCCTTATATAAAGTAAACTGCTAAAAAAAAAATCAAGAAGTTTTTTGAGAGGGCCAGGCATAAACACCATCAAAACTTCAGCCAAGCCCCTGTCTGCCTCACATCACTTTGCAGTCTTCACAATCTGAGCTATGGGCTGTCATGGGGGGCTATGATGGTCACTATCAAGGCAGAGGCACAAAATCGCCAGCCCTTTTCTCCAGATGTCACCATCCCAACACGGGGCGCTCGTTCTGCATCTTACTCAAGAGCCTTTATTCAACCTGGAGTTGACCCCTGGCTGAACCTTTAGAAGAGCAGCTACTTTTATTTTCTTAGGAATGATACTGTGTCACTCTTCGAAAGCCGCATTTGCACCCTGACAACATACATACCTGATCATAGGACACTGGCGTCTGTCTGTGATTTGAGAGCTCTACTAAGGTACTGACATCTGTCCGAAGGTCAGATTTGCAGCCAACCAAGAGCATTTTGGTGTTGGGGCAAAACTCCTGGATTTCACCTTTCCACTAAGGGGGCAAGAAGAGAGGAGAAAGATGAAAATTTAACAAAGTACATCTATATATTAACAAAGGCATCTATATATTGGTCAACCACTCTTCCACTGGCAGACACTGGGAACGGGACTCTAAAAGAACATTTGAAAGAAAGTGTCACTTCAAATGAAGAAGCAAATTCACATTTATCTTTCAGATATTAAATTTCATGATTTTTTAAAAAGATTTATTTACATTTCAGAGAGAGACAGAGTGCCCAAGCAGGGGGAGTGACAGGCAGAGGGAGAAGCAGGCTTCCTGCCGAGCAGGGAGCCCAATGCAGGGCTTGATTCCAAGAACTTGGTATCATGACCTAAGCCTAAGGCAGGTGGCTTAACTGACTGAGCCACCAGGCATCCCAAGTTTTACTACTTCCTAAAACTTTTGTCCTTATTTGAGAGAGAGAGAGCATGTCCACGTGTGTGCACAAGTGGGGGGAGGGGCAGAGGGAGGAGGAGATGCAGTCTCCCCGCTGAGCAGGGAGCCCGATGCAGAGCTCCATCCCAGCACCCTAGGATCATGACCTGAGCCAAAGGCAGATGCTTAACAAAATGAGCTACCCAGGCGCCTCAAAGTTTTACTACTTTTTAAAGTGGACCCATTAGGGACCACTTATGTGTATTATCTATTCTCCCTCTCTGTGACTCATCATCCATCCCTACTGCAAGAGACTTGCTGGGGGTAGCTTCATTAATTTCTTAATTATTAGGGTATCTCTGAAAGATAAAAGTGCCTTAGGAGTAATTATATATTCTAACAAGCAACTATATCCTCAGATACATTGAGCTGGAATTTCCCCGCATGGAAGGCTGGGAATAAGGCAGAGTCAACACAAGCACAGGTATGCATCCACGAATTCCATCAAGAAGGACTGAACAGCCACCATGGGCTGAAATTTCTAGTGACGTATCAGGGACAGGAGACAATGTTAATAACTTCACTCAGGCACCAGGGTGGCTCAGTAGTTAAGTGTCTGCCTTTGGCTCAGGTCATCATCTCGGGGTCCTGGGATTGAGTCCCACATCGATCGGGCTCCCTGCTTGGTGGAAAGCCTGCTTCTCCCTCTCCCACTTCCCCTGCTTGTGCTCCTCTCTCGCTGTCTCTGTCAAATAAATAAAATCTTCAAAAAACAACAACCAAAAAACCCCACACCCTCCACTCAAGTGACTAGAACAACACAGACCATGACATTTACAAAGGCCCATCTTTTGAGCTCTCAGGAAAGCATCTGATCCTATGGCTGCTACGCCCTTAAGTTAGTTTTAAATTACATTAAGTTGTTAAATGTTTCAATTTAGTCCAACTTAGCTAGTTGTTGCATGACCTAACCAGAATTTAGAAGCTCCAGAAATGCCTAGCAAGGAATTCCAATTGTCCTCTTTAAGAGCGAACAGCTTTTTGTGGTTTCATTTCCTCAAGCTTGAGATGACCATCAGGACGGGAGTCAGGGTGACCATCAGGACGGGAGTGAGGGGTTCAGAGTGTTCCCAGGAGAGCTCTGGCTCCTGGAGAAGAGGGACTAGAGGGTGGATATCAGGACCCAGGCTGGCTCTCCCAGACCACACAGACAAATACGCATCATGTGTTTTACTAGGTACTGTGGTCATTAAAAAGATTAAGACATAGTTGTGGAATTCACAGAAAAGCAAGGGTAACAAAGCCATGTATGTAATACTAGAACAGAAGGAACATCCTGTGGGACTCTTTTAAAAGACCACTAGAGAGGCGCCTGGGTGGCTCAGTGGGTTAAAGCCTCTGCCTTCGGCTCAGGTCGTGATCTCAAGATCCTGGGATTGAGCCCCGCATAGGACTCTCTCCTCAGCAGGGAGCCTGCTTCCCTTCCTCTCTCTCTGCCTGCCTCCCTGCCTACTTGTGATCTCTGTCAAATAAATAAAAAAAATCTTAAAAAAAATAAAAATAAAAATAAAAGACCACTAGAGGGGACATCTCCAGGTCCAGACGTGTACTTTGGGCAGACTAAAGGAAGTAATTCACTTTCCACGAGAGCCTAATTGATCCACCATAAAAAGATCTATCCTGCTTTATGTCATTCGAAACTCTGTGATATTCAAGGACTTAAAGAATCAATTAATCAAGACAAACCACAGCACAGGTTATCATGAGCCTTAAACTTCACACAAATGTAAAACATATTCATTAATCTCTCTAAGGCCAGAGTCACTATTCATTAGGTCTCAGAAGACGAAAGCAAAATAAAACAAGAGCAAGGCTTTTCATCATAAATTATGTATAACTTGATACTACATCAAGTGAAAACCCCAGTAAATAAGCAATCTCTTTCATCGACAGACAAGCCGTAGACACGTCGTCGCGCTGTTCCTCGGCTGTGTAGTGACTCTGGCCTCCCTCTGCATGTCTAGCAACTGTTCACAAGCCTTGAAGACAGGAAAGGTGTATTCCTGCCCGAATCTGACAAACATCAGCATTATTTGCGTTAAGAAAACACATTACTGAAAATTGAACAGAGTTAAAAAGAGCCTTTGATCTTTCAAGAAATTAATCCTTCATGAAGCTGTGTTTGTCATGTTTGGTAAACAGGGGTGAGGAGCGACTGCATCACCGTCCAAATACTAATTTCCTAATGACACCTAAGACAAGCAAGTCTAACAGGGAAATGTAAAGTAACAAAAACATGCAAGATAATGAAAACACTACCTTGCTCTCAACCAACCACATTCTCTGCCTAAGACTCAACGCAAGGGGCGGTGCGGAGGCGCAGGGGTGCGTTACAGAAGGGTCTGATTCTGAAACCTCCTAGCTCTCAGGCCAGGATTGAGAAAACAGCTAATGGCTAATCCATGCTGAGGCATGGACACACACACGCCTTCTGGGACTAGCAGGAGGTTCAGTCTTAGGCTGGTGGAGGCCCAGAAACACTCTTCCTCCCCCTGGGTCTCCCCAGGATCTGTGGGAGAGATCTGTGACCCAGCCTGCAACATGCCCCCTTCCTCCTGACATCCTCCTGCGTCCAGCCTGAGCTTGCTCAGGCCCTTTTCCACCTACTAAACCTCACAAACCCTCAGAAACCGGCTATGTTATCTTTCACGTGTTTACAACTCCTGTTTTTATTACTCTATGATTGCTCTCTGATCACTCTGATTGCTCTCTGATCACAATTCACTTTGTCTAATGTCTGTAAACACACCTGTAAACACACCTCCCCTCCCCGTGTTCTATTTCTAATAAATAACATCATTACCGAGGCACAGCTTCTTTATTAAAAGGGCAGTTATTGCATTCATTTCACTAAGCTGAGGTCAATGTAAACCTGTAAACTAAGGCACAAACTATAGGGGAAAGGAAGGATGGAAAAAGAAGACACGTGCTTGAGAGTAATCAAGTATCATTATTTTTAGCTGCACCTTTCTGCCCAAAGGATAAACACAGAGGCTCTTTATAGGGTATCTTGTTTCTTAAAATGAAAGAAACTCATACGCAGGTTCATCAAACTTGTGACATGTATGGGTGGAATCACCGGTATGGTATGAGAGGGGTTTTTTCCAATCTTCTAATTACGAAATACGTAGGCCCAGTTATTAAGCAGAGTGTTGGGGCCCCCAGCCAACCTCCCGTGTCTGTTTAACACATGGGCCAGCCTGAACTGCGCCCTCGTCCCCAGCACTTGCCTTTTTTAGGACGCTGTCCAGAGTCTCTGGCCTACTGATGTCAAAGCAAATGAGCACAGCGTCTGAATCCGGGTAAGAGAGGGGCCGGACGTTGTCATAATAAGGAGAACCTGAGAAGAAACAAAGATACACACATTTTCAGATCAAAATTCCATGTATCCCTGATACATGAACTCCGCCCTTCTGAGCTAGATCCCTTGACTATCACATGGCCCCATTCCCACCTCTTCTAATCTTAGAAAAGAATGCAAACCAGTGAAAGCCCAGTGGTAATATATTCCATTTCTACCAGAAGACAATGAAGCCTCACAGGTATGTGTCTCAAATTCAAGGGGAGTAGCCAGGACCTTAGGTTGAAATCTGCACAGTCCCCAGTCCCTAACGGCAGGCACATGGGTGATGTGCAGAGCAGAAGCATCAGTAGTCAGGGGACCTGGGGCGCAAATCTACCTCCACCCCTGAATGGGGGGGCAAGGTAGATTCAGGGCTCTTGTGTCTCTTGATTGTCTATTCTAAAATGAAGATGACAACAGTACCGACCCAGGATTAAATGAACCCAGGCAGGGACTGGCACTTAGTGGGGGATGAGTAAGCATCAACCATGGTATGGTTATGGTTGTGTTGTTGCTATTATAAGCTCAGTGGTAGCAAGCACCATAAATGGTGCTACTTCTTGGGAAGGAGACCAGAACTCAGGATCTCTCTGACAACAGGCACTGAGTGGGGGAGGGAAGAAAGGGCCAGCTCTGCAAAGAGAACAGCAGCAAACACAAAGCCACCCTATTGCAAAATTACAAGTTTAGATAAGCCACTGATCTTTGAGCTTGGTCACTTAAACTTACCCCCAAATACTCCCAAACCCTATATGGGCTCTCTTCCTGTTACAACCAAAGAATGTAATAAATGTCATATCGGATGATGTCCCTTTTTCACACAGTTCCATCTTGGAGAGGGAAGGATCTCAGCCCAAGCTAAATCCAGGGTACCCGAAAGGTTCAAGTTACCACTCAATTAATACAACCCCAGAACCATCTCATCATTTAGAAAAATCTCTTCTATTTCTTTAAGAATCCCAAAGGATGGGCCATTACATGAAGTCACTTATTATAAAATGGTGGGACTACAAAATTAAACACAGCTTGCCAATGTTATTTGTTCTTTAAGGGAAGTCATCATCCATATTCTGTATACTGAATGTGTATTCTGACATTTCACAAACCATCATGTGAAAATTGTTTCACATGCATACACATTTGTGTCCAGAAGAGAGAGAGAAAATCTAAGCTACTGAAGTTGTTTTGAAACCCAATTTCATTTTGACAACACCTTCCACTTCCAGCAGAAAAACATGCCATGTTGTCGCCTGAGAAATCAAACCTCCATAGTCAAAGTCAGACTGAAGAGGCTTTTAAAACAATCCTTTGTAATTCTATCAAATCAACATTTTTCAGGAGGCTGCTCTGGAGATCTCCAAGTTACTAGAGTCAAGGTGCACTGTCCCTATTCACAGTCTATCTTGGGTCCCTAGCTCACTACCTGACCCCACGGACATTGTGGCCTTTTCACTGGCTGCTTTTCAGGAAGGTCATGACAACCTCAAGCCGGCTGTGTCTACAAGGAAGACACGAATGTTCTAGGAACCAGGAAGAAATCTAAGCCAGAATTTTTCACAAGCTACAGTAGTTCCCTACACACATCTGGAATCAGAGCTCTGGTGTAACAGAGACTGACAACTAAAAGACATTTTCCAAAAGCTTAAAAGGGTTTAGAGTTTAAAAAAAAAAAAAAAAAATCAAGTCATTTTAAATACTAAGGCATGCATACTGGAAAGAAGCTGTCTCTGACAAGTCGTGACTGCTTTTTCAGCCACTTGAAGAATTCTGAGGTTAGAGAGTAATTCACAAACAGCTCACTACTTTAAACATTTTTGATAGGTCTTAGAAATGAGGTGGCTTATCACTGTTTCTGCATATTATGGTTATTTCTGTGTTTGTTCTGTGAAGTTCCATTACAGCCTCTCTGGCTTCTCGGTCCAAAGTCTAACTTTGACACAGTTTCTTCCCTAAACATTTAGAAGTCTCTTGCCAAACACAAGAGTCAGAAGATTCCACATGGCAGAGTGGAAATGCAAAATACCAGAAACGTACGCGGGGACTTCCTCTGCTTTTCCGAGTTGGCAAGATGGAACATGACCCCAAATCCATCAAGTACAGCTCTTCAACAATACCAGTGGTCAGGAGGCCAACAAGGCCTCAGACATCTTTCTTGGTAATCACTCACATTACAAAATGCAACTAACCCATGGCAGCAACTTTCCAGCCTGAATCAGACCTCAACTTCAGAGACAAGGCAGCTCCAGGTGCTTTCAGGACATGAAGACATAGGACTGGGTAAGAGTACTCACCACTGATCTTGGATCAAAGAGTACTCTACCTAACAATGGAGACCATCTTTGCCCAATACAAAATTAGAAAAGACATCTGGGGAATTACCAAGGTACTAAAATAGGATAATTAACACTGGGACTACTATAAAATCTAGAGGAATGGTTTCAGCACTCGGGTCACCATGGGGCTGCAAAGAATAAACCCTCTCTCCCTTTTGTGGACCGGGCTTCCCTCTCCCACCCAGCATATGGCCACAAAGAGGATCCAACTTTGTCTTCAGGCCTCAATCGAGCCTGGAGACCCCTGCTTACTACTATCAAGTGAGCTGGCTTCTGTGCTTAGTAGGTATACCCATATATCTGCAGAATGGAGACACTGGCCCGACTTGAAAACAAAAACAGACCTTCCTATGGAGGTCTGTTTCTACTTTTGTTTTTATTGGGCTTAGTATTTTGAGTGAAAATATATTTGTATGTGAAGGTTCCTGAGAAGGAAACTACCTTGTTTGGTGAGGTACAGAGGTGTAATTTTTAGGAGCTTTAACAAGATCTAATTAGGAATGACACTTTGATCCGATCTTACTACTTTTGCTAATGAACAGCAAAACTTTCAGATCAACAAGTGTCCAAGAGTGGTAATAAAAGTGATCCCCACCTTTATTAGTTATAAGCATAATCTGTCTAACCACTAAGGACAAGAATAATTTGTCATTAAAAATAAAAAGGCCATTTGTTAATTTTATTTTCTGATAGGCTGCAGGTGAAAACTTCTCGGATCAAAAAATCTGTCTCTATTGTTTTGTCGTAAAGGGAAAAAAAAAAAAAAGACGATATAGAATTATAGAGAACTGTTCTACCAGGAAAAACTCATTCACAAATCATCAACTAAACAAGGGCCCAGAGTTTTAAAAAAAAAAAAAAAAAAAAAAAAAGGGAAAAAAATCCCGTGTCATTTGACAGTGTCCACTCTGTTTACACTCTGAATTCTTCCCTGTTCTTCCCGTAAAGCCTGCACGAAGAAGTAAGAAAAGCAAAGCTGGACAGTGCAGGGTGTCCTCACTGATGCGTGCTGTAACTCACCAGCCAAGGGAAAAAGAAGAGGAATTCCAGGAATGCCGCTGGGAAGTGGCAAGCAATGTGGGAAGGCAAAAGTGACACCAAAGGAAGGAGCCGAAAGCAAGCCCAGGACAAGGACTGTGTCTGCCTCGAACTCCTACATCCCTCCAGAAAAGTCTTAAAACATCTCATGAAGCTGAACAGCAAAACCCTTAGCTTCCATAGATTCAGGAGATGCACATGAAAAGCTTCCAAGAAACACGCAGGACTGAACCCGAAACAAGGAAGGGCGTCCCACGTTCTCTAAGTAAGGAAGCACTGAACTGGAAGGGCAGTACCCTAAGGCTGGTACTCTACCACCCAGGAATGTGCTAAGGCCTAGTTCAGTTAGTCCAGGTCCTGAGCCTTGCTTGTCAAGTACAACTCTCCCACAGTGCGTGCACCAGGCTCCATGCCTACAGAATTCCCAGATGCTGCATTTCTGCCCCACTCCATGGAACTCTAAGCACACAGTGCTATTCCAAAGCCCTTCCTAATTCACCTCTCAGACCACCAAAGGGAAAACGCCAGAAAACTCTGTACTGTCAAGACACAACTACAGCACATATGCAAAATGTGCCCATCCCCCACCCCATACAGTCAAAGAGCTTTGCTGTGGGTAGACCAGAATCAGGGCACACTGGGGGCTCTCAGAGTTCCTCAGGCTTGGCCAACATCAGCAAAGTTCTAAAACGCTTTTGAAACTTCAGGTCTAATTATCTTTGTCTTCAAGATCATTAATTCCGGGTGACAGCAGTGTTTCCAGCCCAAGAATAGTCACAAGTGCCTCACCCAGAAACTAATTCTGAGACGCATAGCTGCTTGCTTCAGTCATCCTCGCACAAAGACAGAACATGCCATATATGTCCTTAATTAAATGTATATGTAAGAAGATTCATGCCCAAAAGGGAGGCTTTATGGAACCTTTTGCAAAACCAGTTCGAACACTGAGGCTTTACGGGAGTTTCAGAGCTGCAAACCCTCCTAGTTATTTCATAAACGCCACTCCCTTTCCTTGAACCTGAAATTGAAAAACTTCCCCATCTCCTGTAAGAAATTCTTGCCAAGAACTATATAACTGGGAATACCGCATGATTTTGGCCGAGAAAATATATTAACCTTTGGTATTTTTAGTGGCCAGCAAGAGAACATCTGTACCGAACAGCAGCTAACATATGAGCCTGCAGGAGCCGCCCAATTATTACCAGATTCCATTTCCTCATGCCGTCTCTACTGAAGAGTGAAAGCTTCCAATCAGCAATCATCTAACGAATGTGAATCAAGGGGCACCTGGACAGCTCAGTCGGTTAAGCATCTGCCTTCAGCTCAGGTCATGATCCCAGGGTCCTGGAATCGAGCCCCACATCAGGCTCCCTGCTCAGCGAGGAGTCTGTTTCTCCCTTGCCCACTTCCCCTGCTTGTGTTCCTTCTATTTGTCAAATAAATAAATAAAATCCTAAAAAAAAAAAAAAAAAAAAAAAAAAAAGAAAGAATGTGAATCAAGCCTGGGCAGAACTTTTGTGTCTGACTTAGCAGAAGACTCTGCTGAATGATTTCCCCAAGTAGTCTGCACTTTAAGCACCAAGCTCATAAATATGCAAACCAACATTCCCAGGGAGGCTGTTTCCCTCATTTCTTTAGAAGTTCAGATTAGTAAGAATTATGAACAGATTTTTATGAACATTTGAGGGTACTTCTGTGTTGCCATAAAAATACAATCAATATTTTCAATTTCTGGGGGCAATGCAGGTCCACAGTTGGAGAGAAAGTCAAAGAGGCAGAAATGATTGCTGTTTTGAGCTTTGAATAAAGATTTAGCTTTAAATTCCTCATCTTATTGAGATACTTGAAAAAATAGAAGACTCAAAATATTTTACTTCAAGTAGAACCATGGTAGGTCACAGAACTTCAGAATCTACGTGTAGATGGGTATTTTCAAGCTTACATTATCATTCAGTAATAGATGGAAGATTCTCATATAATTACTTAACACCCAACTCCTTGGAGGAGAGTCCCATGCATGAATTCGCCTTGCCACATGCCGTGTTTCCAAAACCAACGTGCACAACACCTGATGAAACTTGAGGCAGCTTATATTCCATGCCGATGAAATTTGTTTGTCAAGGGGGTCTCTGAGTGAAGTTGCTAATATGTTGTAACTGAGAAGATGTTTCAAGGGCCTCAGAGAAAGGCTAAGGCACAACTAATTCATCTGGCACAGCCCGCCAGGCGCCGTGAGCTAATCGGAGAAAACTACTGGTCCTTGGTGTCAGAGCTACACGCAAGAATTGGATTAATGAAGAAACATCTGGTTATTTCAAGCTGGACGCCTCATGGAAATGTACAATTTAGCAAGAAACCAGATTGGGAGGGGAGAAAACATGACTAAAGGAGATTTTTTAAAAGGTCTAGAGACAGATGAATAATTAGAAAGAGAATTTATACTTTTTTAATACATGGTGGACAAATCTCCTAGTTTTATATATTGCTTATTGAAAATCACCACACAAATTCAGAGCTGTTTTGCTTTAATCTGCATCTCCTACAGAGTTTCAGGGTGAACACTGAACTGAGCCTGGCTTTTGAAACTCAAAGCTGCGAGGGATCATTACCACCTTAAAATCCAACTGGTTTCCCACAATTTTGCCCTTGCTCTTGAGAGTCACAAGTCTTCCTGCTTCTCTGGCTCCTTTGGAAATTGTTGCCCTCTTCCTTTCTCTAATGAGATTAATCGAAGATAGAATTCTTCAACTTTCAGAATCTTGTTTTCACTGATAGCCATTAAATGTAGGCATGTTTTCAAGTGGGAGAGATGTTAAAGACTTTAAGAACTGAGTCAACTTCTAGAGATAAGGAAGGAATTGTGGTGGGCTTCAAGGAGAATGAGTCACCAGTCAGGGGCCTGGGTGGACCCAGTGGCCTTCAACTATTCTTTGGATCTTTTTTCTGTGAGATCAATCTGGCTTTAGAATCCCTAGACTCACCCTCCTATAAAAACAAGGACTAAGATTCCAAGGACTGGGGGGACAGTTAAGTGCCTTGAGGGGAGGAACTGCTCTGCCCCATCCCCGCCCCTGCTCCCACAGCATCTAGCAGAATTCCTGCACAAAGAGTACCTTAAAAAACACTTACTGGTTTTGTAATCATTTCTATAGGTCTTGCCTCGACAGGTCAATTCACATATTAAATTAAAAAAAAAAGGGACCAGTGAACTCTTTTGAAGCTGCTTTTCTGGATTAACTATATATTAATCCTCAACACTGCTGAAATACTTCTATCCCTGTTAAGAAATATTTCAATTCAGTGCTTGTCACGAAGACCATTCTTCCAATGTGGTGGGTTAAGGTACAAATGTAATAGGCATTGACTCGTTTCTATGGTAGTTTGTCCTCAAAGTCAGGCCAAGGATAATTGAGATTTTTCTTTTTCCCTTTTCCTTCAAGTGTAAGATTTAAAGAATACTACATTCTCTGTTAATTATGCTAAAAACTAACACAGGAAGTGCTAACTTTAGCACCCACGGACTAAATGGCAGCTTGTATCATGACAAGATGCAAAAGAGTGTTCATGAGGCAAGAGCACAGTTATTGTGGGGAGATTTTAGCAGCTGAACTGGGTATTTTATAACTAATAATATACCTTAAATGAAATGTGCATTAACTTGCACAGGTTAAAAGCTGGCATGAATGATTATTACTCCCTAAATCACGTGTGCTGATATTACACTGCAATCAAATCACTTAGGAAAAGATATGGTCATCCTTAAGTGACTAAATTCCTATTATTAGTAGGCACTTGGCTTCATGCTATAAATTGCTTGTGCCTGGCAAATGTGGCACATTCTGAGACACAAGATATTAGAACTACTTTGGTCTCACTTATCACTTCAAAATGTTGAAACCATTACGCAATGTTCTGCAGGAACTCACTGAGTATATCTGAAAGTCAATACCAGCATTTCTACAACTAGTAATAGAAATGGTAGTCTATTTCTCATTAAAGCCCAGACTATGACAAATCTGCATCCAAAGACTACCTTTAAGTATCCCCCTTTTAGAGGACTTATGGTGGCATTATTTAAAAGGTTTTGTTTACTTTGGGGGGTGGCTGGACTAACTTCAAGAAGCTGTAAGACTATAAATCAACTCGCTAACTGCCATTTGTGGTTGCTTTAATTGGTGAGTGCCTTGAGGGTGGGAAGGAGGACCTGTTTCCTACCTGAGCAGGATCTAAAGGAGGCATCAGCACTAAGGACTACGGACTAGGGAAATACACTGCAACCAGGTGGGACAGAGCCCTTGGGTACAAGAACCAGACAAAATGAGCTCAACATAAGTTGATTATCAGCTACACTAGGCAGAGAGCTTCTTTTTCCCCACTCTCTGCCCCACCAGGGCTGTATGACTCTTAGGGGCGAGACTATAAATTAGCACTGCTCTCTAAGGCCTAGCAGAGGGCCTGTTCATAGTAGGTGTGGAAAGATGGGAGGGGAGTGGAAAGTGTTAAGGTCTGTGCCTCAAAAAGTGGGGAGTGAATGCTCTTCTCTTGGTGCAAAGAGGCCCCACATGTCCTAATTCCACTTGATGTTCTTTCCTATACCCAAAGTAGCAATTCTGCCTATACATAATTGCATGACTGCTGGGGGGGGGGAGAAAGGAGACCCCTGATGAGAAGCTGTCTAAGTACAGAAGCCACAAAAGACAACTACTTCCATCTCTTAAATGTCTGCCCCTCTGCTAGGACGCTAAACAGGATGTGAACACCATGTAAAGAACCATATTTATGCTCTCTCTCTTCCTACCTAAGAGAAGTGAGGCATACCTCATTTTTTTTTTATTAATCATTAACTTTCACGGAGTTCTAGAAGGGAAGGAAAACCTGACATTTAGGACTTTAAAGAACAAATTTGGGTGGAATGTTCTCTCTAGAGTGAGACTGACAGCACCCGGAAAAAATAAATTTATCAAGAGGCCATCAGGCATATGCAATTATTTTCACAACCTGAACTAAACAAGTGTCTTGGTGGGCAAAGAAAATGTCAAATATTTGTCAAAAAATAATGCTGTTCAGAAATTTGTTAGGAAAACCTTGAGAAGAAGTAGAAAAATGTTCGGTAATTAATATGATTATCGTATCTACATCATAGCTGATACAATGGTTCTTGCTAGATGTTTTTCACTCATGGATGATAAACCCTTTTTGGTGGAAATAATCTATTCTCAGAATTTAACAAGTGCTTGGTGACGGTGCTTAACCAACATTTCACCTCACAAACAGCGTAACAGGATTCTAAATAATTCCCTTATGCCTTTTTCCCCCCTCATTTGTATAAATCTAAATTCTGAATAAGATTTCATTACTGGATAATTCAGCAGTGTGATGTTTTCTTAATCATGGTTTTTTGAAACCTTTATATTTTAGTTAAAACATGCATAGGTTTTGTTTCATTAAATAAAAATACCAGTGATTATTTCACTACAGACTTCATTTCAGGTGATTATCCTTAATCTGATGAAAGGCAGTGTTGATAAAGTTGCCATTCTTTGTGCACAGGTAATTCAGTGGTAATAAATGTCAGAGAATCTTATCTCCTTGGAAACTATGCATATGATTATTCGTTTGTTCATTTAACAGATTTTACCCCGTGACTACTGTGTGAAAGGCATGATGTTAGGTGTGCAGGGACTACACACTCTCAGGCATGGATTAAATATTTGAGAATATCTAAGTGCTTTTACTTGCACACGGGAAGCATAGCCTCCCACTGTAAATTGACCACATTCTGTTTGTTTTCTAGCCTTTGAAAAAACAATGTGCCTTTTCTCTTCTAAAAATGTCAATTTAGCCCTTTGGTTGCCTAATCTAAATTCTCCACTGGTGGTCCTGTGATTCATGAAGCAGGACACAGGGAAGGCAAGACCAACATTCCTATAAACCCAGCCATGCCCCCTCCCTACCCAAGTGCGTTTCCTTCCTAAATCCACCAGGAAGGGGTGGCCGGGTTCAGAACCTGGCTTGCTGGGTAGGTGGTGAAAAACCCCAGGATGGATGCCAGATGCACTGGGACTCAGAGCTGAAGCCCATGGAGGTCCTGGTCAACAAAAGAACTTGCCTGTCTGGTGTACTAAGGCCAAGAAGCATAGAGCTAAGAGAGATCCTGCACACTGTCTAGCTCTGTATCATTCTCTCAGATGACGAAATGAGACTCAGGGAGGTAGGGATTTGCACAGAGAAATCCCTGGTTACCAGTAGCTAAGATCTAAACACGGGTTTTTATCAACACTGCATCAGAATTACAGACCCCATGCCTAAGTAATTCTTATTATACATTAGGTCCAAACAGGCTGGGGGAGGGTTAAGCACTGATGCTAATTATTAGCGCCGTATCGGCTATCCTGCACGCCAGGCATAACAAATATGATGGTATGTCTGGGAATTAGAGCGCATTAAGTACTAGGCTATGTAACAATACAATTCCGGTAATAGGAACTACCGAAAATAATAAATAAATAAATAAATAAATAAATAAATAAAAAGACTTCCATTCTGTCTATCCACACGGTGCCTGTAATCGCGAGACGGTGCGTGCACACCCCGGTACGAAACACTGTGAGGTTCTGGTTCTGCTACCCTTGGCCAAGCTTGAGGAAGAGCCTCTCAGGTGGAAACAAATTCAGCGCCTCCCACTACAACACTATGAGCCATCTGGCACCGACCATGGAGAGGCGCTCGTGCGAGACTTCTCCTTTGCCTTTGTGCAGGGACTGCCTCTGGCGACCCTGTCAGTCCGGTGCCTTCCTTTTGCTCTCTAATCCCGTGTATCCCCCGCCCCGGGGGGCTCCAGAAGTTAAAACCCAAGGCTGTGGGAAGCTCGCACAGTCCAGAAGCACCTCCACGAGGCCACTCCCAGCTGGGCGCAGGTCCACCCCGGGGGCCTCCTTGCTTGACAGCAACGGCTGCATGTTGGCACTTGCGCGCTCCTCCTCCCTAGTTTCACCCGGGATTTGGCTCGGTCCACCTGCAGCAGCCAGACTCCCCGCTAAGCTCCGAGACCCAAGCGCTGGGGCCTTCACCCGGCCTTCCCGCTGGGGCCTTCACCCGCCCTCCTCCAGAGGCGACACCCTTGTGTGAAACGGGATTCCTCCTCTCCCCCTCCGATCCTCCGAGCACTGGGGGGAGGGGGAGGGTACCAGCACGAGATTCCAGGTGGCGCCTCCCGCCCCCAACCAAGCCAGACCCAAGGCTAGATCCCTAATAGCCGCGCGCTGGGGACCTCCCAGAGGAGTACCCGTCCTTTCTACCACCGCCCACTACGTAGGTGGGTGGGCGCAGAGAAAGCGATAACCCGGCCTTGAACCCCGGACCCTTGAAAAAAATTCACCACGACGCCAATAATTCAACTGGACAGAAAGGTCAAAGGCGAAGAGCACTGCCCGCGGCCTTGCAGGCGGGCAGAGGGTGATGAAATAGTCAAGAAAGAACGGCGAGGGCCGGGCTGGGGGTGCGGGGTGCGGCGTGATCACTGGGGCTGGCAAGGGGTGTCGGATCTGCGGATCCGTACCGAGGCTGCACCGGCGGCGGGCGGCGGGCGGCAGGACACAAGGGCCGGCGACCGCTCCGCCGGGTGCTGCCCGCGCCACCAGCGCATTCCTGGCTGTAGGCGTCAGGAGCGCCGCGGCTGCCTGCGCTCACGTTGCTCTCCCGCCCCAAACGCTGAATACACACGTTAACTGCGTCGCTTCGGGGATTCTCCCCCACCTCCCACCACTCCCGCTGCGCTCCCAGCGTCTCAGAGTCATCAGGTTAGTTCCTGGAGGGGCGCCTGCCGCGAGCCCGGTAATTCTGAGGCCCGCACGCATTCTCCCCCCCCCTCCATCGGGCCACCTTGGCCGCCCACAGGCGACTGGGGAACGACCTCCCTTCCCCCCGGGTCAGCCGCTCCCCGGCCACCTGGCTACAAGCGGTTCCACCGCGGAGTCACCCGGGAGGCACACAGAGCCCTTCTCTCCCCACTCCCATTCCCCCCACCCCTCGTCGTCCCCCACCCCACCCAGAAAGGACAAAACGTTCACCCAGCAGGGACCGCGGGAATCCCTCGGAAGAGGCAGAGTTAACCCATGGGCGCAGAGTGCGCGGCTGGTGCGCGGTTGGGCGCTCGGGAGCTTGCCGCGCGGGGTCCCGAGACCCGCCACGCACCCGGTGCCGCTGCAAACCCGCCCCAAGCACCACGCGGTCCGAGGACTCTCTTACCCGAAGTGTCCCACAGGCTCAACTCTATTCTTTGTGTGTCGATTTCAAAACTGGCCGTGTAATTCTCAAACACTGTAGGGACATAATTCTGGACAAACAAAATGGACAGAGACAGAAAGAGGGCAAAGAGGTTATCCACAAAGCACGACACCCGCACAACACCCTCTGAAAATCGCTTCCTCACTCCCCGATTTAAAAAAAAAAAAAAAAAATCCCACACGCCAGACACGCGGCCCCTTTCTGAAACCCCAGCCTCATCACCTGCACCGCCCTGCTCCCCAAGGCGTGAGGATCCACACCTCCCAACCCGGGTTCCGCACACAGGACCGAACAAGTTTCAGAGGCTAACAGCGGAATGTGCAGACGCGTCCCCTAAACGTTCCAGCTCACTTTCCCTTTCCCGGCAGTCTCACCAGGGGGGAAGTAGTAAGAAAGACTGCTTAGGAAAAGAAAATGGGGTGAAGGGGGCAATGCGAGGAGAAGCCCAACCCTAGACGGGGGGGATCCCCACCGGCGGACCCCCTCCCTCGTCCGAGCCCCGGCCGGCCGGCCGCACTCACCTCGGGGAAGCAGTCTTTGGCGAAGACGTGCAGCAGCGCAGTTTTCCCACACTGACTGTCTCCCACTACTACTATCTTGCATTTCACGTTCTGATTAGGATCCATGATAGATTTACTAGATAATTTCTGGCTGGCTCTTCTCTCCTTCATTGATCTTGCCTTATTTTCTCTTGGAACAGGAATTTTCTCTTAAAAGGAAAAATAGATACTTCTCTGTCTATAAAAAGCAGATATAAAAATACAACCCGAAGCTGGTGGGAACTCTTGAAGCTCCGCGCAGACGGGGGGCTGGAGGAGCAGGCTCGTTACTCCCCTCCAACAAGTTTTACGCCTGACTCCACACCGCGCTTCCCCAGTCCAATTCCGATCCGACTGCTTTGTTTCACGCTCTCCGCAAGGCTTTATACGCCCGGCCTTCCAATCCTCTTTCTCAATGAGAGAAGGAAACCGATCCGCCTCCTCCCCTTTTATGGAGCCTGGGAGCAAGCGCCCTCTCGTTACTCCCTGAAAATGTAAACAGTGCGCCCTCTAGGGTGACCGTGCGGGATCTATTTCCAGACTAAGCCTCTGGGACAACTTGAAGACCCCAACCAGGCTTTGCTGATGGATGGGACGGTGCAAGTCCAGCAGGAAGTGGGAAACGGAATGTCTGTGCATGGGGATTTTTATTAGGATTCCTTTAAAAACGTTTTAATAGGGGCTGATGTACATAAGCCTCATGAACATTTGTAAAAGCAAAAGCATTTCTCATCCAAGTTAAAACCATCATTAAAAAAACAGAGGAAGCTCTCTTGGGTTGGGAAGGGTAAAGTGGTTGTTTTGTTTTTTTGTTTTGTTTTTTGTTTTTTTGTTTTTTTGTTTTTTTTTTTAAGAAAGAAATGGTTTGTATCACGTATATAGGGCATGGAACAATAGCTAAGCCAGGCTATTTCAGATGCGGGAACTGGCTTGTCTGGGTCACAGCAACACACTAGCTTCTGAAACCTGTCAGTTTCAGTCACTCAGGAGGAGGCAGAAAGGTTTTGAAGAGTGGGTAGAAGAGGTGGGAACAGAGAAAAAAGAGAAGAAGGAGATGCTTATAACTCAGTGCAAAAGCCATTGTAAACTCAGCTCTATTGCAGTAGGAGCCCAAACAGGCGAGGCAGCCATTGCCCCAGTTGCAGTGAGAAGACCAGGTAGAGGATATCTGATTCTGCCCTGGTTTCCTCTATCTGTAGCCTTCCCTTCCCTAGAATCAAAGATGTATCCAGAAAACACAAATGTACTTAGCTGGAAAGTGCAGGTACAACTCTGCTCCCTCCACCCCTCATTTTTAGCACCCATCCCCCTACCCACCCACCCCAAAAACCTCAAAGAGGAGCAATAATGGCTATGCACTTGTTCTCTTTTCCCCATCAGAAGTCCTTCTTTTCTCATCTTTGTCTCCTGTGCTTCAAATGGAAAGGTTTCAGCTATTACACTGTAGTAAGGACATTGGTCAAAAATATTATAGGTACCTCTGTGGAGACTTCTAGGCTCATAAATGAGAAGGTGAGGTAAAAACCCAGAACGTGCAGGGCACCTGGGTGACTCAGTCGATTAAGCATCTGTCTATGGCTCAGGTCATGATCCCAGAGTCCTGGGATGGAACCTGGTATTGGGCTCCCTGTTCAGCCAGGAGTCTGCTTCTCACTCTCCCTCTGCCCCTCCCACCGCTGCTTGTGCTCTCTCTCACTCTCTCTCTCAAATAAATAAACAAAAATTAAAAAAAAAAAAGAAAGAAAACCCAGAATGTTCAGTATGGGAAATGAAAAGACACTGAAAGGGGGTTAAAGGCAGAGATGTTAAGTATTGGATGGTAAGACCATGAAGCCTCATGCATCCAAGGATGGTCTTGTCTCCCATTCAGAGCAGAGAAAAACTGGAGGTGCCCCACCCCCACCGCAAAGCAAGACCCTGCCTCAGACCCAGTGTGTGGGTGGGTGTTTACACACATGTAGGGCTGACCCCCAGAGAAAGGGATAGCTGGCCCTAATCAAGTTCCCAAAGCAGAGTTGGCCAAAGTTTTCTCAGCAGAACTTCAGTCCTCCTCACAAAAAATTGTCCTGTGTCCCCATGAATGATGGAGACACCGTGTCCTTTTCACCCCTTGAAGATGCACCGGTTATAGACACAAAAAAAGTTCTAAGGAAAAGTAGCCTACTTAACATAGTTTGACCCAGCATGCCCTATTTAAGCACAGGAAGCTTTTATCCAATTATTTGTTCTTTCATTCGAAGAGCAATGGGAACAATGGCTGGGGTCAAGATCACCAAGAAGTGGATCTGTGTGACCCTGGATGAGTTCTTCACCCTCTCTAAGCCTCAGCTTGATCATCTGTAAAATGGGAATCATAATAGTGATGATGAGGGGGTGCAAGTGAACTTTGCAGAATAGTTTGTGGCACAATAAAGAATCTCTGCTCTATTTTATATTTTGCATGTAACTCTTATTTACACTTCTTAGAATTATTGAACATATCTTGGGAAATACTGGCCTCATTAATGGGCTCACTAATTGGAACTGGGAGAATAGATCTACCTTTCTCTTCTCTCAGATTTTTAAGTTATAAGTTGCCCTTTTCTAGAGATAGGATGTGACCTTACACATTACTGAATTGACATTGTCTATGTGGGTAAGCCACTCTAACTAGCAGTAATTATGAATTATTAGTATTTGGCTGACAGTGAATAGGTAGGTAATTTGTCATATAAACTGGGCACTTTTGAGAGCAAAAAAGGTACTACTAATGATTATGTCAGAACAGCAGTTGTAAACAGGGTCTGTCCCAGGCAAAATGAGAGGTATAATCACTTTACCAATGAATAATCTGAAATCATAGTGGATGACTATTTTTGGAAATCAGGTGACCTGAATCTCCAGGAATCTGCCAGTTGCTGAGTGAAATTTAATGGCTGTGTAATAGAGTAGAAAACCAACCGCCTGAAGTTAACCAGTCTCTGAGTTTCATTAGAGCAAGAATTCTTTCCTTTCCTTCTCTGGATCTCTAGTGCTCAGTGTCTCATAGATCGTCAATATTTTTAAAAATTCATTTAGCATTTAGTTCAACAGACATTTATTAAGCACCTGCTATATGTCAGGCACATTTCTAGGAATGGTAGATATAACAATAAACAAGCCAGCTCCATTTGCTGCTCTCAAAGAGCGCATATTTCAAAACAGAGACAGACAATAAGGAAGTAGGTACATAAATAAGAATGAATGTGCTAAGCTCTATGGAGAAAAAAATGGGGTGGCATGATAAACCACAGTAGGTAGGGATTAGACCCAGTGGCTTGGCAATGCCTCTCTAAGGAGGTTGAGTCTTCAATGATGAGCAAATGAGGGCAATGAGAGCAAATCAGCCACAAGAAGCTCTCCTGAAAGGAAAGGGAACAGAGAGTGAAAAGGTCCCATGCAGGGAAAGAGTTTGGCAGGTATGGGGAACAGAAGGTGGGCCAGAGGGATTGGGGCCCCCAAAAGGGGAGAGAAAATGGGTAGCACAGCAGAAGGGAGCAGGCAGGAACTAAATAATTGGGCCTTGGCGATGTGATCATAGAATTTGGATTTTATTATTATTTTTTAAGATTTTACTTATTTTAGAGAAAGAAAGTGAGAGAGTGAGCATGAGTGGGGCGGGGGGAGAGGAAGAGAGGGAGGGACAGAATCTCAAGCAGACTCCACGCTGAGCTCAGAGCCCATTGTGGGACTTGATTTCATGACCCCGAGATCATGACCTGAGCCGAACTTGGACGCTTAACCAATGGAGCCACCTAGGTGCCCTGGACTTATTCTAAGGGTAATATGGAGTCAGACATAGGAGTGCTTAAAGCTGGGTAATAACATGATTACTCAAACGAATGAATGAATGAATGAATGAATGAATTGTTCCAAGTTTAGTTCTGTACCTGTTACTTCACTAACTGTTAAACTCTGGTGTAACTTCTCATCTTCAATGAGATTTTCAGATCGAAATGATATCTAAAGTCCTAGAAGAGACTATACGTTTAGACTGCAAGGCAAGTTTTTCCTTTAAGAAAAACATTCATTTGGGAGATGTGAAACCCCATCAAGGGATCATACATTACTTAATGTCCGTCTTTTTCTTATTCTCCCTGTTTGCCTTCCTATTACTCTATCCTTCCTCCTTAACCCCTAAGTTCAAGAGAGAAAAAATAGCAAACATTTCAAAACGGATTGGCTAATAAACCATGTGTATTCAGCATTCAGCTGCCCTAAGAGGTTTGAGCTTGAGAATTCTTTCCTTTGCGGTTAACCCTTTACTTATTAGGGGAGCCCCTCCCCCCCACCCCGAAACTACATTTCTTCTGACACACAAAAAAAGTGTTGGTGCCAGGCCTGGAGAGAAGGCTAATTGCGAGAGAAGAGCCATCCAGGGGTCGCATCAAAAGTTAGACAACAACAGCTCTGTGTTCTTTCTGGACTGTAAGTCAGATTTGGATTTTGGTCCAGGTTCTACGAATGCACTGTCTGACCTTGGGCAAACAAGGACTGAATTCTTTCCCTTAGGTTCATCCTTACAAGAGGATGGTAACATCTGTCTCCTTCACATTGTGAAATAAGGCTGCTTCGATAATCATGTACCCTATGCTTTCAGACAGTCAGAAACCCACTACAGACGTCCCCCCTTTCCAGGTTCACTGTATTTCCGGAGCTCTGGGCTCACGGAGCAGTATTGTAAGGCATACTCCTCATTGTTTATTCACAGTTGCTGCCTCTCTTCAGACTCCAGCGGAAGCTTTTAAAGGAGCAAGTGCACGGTGAGGAGAAAGCACGGGTCTCTCACAGGTATGAGCAGTAGAGCAGAGGGATGTCAGAGAAACAAGAACACGTGCAGGGTGACTTCGCAGACGTCATGTCAGAAAAGAGGGATTATGAATCATGGGCATTCTTTTTGAGAATTTAATTAAGATGGTGGATAGACAATAGCTTCAAATACATGAGGTTCACTATGAAAATAAAGGCAGAGGCGCACTCTGCTCTGGGGTGGTCTCTTCTCGCGAGAGTCACTCACTCAGCTGGCCTTACATAACATCAATAAAATGGGAGGTTTGGGTTTGTTTATTTTTATTTCTGTTTTTTTTTTTTGAAGACAGAGGAATGGAGGAAAGGTTCATAAAATTCAGTGGATTGAACTTGTTACCTGGGAAGAATTTGTTCTCTTGGAAGGCAATCTTCATCTTTATTTCCTCTTAAAATCATGGCTGATTGCCCTGTCAGGGGCATTCCATTAAGCTGTGTAGTCTCTTTGGTAAGGGTACTCCAGTTGGGTCGCAGAATTTGGTCTTGTTTTTCCTCATTACTGCTGACTGCTAATATGATTTACTGCTGCTGTGTAGGCTTAGCTCTTACCCTTTAGCCACAGGAAATGACACAGCTGTGTGAGTGTTGAATAATAAGTGATTGCCCAGTGGATCATCCTTTTCTCTGTTTATAGCAAATTTGACAAAGAAATTGCATTCTTCAGAGACCAGAACCACATAATTTTGGTTCTGTATTTAATAGGGCACCCATAACCCTTCCCAACTTCTCCTTCCAAACTTCAGTGTCTTTGATTTCTGATGGCATTTCTTTATTTTATAGTTCAGTATTTCCTAGAGGAAACAAAAAGATCAACACATAAAGGATTCATACAGGATTATAAGACTCATTGATTAATACACTAAACATCCATATATACCTGATATCAGTTTGTCAGTGCAATACAAAAAAAAAAAAAAAAAAAAATTTAAGGAACTTCCCTGAGAAAAATTTCTCAAAAAATGAGTGCTTTAGGGTGCCTGGGTGGCTTAGTGCGTTAAGCCTCTGCCTTCAGCTCAGGTCATGATCCCAGGGTCCTGGGATCAAGCCCTGCATCAGGCTCTCTGCTCAGTGGAAAGCCTGCTTCCCCCGCTCTCTCTGCCTGCCTCTCTGCCTACTTGTGATCTCTGTCAAATAAATAAGTAAAATCTTTAAAAAAAAAATGAGTGCTCTGTAACTTGTTCTTTTTGAAAGACATATAGTACGTTCGAAAGATACATCCTTTTCAGTATTCCAGGAGTAGTCAAAAAGAAGCAAAGATTATTACTGAGCACAGATCAGGCCATCTTTCAGAGACTGCCAGAACTGCATTGTCTCTCTGATGAAACTTTCAAAGCCAAGTTACTTAGGGGTCTGTGCATGGTCAAGTGGCATTCGGTATTTTAAACCAAGTCTTAAAAGAGGGAGTCAGAAATGTCCTGTCAAGTTTCTGGAAAAATCCTTTGTGGAAACTCATGTCCCTTATAATGAAATGCTACCAAGAAAGAAAGAAAGAAAGAAAGAAAGAAAGAAAGTTTAGTTGAGGTTGCTGTTTGTTCAAAGAAAAGGCAGTAATTGTTAGATAAAACTAAAAACAAAAACACCCAGTAGCCACTATGTTATTATTCCTGAACTCAACCTGAGGAAACAAAATAATTGGCCAGGTTGAACTGAAAGGATTCATTAGCTTAGGCAAAGACAAAAACAGTAGGTTTCAAAGCATTTACCCTTAAACTGTAGGTATTACCCTATAGCAGTAGCTTTTGACATAAGACCTGGCAGAGGGGCTACTACTTTCATAAATAAAACCAACCAACCCACCAGCCAAGAAATAAGTCCACCGTTGTCCTTGGGATGCTAGATCCAGAATTAGAGGTCAAATTGCAATTATTTTGATGATAAGCCTCTAAAGAGATGTCCAGGTCGGTCTATAATATTTATTGAAAAGTTGAGTACCTTAGATGAGTTATTTTAGAACTGAAATGGCGTGTGATGCATGAACAAGGCTCATAATGGATCGCTAGTGATTCCAGACCTAGGATTTGAGAATCGCTGCTCTAAACCAGATTTTGGAAGGGAAACATGTCTTTTTTGACACTACCAATTTGACTGGAGCAGAGACATAGTCTCTGCTGGAGGGGTAGCCCTTACCAATGAGTTTTTGGCTTACCTGTTAAAGACTATAGAATATATAACAATATCAATTATTTCTTCCTTTTTGTTGCAGAAATGGGAGGAAAATTATTTTCTCTGCTTTCCATGAATTATTCAAAATAGTTTATGTTCTTAACCCTAAGAGATCCTTCCAGTTAAGTTTTCTTTATATCTGGCTATAAATTAAAACCCCAAATCTTATTCTTTCCTCTGAAGGACACCTGTTTAAGGGAAGAAGGCATTCTGGAAAATATACCTGAAATGCTCAAAATAATACTTAAGAATATCTAAGATAATGCAGGTTGAGATAAGATCTTGCAACCACTAATTTTTGAATGCATATATGTGGGAAAGAAAATTACTCTTTTATCCCTGACCAGCAACAATCTTGTCTTCTATAAACCTCTTCCAGTAATATGGGTCCTCTGGACCCTCCTTCTCTGCTCCAACCTCCAAAGAACCCTCTCTGAAGGGCACTGCTTTTCATAATGCGGGCCCTTACTGAGTGTTGTTGACTGTGATTATGAACTAACTGTTAGCGCCTTAAAACAGGCCACCTAAGTAGAGGTCAAATGACTCACCACAATCTGATCCGGGCCCTCATCCAACACCTTTCTGTAGGTCACATCATTGTCACCAAAGCACAACAGACTGGCCATAGGTTAAATGAATGTGTAAATGTTATGATGCAATGTCTGGTAACTAACAAGATGTGTAAGTCATATGGCACAGGCGGTGGGAGGGGGATGGGGGGAACAACTGTCCTGTGCTTTAAAAGCGGAGGGGAGGTCCTAATACATCAATTACACAATTCATCTTAATTTTAACTCCGAACAAAAAGCTACCATCAGCACATTGCATGTAGCCATTGATCTTAATAAATATTTACTGAGGATTTCTGCCAGTACACATTATTCTGGCTTATAGCCTTCCACATGCCTCTGAAAATGCCTCCTGGTGCTCTCACATTGTCACAGTAATGCTATGGAGTCAAATGACTGCTCTTAGGAGTCTCCCGTGTCATCCGGACCACATAGAGAAGTCTAGCTTCATGTCATGCAGGGTCACTAAAGGCTGCTGACATGTTGGCACCGGGGCATTTACGCCAGTTCATATACAGTGAAAACAGATCTTGGAAACCAAATTCTATAGCACATCAGAAATCCTGGCATGATGTGGAAGAAAAAAATATAAGGTAAATATGAATGTATTTATTTTTATTATAAAGCAGGAATTAGAAAGAAAGGCCAATGTTAGCATTCTAAAGAAAGGCTTTTTTATTATAATGTAAAATGGAGGTCATTCAATTTTGATTCATTTTCCCACAAAAGGTAGCTGTTGCCCAATTAATACATTTTAAGAAATTTTCCCCAAATGATGTTTTCCACATACATAAACTCATAGTTTTATTTCTCCCCAGAGTTCTCAGTTTGCATTTTCAACAGCCTTGTCGAGTGCTAACTGGCCCGTGTTACCTGGCCCGTGCTTCCCAGTCAGAGGGGCTAGAAAGTCAGGTCAAAAGAGTTGGAGAGTAGAGCATCAAGGCACCTGGGCAGCTCCCTGGACCACACTCACTAGGGCACTCTGTGGGCTGTCAGACTTCCTAATGTCCCTCAGACTGGCTGAGGCCAGTAGAACTTACCACAGGGCCCTCAGACAGTCCCAGGTGAACGAAGAGAAGACCTTAGGAGCAGCAATTCTAATTATGCAAATGTCTTTTGGTACTAGCCCCCAACGTCTGGGCACCAGTGTAACGGAAGTCAAAGGAGGGGCAAACTGGGTAATTCCAGGCCCCTGATAGCCACTGTTCCCTGCCCCCAACACACAAGTCCCTGAGGGCTTTCACTACTATGAGGAAAATCAGTTTGTATTAAAATATAAACAGCACGTTCAACTGCAAACCCTATCTCCGAAGGAAATTTGGGCTCCAAGCATGATCTCTAGATTTTCTAAGATTTCACAGGAGTAAAAACAAAAACAAAAAACAAACCGTAACAAAAACAAAGTTACAGTTTGGAGAGCAGCATTTTGCTTATATCTTGAAAATATAAATGATCCTTACATCGTTTTAAAAAGCCCAATACAATTACTTTTTAAATTAAATGCAAATGAACGGTTGTGTTCACCTTGCGGAACAGAGGCAGGTTCAATTCGATGATGCTTTGCAGTCCCCTGTCTGATCTTAAAACCTCTACAGAAAAGCTGCTGTAAGAAACTGAAATGTGGGTTCTTGCCATGAAACAATTTCTCAGTCATGAGCCAGCCCTGGAGGCTTTTGGGCTCAGGCAAATACCATTAGTTACTCACTGTTTCCTCTCTGATCTAAATCTGGTTCGAATATCTCTCGAAGGAAGCTTTAAACGGATTGCGGGAAACTCAAAAGGCAATGTTTCTACTGAGGAGTATATGCACTGGTGGTCTTTTACTTTGAAAATCATGGGTAATTTTACAAATGAGAGGCATCTATACATAATGGCTTCACATGGTGTTGGAGTGTAGTTATTTTGATTACACTAACTAGCTGTGTGATCTTGAGCAAATATTTAACCTCTCTGTCAAGTTCTCTACCTGTAAAATTAGATGGCTGACCCACGTGATCTCTGAAATTTTGTACGGCTCTAATATGTCATGGTTTATGACTTGTTCTTATTTTTATTTATTATTTTTTTTAAAGATTTTATTTATTTACTTGACAGAGATCACAAGTAGGAAGAGAGAGAGAGGAGGAAGCAGGCTCCCCACTGAGCAGAGAGCCGGATGCGGGACTCGATCCCAGGACCCTGGGATCATGACCTGAGCCGAAGGCAGAGGCTTTAATCCACTGAGCCACCTAGGTGCCCCTACTTATTATTTCTTTAAATATTTAATTTATTTATTTGGGAGAGAGAGCGTGAGCACAAGAGGGGTGAGGGGCAGAGGGAGAAGCAGACTCCCCACTGAGCAGGGAGCCCGATGTGGGACTCTATCCCTGGACTCCGGGATCGTGACCTGAGCCAAAGGCAGTCACTTAACCAACTGAGCCACCCAGGCACCCCTGGGTTGTTTTAGATCAATAGGAAGAACTACATCCTCCACGGCCTACTTTCTATCAGCCTATAGCAGCTGGTTCCCAAATGTAGGGCTTTGGGCACTTATATCATTTTCTAGGACTTGGATCCTCCACAGGCATTTTTAAATTTTAACTCAGAAATCCAACTACATGATATGTTGAGGTCATTGGCCTATAAGGCATTTAATTTTTGTCTTGTCTAAATATTATCTTCTAGAAGACATTAGGAAAAATCCATTCAAGTCCAATTCAGAAGAGTATATTGCCACATGGTCAAATGAACTGGTTTCTTCAGAAGCACACATGCACACATAACTATAGATTGTGTCATATCATACATGTCCATGTCCATGTCATAGAGCTTCAAGGACTAGGGGACTTTTTTTCTTTATTTTATTGAAGTATAATGACACACAGTAGTAAGTACAGACTTTGAGTGTACAGATGAGTGAATCTTAAGGAATGCAAATTCTCACATTATCAGTGTCCCAAGAAAGCTATAAAACACTGCCTTTGAAATTTTCCTTACCTCTTTTCCCAGTTAGTTTCTCTTCTGAAAGGAACAGGTATGCTTTTTATTTTAGCCCCGTAGATTAGTTTTGCCTATTCCTGAATGTTGTGTGTTGCTTAATATATGTTGTTTAGATTGATGTATGTGATTGCATGTGTTTGCGATTTGTTCCTTTTTCTTGCTGCACAGTATTCCATTGTGTGAATTTACCAATTTATCTAGGCTTGATTCCAATTTTTCACTCTAATAAAGTTACAGTGAATATTCCTTTACATGGTTTTGGGGGGACTTATGTTATCTTTGGCAGGGGAGGGGTGTGTGTATATTAATACCTAGAAGGGAATTGTTGGGTCAAAGTTTAAATAGGTATCTAACTTAATGAGAAATTGCAAACAGCTTTCCAGTGCTGATGTACTAATTTACTATCCCATCAGCAATGTGTGAGTAATTCCACTGCCCTTCATTTTTCCTGACATTTGGTACTTTTACTTTTAGCCACCCTAATGTATGTATAATAATATCTTTTTGTGGTTTTAATTTGTATTTCCCTTATGTAGTACTATTTTTACTATTGATTCGTAGTTTTAAAAAATACTCTCCTATGTAAGTGATTTGTCAGCTGTATGCACTGAAAAAATTGTATCCAGCCTGTGGCTTATTTTTTCATTTCTGTAACAGTATTTTTTGAATTTTGTTAAGTTTCGTTTATCAGGGGTTTTTTTTCCCCTTTTTGCCTTCTGCTTATAAATATTTTTTTCCCCTAACTTCACAAAGATACTCTCCAGCAGTTTTCTTTATAGGCTTTGATTTTAGCTTCTGCATTAGGTCTATAATCCTTTCCCAGTTAATTTTTGTATATGGTGTAAAAAAATATGAATATCAAGTGTATCTAGCACCTTTCACTGGGGAAAAATATTTTACTATTAAATTTCATTGACATCTTTGTAAAAAAACATTCTGACCATAAATGTATAATCTATTCCTGTACTCTTTGTATCGTTCCATAAATCTGTTATCTCTCCTTACAGGAAAACCACATTTTCTCAGTTATAACTTTATATGAACTTTCGATCATATAGTGAAAATTCTCCAATTTTATTCTTCTTTTGGAATGTTGTTTTAGTTATTGAAGGCCCTTTACATTTTCAATATCAATTTTAGTTCCACCTTATTGAAAAAAAAAAAAAGACTTGCTGGGTATGTGATTGGAACTACATTGAATCTATAGATGAATATGGGAAGAATTGGGATCTTAGCAATATTCAGTCTTCTGACACAGGAATCTAGCTCACTTCTTTTTTTTTTTTTTTGGTGTTTAATTTTCTCATTAGTATCTTGTATTTTTTAAAGTATGGATCTTGCACATATTAAATTAAATATATTCCTAAGTATGTCACATATTTTTGCCAACATTTTGAAATGTTTATTTCTGACTATTTATCGCTAGTATATAGAAGCAGAATTTTTTTTTTTTTTTTTTTTGGTGTATCAATCTCAAATCTTGTGACCTTGTTGAAATCACATAATCATTTATTACATTTAATAGATTTTTGGTTTGGATTTGGGGGGTTGTTTCCGTTTTTTGCTAAATTCCATAGGATTCTCTTCATACAAAATCCTGTTGTCTGAAATAAAGACAGTTTAAATTTTTCTAAGAATCAGTACAGTGTTGGCTAGGATTGGTGAAAGGAAATATCCTTAGCTTGAGGTTTGCCTTGATAGAAAGTGTTCACTAATTCTCCAGGTTTTTCATAAATGTCCTTTATCATATTAAGGAAGTTTTCTTCTGTTTCTGGTTTGCTGAGTTTGCTGGGTTTTGTCAAATGCTTTTTCTATACTTACTGAAATTATTGGGTGAGTTTCTCATTTAGTTTAATACAGTGATTTCACTTGATAGATGTTTAAATATTAAACCAATATTGCATTCCTCAAATGAATGCTATTTGCTTATAATGTATTATCTTTTTAATATATTGTTGAATTTTGTTAAGGTTTTGTGTGGGTGTGTGTGTTCATGAGGAATATTGGTCTATAATTTCTTTTTCTTATAGTGTCATTTTCAAATTTCAGTTATAAGTTTATTCTGGCCACATTGGGATGCATCCCTTCCCCCTTATTTTCCAAAAAGTTTTGTGTAATTTTTTTTTCTTTTAAATGTTTGGTAGAATTTAACCTGAGCCAGGTGTCTGAGTGAGGAATTTTCTTTGAGGAAATTTTTAATTACAAATTCAATTTCTTTAACATAGATACTTTTATTCACATCATATATCTTCTTATATCCATTTTGGAAATAATATTTCTCAAAGAATTTTTCCACTTCATCTATATTATCAAAATTCTTGGCATAGAGCTGTTCATAGAATTTTCTTATTTTCTTTCTAAGGATCTGTGGTGATACTCCCTCTTTCACTCTTGATTTTGGCATTTTTAAAAAATTTATTAGTTTTGATAGAGGTTTATCAATCCTATTAATATTTTAGAAAAACCAACTTTTAATTCTTTCAAAGTCGTTAATATTCTTATTATTTAAGATTATTTCATTGCTTTCTGTTCTTATATTTATTATTTCCTTCTTTCCACTTATTTGGGCCTTAATTTCCTTTTCTTTTGCTGTAATTTTTTTTGAGAGAAAGAGAAAGAGTGCAAGTGGGGGATTGTGGAGGCCAAGGGAGAGAGAGACTCCTAAGCAGATTCTCCACTGAGGACCGAGCCCCAGGTGGGGCTCGATCTCACAACCCTGAGCCAAAGTGAAGAGTTGGATGCCTAATCGACTGAGCCTTCCAGGTGCCCCTTCTTCTATAATTTTAAAGTGCAATTAATTTTAGACTTTTATTGTTTTTCTTTTTTTTTAAATTTTTTATTTCTTTTCAGCGTAACAGTATTCATTGTTTTTGCACCACACCCAGTGCTCCATGCAATCTGTGCCCTCTCTAATACCCACCACCTGGTTCCCCCAACCTCCCACCCTATTGTTTTTCTAATATAAGCATTTAAAGCTATACATTTACTTTTAGACACTCTCTTAGCTCCATTTACAAATTTCAATATTTCTGTTTTTTATTGTTCTATTCAAAATATTTTCTAACTTCTTTTGTGATTTCTTCTTAGACCAATTGGTCCTTTAGAAATATATTGTTTGATATCCAAATATTTGGAGGAATTTATTGATCTTTTTTATTATTGATTTCTCATATAATCCTGTTGGGGTCAGATAAAATACTCTGGGATTTCAATCCTTTAAAACTTACTGAGGGCTTTTAATAGACTAGTATACTGGTTTTTTGTTTAACATTCCATGTGTGCTTGAAAAGAATGTGTTTTCTGCAGCTGTCAGATGTAGTGTTCTATAAAAGTCTATTAGGTCACTGGTTGAGAGTGCTGTTCAAATCTTATTTTGCTGTTGAGTTTTAAAAATCTATTTGTTCTATCCATTTCTGAGAGTTGCCTGTAAAGTTTCTAGTGATGATTGTGAATTTATCTCCTTCCCCATTTAGTTTTGTCAGTTTGTTAGGTGTTATTAGGTTACTATGTTCAGAATTAACTCTGTTATTAGGTGTATTATGTTCAGAATTGCCGTGTCAGTTGATACATTCAATACTTTATCATTATAAAATATCTCTCTTTATTGTGGACAATATTTCTTGTTTGAAGCCTACTTTGTCTGATAGAAATACAGTTACACTAGATTTCTTATGATTTGTGTTTGGATGGTGTATATTTTTCCTTTTTTTTTTTTTACTTTTAAAGTCTTTGTGACTCTCTATTTGAAGTGTGTATTCATATTGGCAACATACATTTCAGTCTTATTCATTCTGATAATCTCTGTTTTTAATTATAAATTTTAATCCAATCACATTTAATATAGTAATTAATATAGTTCAATTGGGTATATTTCTGTTTTTTTTTCTTTTTCCTTCCATGCTAAGTTTCCTTTTGTCACATACTATCTAAATAGGTTCCTAGGTGTCATCTTCTTGGCACCTTCTTGTCTGCTTCTCTCTCTCTCAAGAAAAGTAGATCAATACAACATATATGTATTAAATATAATCAAATAAATAGGTAAATGAAAAATAAGTCTGTTGGGAACATAGTCTAGGGTGGATCACACAACTCATGGTGATTTTGCAGAGAGGACTTATCAGAGGATCAGTGTCAACATTGGTGGCACTACTCTGGGGCCAACATTAGCCCTGATACTGCTAAATATTTTCCTTGGTGATTTGTGAGAATAATAATTACAGAAGTAAATGATTACTGCCAAGTGGAAAGATTGGTTAGTCCATGGTTGCCCAGATTATAAAAATAAAATAATACATTGGAGAAATAATCAGTTGCAAACAAAATGAATGTTAATTAGATATGTCTTTAGCTGATACACTTAAAAACAAAGCTAAAAAAAGTTTAAAGCTAGTAAGGATGAGAGATTAGCAGGAAAAAAAGTCCTGAGATCCACTGGATAATAAAATGATCCTTTAACCCCTTATATCCAATAACTTTAAAATATTATGAGACCAGAATTTAGAAGTAGTAATACAGCATGTCACAGTGATGACCTAATTTCTGTACTTAGCACCAGCGTTCTGTATCCAGTTGCAGCTTCCCTAACTAAGATGGACGAACAAGACAGATTTCAGGGAAGCATCAAAAATTTGGTTTTAGAGTTGGATGAATAGTTAGAGATAATTGTGTCCAAACTCCACATTTCACTGATGACAAAGCTCAGAGAAGGTTGAAGTATTTTATCCAAGGGCATACAGTTAATTTGTGGAGAACTGTGACTAGAGCCTTACCTTTTAATTCCTTATCTATTGTTCCTTCCAAATCTCAGAGTGAACTAAGGGATTCTGAAATGAGAATAGATGAGGAAAGTTGTAGGGAAGTGAGATTACTCATTGTAGAGAAGAAAATGTTTAGATTATATACAATACCTATCATCAAGCCTATGAAAATTCCTTATTTAAAGGTTGGTGACTAGACACTTCATCTTCTCTAACAAGGAACTTCATTTTTTACTGAGGACTAAATGGGATGAAATGCACAATAAAATGCAACTGGAGGAATTTAGGAAACGCATAAGGGAACTATTTCATGCAGCGAGAATCATTACTTATTAATGTGGTAACTTACAATATCTGTTACAGTCCAATATCATTCCCAGAGTGAGCTGACTCCCTGTTGAGCCTTTATTTTATGATTTCAGCTTTAATCTTCTACTATGAACTACAGGGCTGTGGTGTTAGGTGAGACAATTTACCTAAGCGTTCCCTTGACTGGCCAAGATCTGTTGGAGAATATGACACTCCCCGTGAGCAGCAAATGGAATTCTTCTTGATGGATGCTATAGCAAAATTTTAAATTGCCAAGATGTGAATTGTTCAAAATAATAATTTGTTACCAGTTTATTGAGGAAATTTAAAAAAAAAACAACCTAGATACTACAAACTACATGAAAAAGTACAATTAGAAGTCATTACCTATGGTGGATTTTGCTTCTGAGACAAAGAGTTTTTTAATGGATAGCAGGTTCAATTAACATTAAAATCTATATTACATAAGTTCAGAATATAAATTTGGAGCAAACTTAAGGATCTTAGGAATTCAGAGATTGCTTTTTGTTGTTATTTATTTTCTACCTCAAAGATCCTATGCTACAAATAAAACAAATTTCCTCCTTTTCCCCTTTCTTTTCTTTTTATTGTATTTATAGGAGATGACAGACGTTAGCTGAACGTATTGTGGTTATCATTTCACAGTATGTCAAACCATCATTTTGTAGGTCTTAAATTTACACAGTAATGTATGTCAATTATTTCTCAATAAAACTGGAAAAATAACCAATATAACATTTTTAATAGTTGAAAGTGAATTGAAATTCTTTTTAGGCAAGTACTTTCAGTCAAGAAAAATAACTGTGTTTTATTTTATTTCAAAGTTGATTCTTTTCTGTTAGGGCAGAGTGTTTACAAATGATTTTGACAAAGATCACACAACCAAATCATTATTTTCTTTCAAGAATGTACCTCTAGAAGAGATAACAAAATAAGAACCAGTCAAGGAAAGTAAATAAGTTTGTTGACTTCTCCTGAATATGGGGACAGTTTGACTTGTCCACATCCCAGATAATTTATAAAGGAAGGAAAACAGTTACACTACAATATGCAGCTGTTTGAAATGGGTTCAGTGTTAAAAATTATCTTATATTTCAGTTTGTTTTCCATCAAGTAACACGCACCCATTTTACGATATTACAAAGCATCTTGTTAGGCCATGGAATCTGTGACACACATTTTGTACGGCCAGTCACAGTCTTCGTGTAGGGAGAGGAGTTACGTGTAGCGGATTGGTAAAGTGTGGACGATGGAAATCAAAAGACTTGGTTTCAGATTTTTGACTATTTATTTCCTGTGAATGGGCAGTGTAGGCAAGTCACTTAACCTTTAGCTTCTCTGTGCTTGTGGATGATGACTCAATTACATTCTTTTGTTTCTAGTAATCATCTCTGACTTCTGTAATATTTTCTGTTTGTCTCTATGCTTACTCACGTGAAAGAAGGCAGAACAACCTCCGCAAATCCAGGAAAGTTGGTCCTGACAACGTCATAGCTGCACAGCTCTCCCACAGTATTCTCCAGCCTGGAGGGAGCAGCTCTCTCCATCTTGGGTAAAATGAATCCTAAGGGATCCTTTCGAGTGCTGCTGAATAGACAGACTGTGCCATTGTTTAGTTTTAAATGACGCATTTGGTTTACGCTCCTGGAATATTAATCCCACAAAGTTTTATGGTAATTAGACCTATACCATGATTAGAACTTCCTTCTGACCACCCAATAAAGTGATTTTTTAGCGCTCCATGTCATCATTTCCAAACAGCCACGCATTCTAGACAGAACCACACAACAACTATTCTGAAGGCTTGGGCTGCCATAACAAAATGCCACAGACTATGGCTTAAACAGCAGAAATTTATTTTCCTGTAGCTCTAGAGACTGGAAAATCTAAGCTCAAGGTCTGACAGGGTTCTATTTCTGATGAAGCCTCTCTTCCTCATTTGTAGGTGGCCATCTTCTTACTGCATCCTCACATGGCCTTTCCTCTGTTTGCACAGAGAGACAGAGAGAAAGAGGTGTCTTTCTCTTCTTCCAAGGCTATCAGTCCCATCTGATGAAGGCTCCGTCTTTATGATGTCATTACCTCCTCCAAATACAGTCACATTGGGGATTAGGGCTTTGACATATTACTTTGGGGGGCATAATTTAGTTCATAGCCAACAATAAATATGGAGATTTATTGGCATTGTCTCCATTTCTTAATGCATTTTTCTAAAGAAAGGCAAATATTTAGATGTATGACTAAATGCGATTTGATTTTTTTTATTTTACTAGATTTTTTTAATGGTAAAGTACTTCTGCATCTTTGCTTGACTTTGCTAGGGTCTTTTTTTTTTTAAATTTTATCTACTTATTTGACAGACAGATATCACAAGTAGGCAAGAGAGGCAGGTGGGGGGAGGGGAAGCAGGCTCCCCGCCAAGGAAAGAATCCAATCTGGGGCTCGATCCCAGGACCCTGGGACACCACAACCCCAGCCAAAGGCAGAGGCTTTAACCCACAGAGCCACTCGAGCCCCTCTGCTAGAGTCTTATACTTATGAAATATATTTAGATATGTTACAAATCTGAAAGTGACCTTTGTTACATCACCAGCTGCTGAGGTCAAAAGATCACATAGCTTTATAAAGTGGCTTTAGAAAAACTACATGGGGAGCAAGAAACATGAACACCATCTTGTGAGGCCAGAGAAATTGAGTTCAGTGCCTCCTGAAAACTGTAAATCTTGTGAACCCGAGGTCCAAGGAAAATCACAAAATCACAGACAAATAAGTAACTTCTGCAAACTTGATCAGCTTTCAGACCTTCACTGAACTTTGCTTTCCTCATTAATTCACCCACCATCCTCTCTCGTACCCACATTCTTTTAAGGTCAAGAATTAAATGTAAAACCCTTCCGTGGAATGCATACAAGGTGTAACCCGAGCCTCTAGCAGGAGAAATTCTTTTGCTGGGAAGTGGTGGCACAACTTTGACCTTATAAATTGATCCAATAAATCTGAATTTCTAAGTGAGTAGTCATTCAATAGGTCACAAGATGACCTTACTTAGAAGAATAAATAATGTAATCACAAACAGTCCTGAAGAGAAAGACATCAACTCTGGACTGAAGCAAGTTATTTAATACTTGAAATTGCTGGCATGTTTAACACTCATCAGATGGACCAGAATACTAAGAAAATATTATACAGGTTATTTTATAAAATACATTTCTAGCAGTTATCTGATCAACACTTGTTGTTTATTGAGTACCTATTAGGAAATAGTATCAAATAGAAAAAAGCATGATTGCTCTGCTTTCCAAATTGAGACAACCTTCCAAGGTCACTTAAAGTACTTTTTTTTTTTTAAGATTTTATTAATTTATTTGACAGAGAGACATCACAAGTAGGCATAGTGACAGGCAAACAGAGAGGGGGGAAGCAGGCTCCCTGCCGAGCAGAGAGCCCGATGCAGGGCTCGATCCCAGAACCCTGAGATCATGACCTGAGCCGAAGGCAGAGGCTTAACCCGCTGAGCCACTCAGGTGCCCCACTTAAAGTATTTTAAACTAATATGAAACATAGATCCATTGTCTTATAAACAAAGGATTTCATAAGAAGGGCAAAATAATTAAAATTTTATTTATTTTTTTAAAGATTTTATTTACTTGAGAGAGAAGGAGCATGAGAGGGAGAACATGAGCATGCAGGGAGGGGCAGGGGGAGAAGCAAAGGGAGAGAGAGAAGCAGACTCCCCGCTGAGCAGGGAATCTGACATAGAACTCGATCCCAGGACCCTGAGGTCATGACCTGAGCCAAAGGCAGCTGCCTAGCCAACGGAGCCACCCAAGCACTCCCAAAATTTTTAAATGAAAATCACAAACCTTGGTATTTTATTCCATCCCAAATTATTAAGTTCCATTGTAGTGAAAGCTGTCAATTCGCTATTCAGAACAGGTCAGACATGGGGGTGAAGACGTACCAAGGGAAAAGAAAGAGCTCTAAATAAATGCTTGTCCTTGCCAAAGAGTCACTCAGGCCTCTTCTTGGGGTGCTGAAATCCACGTGCCCTCACCATACTTTCTCACTTAACTTCCATTTGTCTCTTGCCTCAGTTTGAGTGCCCCGGTGAGATAGTGGAGAGAAGTCACTCTCGGGATTAGCTGTGTGTTGTAAAGTACTTTTGCTAATAATAGTGTAAATAAGTACCTGGTTCAGAGGGGGTTAAATCAAGGGCATGGAGCATTCTTGCTTTGGGTGGCAGAAATCTCAGAGGTGTTACTGAGCTCAAATGTAATGTAAACTGCTGAAAAGCAATAATTAAACTTACACCTTTAACTTTGCTAAATGACTGATCTAAAAGCTCCACCCCTCTCTCTGAAAAAAAAAATTAAATTAAGTAGCAGGAGTCTGCTGTTGGCAACACTGATTATATGGGACGTGCAGTCTGGGATTATTTGGATTACGAACGCATTGTACGCATGGAGTGTTCAACCACTGAGGAAATATTATGATTCTTCTAGGACATGTTCACTATTAGATGACATAAACATATATCAGATAAAGCCAAAATCTCCCCAGAAAGGAAACAATTCACAATTCATAAGACTGTACACCCAAAAAAGTGAGGAAAAATTAAATGTTCTTTCTTTTGGGTCTTAAAATAATAAAATTCTCTATTATAAAATTTCCCTTAGTGCCTCTTGAAAGGAACATATTGTCATAAAGGCCAAGTGGAGGAAAAGTCAAGATTTATGTCGGAACTATATTGAACTGTATTGAAACTATATTAAACTATATTGAAAAGAGTCAAGATTTTCACAATACAAAGGCAACAAACCTCACTAGAACAACTCAAGAAACCAAAGAAACAGAGACCTCATTTAATCCAAGGGAGAGATTGATGGCTAAAAAGAGTCAGGTGTTCCATTCAGGGCCTCCTGTTGAGGTTACAGAGACGGCAAAGAAGAATCTATGGCCCTGTGCTTTTCCTTCAAATTCTGGCTAAATCGTGTGTGTATGTTTATGCGCATTTGAAGATTTTCATTGGGCCTCAGATTCAGCTCCTGCTTCCTTCCTTTATATGGATTTGTCTTTTAATGTAGATTATAAAATTCTCTCTGGCAGACACCTCAGAACTTTGTCTGCTGTGGTACACACTTCCATTGAGCATTCGGTACTCTAGACGCCAAGTCTATCCATGAGGACCTTCTCTCTGGAAGCAAGCTCTCTACTACTTGATCATTCCTGGAGAACTAGAGAGTAATCTTCCTGGGAGAAGTGATTCTGCTCACCTAGGAGAGATGATTTTGCTGGAGAAGAGTTTGCCCTCCATGCTTCTCCGCTGACATGGCACTAACAGAATTCTTTGAAGAAGCCCACGGCCTCACCAGTGCTCAGTCACCCCATGTTCTGGAGATAATACCACACAATCACCTAGAGGCATCTCAACTAAGTGAGCATGACTCTCCCAATTAGGCAAGAGTCCTCCCTATTAAATATTATTAGATTTAATTTGGTGCCCCGGGAAAATTCTTGAGGAAGCCCATCCCACTAAGGACAGGGCATTGTAAAGGCACAACAACACTCTCAGAAAACACCTCGACAGTCATGCTGATTAAGTCGCAAACAAGATCCTTTGGTGACAGGGTCACTAGGTATATAGAAACATCAACCACGACAGCCGGAAAGAACTTTGGCAATGTCATCATGTCTAACCCTGTCAATTTACAGATGAGGAAATAAAAGTCCATGGTGGTGTGGTAGACTAGTTAGGAGAAATAAGACTCCATCTCAGTTAGGCTTCCTGACTCTTCCAGCCCTGGGCTTTTTACAAGATACCAGCATACATCCTAAAATACACCAGTGACTGAAAGCACATCTCTAAAGCTGTGATCTCTCAATGTTGTTGTTGGCAGTGGAATTACAGTCCTTAGCTTTGCATTTCTAACCAGTGTTTTAACCTTGAGGAAGTCAATCTGACTGCATCTCATTTTTAATTGTAAATTAGAGATAATTCTGTCTATCTCAGGAAGTTGTGGTGAAAACGTAATAAATATTGCATGACAAGGTGGTTTAAAATATAATGTTAAAATGGAGATGAAAATTTGTCTTTGGAGCTTAATCTGTGACTTTTGGTTCCAGATGGTGGGTTGAGTATATGTTTTGTTTTATGCAATGGGCAAACATGATCGCTCGCTATTGTCTTAATTATTAGTGAAATTTATCTTCTGTTCATATGCTTATTAACCATTTGTATTTTTTATTCATATCTTTCAATTAGAACTATTTTCCTATTTAGCTGTGGTTTTCTTGCTATTTTGTAGTTTTTTTTTTTAATCTCTTAGAAATACTCATTTTTTTTTATATATGATACAAGTATTTTCTCCCAGGCTGTTGTTTGTCTTTTGTGTTTTTAGTTTGTGTCACAAACTGCCTACGGATTATCAGAGAAGAAGTGATAGAGTCATAGAGGGGAAAGTGCTAGTTTGTCATTTCTGTGAGTTCTTAATTTTTTTTTTTTTTTTTTTTGGCTCATCAAGACCTGTGCTTTATTGTGGGTCAGTCTGAAGGTGCAGGAGTGGCCCAGCACAGCCGCAGCAGGCCCCGCAGCCCCTCCCGGCGCCACACGGCCCCACCACCTCAGACGGGAGCCCCATGGTGGGAAAGTTCTTAATTTTTTATACACATCAGTTTGCCTTGACTATTGAATTTTTACTATATACTAATATTACATGGCTCAAATCTAATCTGCAACTTCTTAGTATATGTCACATTATATTAAAAACAAAATTTAATACAACTCTTTTCAGAGATTCAATTTCCCAAGCAAAATTTTTCAGAAGTTTTCGAGAATAATCTTCAGCAAAATGAGAGATGGAACCAAGAAAAAAGAAAAGCATGAACTCAAGTGTATCCAAACCAGGAGAACAGTTGAAGGAAGATCCAGAAGCGCAGCTGCCCCACCGGCTTACAGAGCAACCAACACAGATAGAAGGAAGAAGGACCTTCTCCTCCTGTATGATGTGATTTTTTTAAAGCATATGCATGTGTTACATTCACTAGAAATACTTAAGATAAAAAAAGCGGCATGTTTAATGTTACTAACTTTAAGCACATAAAGCCCTCCCTCTGCATTTTTATTTTTAGAACATTGTGTTTTTAAAAATGTAATTAAGTGTCGGGGTGGCTGGGTGGCTCAGTCCCTTAGGGGAATGACTCTTGGTTTTTACTCAGGTCATGATCTCAGGGTCCAAGAATCCAGCCTTGCATGGGGCTCCATTATCAGCGTAGAGTCTGCTTGAGATTCTCTCTCGCTCTCTCTCTCCCTCTATGCCTCCCACTCGTGCTCTCTCTCTAAATAAATAAATAAAATCTTCCACAAAATTTAATTACGTGGCAATATCAGTTAATGCAAAAGTAAGTGAAGTAAATCAAAGTCTCCGGCCACCTCCTACCTGCTCAGGAGTCAGTAACATTGTGCATCTTCTCAAACTCTAGTATGCATAGTTTTTATTAGATTAGGTTTAACCAAAAAAAAAAAAAAAAAAAAAAAAAGATCATACTATCTGTATTCTTTCACAACTGGTTTTTTCCCACAAGGCCATGTCACAGATATACTCCCTTATCAAAGAACACGTAATCAGCTTATTCTTTTTTATAACTGTACAGATTTTGCAGATGGACAGACCACAATTTATTTAACCTGCACCTTATTAATAGATCTTTAGATTGCCTCCAATTTTTCACTAATGCAACAAATGCTGCTAGAACCATTCAGACACATGCTTCTTTGTACAAGTATTTTCTTAAGATAAACTTCAAGATGTGAACTTGCTGGTTCAAAGGATACATGTGTTTAAATTTTAATAGATTAGAAAGTGAAAATTCCATCCCCCAAAATGGGCTGTACTGTTTTACACTCACACTAAAAATAGATGAGTAGTCATTGCCCCACATTTTACCAATCGCTGATATTACTAACCTTTTAAATTTTGTTCCATAAACCAGCAGACATGATAGCTCACTATTGTTTTCATTTGGTTTTTTATTATTAGTGGGGTTTATCTTCTTTTCATATGTTTATTAGCCACTGATTTGTTTTATTCATATCTTTCAATTATTATTATTTTCCCCTTTTGGCTGTTTGTGATTTTCTTGTTATTTTGTAGTTCTTTGTTTCTTAGGAGTATTCTTTTTTTTTTATATATTCTGCAAATATTTTCTTCCCAGCTGTTGTCTTTAAGTTTTTAATTTATAAGTGTCCCTGTATCCCCATCCAGGGCTTTAAAGAACTCGATTAAAACATGACTTTTCTCTTTGTCTGTATTAAAAATAAATCAAAGCAAACCTAAGCTATTGAGCAAATTCTTACTGAATGTCCACTATATTCGGTAATCACAGAGGATGCTAAGGTAGAAAGACGAGCCCTGGTTATAAAGATCGTCTATTACAAGGAGCAGATAGACCTGAAAATACCACAATTCCACTATAATAAATTTGTAACATCATATACATTGGAGAAAGGCGAGAATGAATGCCAAAAACTACCCATGGGTTATCAGAGAAAAACTCAAGAGAGAGGAAAGAACTAGTTTGTTATTTCTATGAGTTCTTAACTTTTTTGTACACATCAGTTTGCCTCGACTGTTGAATTCTTATTATATGCTAATAGTGTATGAATCAAATATAATTTACAACTCCTTAGTATATTGCATTTAAAAAAATTATTTATTCTCAAAATTTTAATAAGCAAATTCTACAAAATTCATGTATCCTATTACCATTAAATCATGTAGGTATTTTTAAAGAACAATTAAAGAGTGAGTCATATGAATGTGAAACACAAAAACTATTTCATTTTTAAAGTATTCATTCTAAATCAGAGAGGGAGAGAAACATGAGAGACTCTGGACTCCAGGAATGAAACTGAGGGTTGCAGAAGGGAGGGAAGTGGAGGGATGGGGTAAACAGGTAACAGGCAAAAAGGATCATGTGTGGTGATGAGCACTGGGTGTTATACGCAACTAATGAATCATTGAACCTACATCAAAAGCTAATAATGTACTATATGTCAGCTAATTGAACATAATAAATAAAATAAAGTATTTATTCTAATATTTCAAATTTTATAATTTTTAATAATCAAAAATTCTTCATATTTACAGAAATATGAGCCATCTAGTAATATTGTCTAGGAACAATTTATAAAAGCATGTTATATGAAAAATAACACTCCCTACCAACACCCGACACAGCCCCTCTATCTAAACATCCCCACTTTAAAGGAGGAAAATATGATAAAGTGTTTCTTTTAAATCTTTGAAAACTTCCTTTTATTGGTTCCCCCTCTCTGACTCTGGCATTTGCCTTGTCTTGCATGAACTATACCACAACGAACTCATAAAATGATGAATCCAACCGCTCATAGTATCTCAAAACCTCTTCCATTATTTGAGGTGTTAAATACAATTGGAAGGTTAGCCTACCATCAACAAGAAGCCACAAGGCACTGAAACACTTATCCCGTGGCAATCCACAGCCCTGTTCTGCTCCTGTGACTTTTACAGCATTCTGCATGCTTCTCTACCCCATCCCCTGCTTGGTTCAGTTCTTTTCCAGGATTCATCTGAAAAAGATTTTCAAGGAAGCTTCTGCTGCCTGTAGAAGGTAAAGTGTTGACCTAGGCAAAGTTTCTTCTCTAAATATCTCTTTTATCTCAACCAGAGAAAGACATAAAATAACCTTCGAATACCTTGAATTTTTTAATAATAACAATAAAAAGTCCAAGTAAATTGGCTCTACCTATACTTCTAAGCAATCAGAGATTTGTTTCTAAATAGCTCTGGGGGATTTCACCATAGGACTCCTATTAATGGAAATTGCTGAGCTAATCTCTCCATGTGACATTACAAATATCAGCTTCCCATCCAACTTTGTTTGAAGCTTTTCTGTGTTTCTTTTGCTGTTAGAACAAGAACTGTAAATCTGGAAAGAATTTTTAAGATCAATCAATTCAGGCTTCTAATATTACATATGAAGGAATAGATGGCTAGAGGTTGTTACTGATTATCGAATGGCTGTATGAGTTTGGGCAATTTGATCCGCTGACTTTAAAGACCAGCTTGGAATTTAGCAAGCTGTTTGTAGGCACCGTCGACATAAAAGAGAAGTAAGGAAGCTTGGAGAATAATCTAGATTATGAATTCTATGTTGCAAGGGTTTTTTTTTTTTATCCTACAAGCACTATTACTAATGATTGTGTCAATATTTGGAAGTTGTCCATGTAAAAGACTTTATTGGGAGAACATGGTAAGGGTCACCAGATCAGCCAACTAAAGGGTGGTTATTATGAACAGGGAATAACCTTGTGGAATGATCTCTCTAGAATGTATTTTGCAATGGCTACCTGAATTAAAAAATGCACATTGCAGCAACATCATAAAAGCTAGATTTTAGGGGGGCCTGGGTGGTTCAGTCAGTTAAGCATCTGCCTTGGCTAAGGTCATGACCTCCAGGTCTTATGATCAAGCCCCACGTCCAGCTCCCTGCTCAGCTGGAAGTCTGCTTCTCCCTCTCCCACAGCTTCCTCTCTCTCTCTCTCTCTCTCTCTCTCTGTGTCTCTCTGTCTCAAATGAATAAAAAAATTCTTTAAAAAATTTTTTTAAAAAGCTAAACTTTAATAAGCTTTGGTTGAGTGGGTTCCTACAGTATAGGTCACTTTATAAAGCTTTCAAATGCGTGATGAACCAGTCACTGGATGGGGTAAGCTGCTCTGCATGTATTTTGCATGCCAATAATTCTCAGTCGCATTGCAATCCTCCTTGCAGAAATGGAAATTCTTCCACATTTATAGGTTCAGTTCTTTTATTTAGAGCAAATAAGATGCCTGTTTTTCTTTCATGATATGCTGTTTTCATTTTTTTTACTTTGGTTTTTGGTGTGGAAGAAATAGATTCTTACCTTTGGTGACTTTTTTACAACTGAATATTTTCACACATTACTCGGATTACTCAGGGCATATGGCGTACTTTACAAGCTATTGTTGCCTATTCAAATATCTCCTCAGGTGGAGAGAAAACATTTGGCATTCATTACTGTATGATTCATGATCTTCTGACTTTGTTTTTGTGGTGGCCATAGTGACCCAGGTCTGAAAAAATCTGAATCTTGTCTTTGTCTCTTTAGCTTCTATTCCAGTGAAAGTGGAATATTGTGAAAACCCAATAATTCATTCAGTTAGTTTTTCCTCGGGAAGAGGCAGATGTCTGACTAATTAAACAAAAGCCCATCAGTACTGGTGCTGGATGTTTAAACCTAACATTTTCTAGAAAAGAAATACTTTGTTGTGTAGATATTTGTATCTGGAAAACTTTTTTCATCAAAATATTTCTTTTGAGTAATGAGTGATCCCATACTTAAATCCACAAATATCACAATGTTACATATGGAAGCTTTTTGGTTTTGTGTTTTTAGAGATCTTATTTTCTCTCACTGCATACAGAACCGATGATTTTTATTTCACCATATATGGGGCTTTATCACAGAGGAAGGATGATTTAGTAATTGAAGCATAACTCCTCAGTTATTTCTACTTTGTACTTCCTTAAAAATGGCTCATGACATGACATCAAAGCCAAATTCTGCAATTAGAAAAGGGTTTGCATCAACTGGACTTTGATAACAGAAAACAACAACAAAACCACCCCCAAATTCTTGAAATAACAAAAGAGAAAATGCATCCAAGAGGAAAAAAAAGAAAAGTAGTCTTGGCATTTGCTCACCTCTTTTAACCCTTGTTCCTTCATAAATAAAAACATGTCGGAAAAATTGTGAACAAAGGGTCTTCAATGGAAACAACTCTTTAGGAATGTTTGCAAGGAAATGGCAGCGTACATTTATTGAGCCTGGATCAAGCCCAGTTGTCTTCCATTATTTAGCTTTCATAGACCTAAATTTTCATTGAGAGTTGTCATTATGGGACTCTTTCACATAGGCTATATGGAGACTAGCAGTGAACACGTGACACCAACCAACCAAAGAAATAAAAGCATATTTAGAAACACAAGCTGTGAGGCACATCTCACACAAAGAAATTTCATCTTTAGGTGTGTATGCGCTCGGAGGCAAGAATCAGCACCCAAAAGCCAGAGCCCCTGTGTTGTTAGGAATGAGCCTGGCTTCTAGCCGTGCCTTTTTAAAAGGTACAGAGATTTGTGGAGAGGAAAGCACTGAGGACGAGGTGGATCTTCCCTTCTCAGTGGGATGGAGGGGGCAAGTTGGGCACAAAAGCTTGCAGTATTCAAGTACTGTGATTTTTTTTTTCTTATAAAGATGGAAGCCATTATTTTTTAAAGCATGTGGTTTCAATGGTGCATACTTGATTGATGACTAAGAATTCTTTTTCTCCACGCCATATTAGCACCCTCATATAATTAGTTTCCCTTTTGAAATTTAGATGAGGCTGAATTCTGTCTTACCAAAGTAGTTACTTGGTGTGGACAACCTAGGTTTCAAACACATCAGACATGTGGAAAATTGGGGCCTTCTCCTTCTCGAACTTCACAGGGTAAAAATCTCTGTCCTTCCACTGCATTCTGCAGGCATAGCTATAACGCTGGTCTGAACAACTTAGAAAAGCCTTAGTTTCGTCGGCACCTCAGTCTTGTCAGAATGACATGGGCGTGTGAGCTTAGCTGGATTTAACAGGATATGAACCTGAGCACATATTACAAATGCAAATCAAGTCTCCATTTTTTTCACCATAAAAGGCACGAACATAAATTCCAAAGATGATTCCACATTAAATGACGTGGGATAACAGTAGGACATCCTTTTGTGGACCTGTTTCTCCTCCCATAAAACTTAAAACTTCTTTACCTCTCTTGAGCTTGTCAGTGCAAGCCCATGAACATTTACCTGTATAAACTTATAATTAAAAAATATATATCCTAATCCTTCAGCAAGTAATTATATTGAGTATTATTCAACCCTTCATAAGAAATCCCTTTAAGATCTAAAGGGTGACAGCCTTATCAAGTTTTCATTGCCTACCTTGATGCATTTCCATTTTTGGAAGTATCCTCTCACTTTCTGCTTCACATACAGGAACACAAAAAGAAATTCAAAGGAAGGCACCTTGAAAGAAGAACTTCATTAAATAATTATCAAATTAGAAAATTACATACCCAAATATTCCACACATTATAATAAGACGAGATATACATGTGTTAGCATGTCTGTATGGGATATACAGTCTTGGCATATATAAATATGCATAATTTTTTCCTACAACATCATTAGAGAAAATTACATATCTAGCCGATTAGTCTTCAGAACAATTTTCTTCATATTTTCTTTCTCCTCAGCTAAAATAGCCCTAGGAGCCCACCGTCACCTCCATGTTCAGCAGTCTGACTTGCCCCCACTCCCCGCTGCCGGCTCTCCTACACCATGCTTAACATTTTATGCCTTCCTTGCAGGGCCACCTCCTTCCTCCCTCTCCAGTTCTGTTCGTTCTCCCACCCTCTTCTCGAGTCTCAGATACTGGGCAAGACTCCAACTGTTTGTAGGTGGACAAAACAATTACATAGAAATTCTAATAGAAACAAAGAAGACTCCCTGTCCGATGTCATGGATGGCCCCAGACTTCTGCTGGTTCTCTCCATCTGTTTGTCCCTCAGTTACAAAGAAGAGAATATGTCATCACTCCATGCGGAATTTGGTTACCAAAGTGTTCTTCCATTCCAGCCTGTTGGCTTACAGGGAAGCCCAATGCAGCCAAACACATCCTTCTTGAATCTTTCCATATCCCATGGGAAGGGAGATTTGCATGCTCTGAAAAGACAGTATTCATGGCTAAGCTCAGCGTTGCATGTTTGTCCCCAAGTACAGAGCAATATCGGGGATCCCCAGCCCTGTCTGTGTAAGCCTGAACTCTAATGCGGGCCCTGGGAAATTCCCACCTTCAAGTTGAACACACATTTGTAAGCTGGCGGAGCCTGCCTCTTCCCCAGCCGCGGCTCTGCCAATTCACTCCAGAGCCTGGGAAAACCCTGGAATCTCATCTCCTGCCCTCAGCAGTCTGAACACCTTCCTCAGCCTTATCAGAGCAGATGCTAAGTATCAGGACAGCTCTGCCTTGGCTCAGAGGATAGAATCAAGGTGCGCTCACAGATTTCCCTCTCTCGCCTGGCCCGTTTCCACCGTGAACCCACAGGGGCAAGTCTGAGGTTCCTATGCTCCTATGACAGCGCTTTTCAATCTTTTTTTCATCCTTGCTCTACTAAGGAGTTTCTTAAAACATGTTTTTTTTTCTTAATAAATTAGTAAGTTAATTAAATTTCCCTCATGACAATTTAATACCACAGATATACCATACTGTTCATACACCGTATGTGTTTCTGTGTTTTATATGTACCGCAAACGTGAGACTTTTTCTTCCCAAGAACCAATCTTTACCCTTTGGAGGTGATATCATCCCCACTAAAATGCACACTCTGTGGATTTGTGTCTCTGAGGTAGGACTGGCTCTGAGTTTGACGTAAGCAGGGTCTCTAGCCTTTAGATTTTCTACTTGAGATATTCTCCTGTGCTCATCACCCCACAGTCTTCTCAGCCGTGGTGCGTTTCACTTTATACCCTCTCAGCATTAGGAAGCATCAGGAATGTCCATGAGGCTATTTGGGCCAGAGGTGGGGCTGTGGAGAAACAATAAAGTGTGGACAACATTTCTCTGGAGTTAACCACTGGACCAGCCAGAAAACATTCCCCTGATACCAGGCTGATTGTTGCCTGGTTCTTTATCTAAATGCCTGGGGATACAGATGTGTTGCCCAGCACATGCACTGTTTAGGAAACCTTCCCAGTGGAAGAGGATCGACGTTGGAGGGGGCTTGTCTGGACAGCCAGCGTAGGAAAACTGGTCCAGTCCCCACACAGATCCTTCTGAAGACCACCTCCTCTTAAGCCTCCACTTTGCACTTGGCGTAGACAATGTTCCTTGTGTTCGAGATACAATATGGTCAGGACTGCATTTAAGAAGCTCAACCTTTTTAACAAGCCATTTAATGACTTTCAATTATATACAGATTGAAATGTATTCTTATTGAACCAGCATTTTAGACTCTCCATAGAATGACTCTACTTATTTTTCTGCTACTTGTCTGTGACCTGTGATCTACTCCTTCTAGAATACCAACTCCAAACTCATTAGGACCCAACTACCAGCTCCCACGCCTTTGCTGGTGCTACGTCCTCTGCTTGTAATAAGCTGCCCTTCTGTTGCCACCTATGCAAATCCTGCCCTTCCCATGCTTTCAAGGTCAGCCTCCAGAAAATAATTTCTGAATTTTCCAAAGATATTAATTCTTTTTCCTTCACTTCTCACTTCATTCCTTGTGCAAGCACCAAAAAGGAAATCCAATTGCAACAAAAGGTAGACTAAGGTGTTTAGCTCTTCAGCTAAGCTGTGTGTTCCCTGAGAACAAGGACTCAATTACACCCAACTGCGGATCTTATACAACAATGCCTAGCATACTGAGGACACAATAGAAGTATTGAATGTCTTGCGTCGATTAGGTTGTGTCATTGTTTCAGGGCCAGAATGGGACAGAACTTTGCTGGAAACACCCACCCCATAACATCCCCATAATGGGTAATGAGACCTGAGCCAACTCTGAAACCAGAAACATAGACCCACTTAGATAAACAGAGACAAGTGTATGCTTTATTGTCCTTCTCAGTCTTTTTGTTTTGATTTGTTTGCCTCACTTTCTTATGTTTTCTTTGAAGTAAAAAGAATTGATAGGACCAATGGCCTGTATAACCTAGATGGTTTTTCCTCTCATGTCGTAATATTTCCTGTTAACTACTAATATTCCCTTTAGCTGGAGCTGGTAGGGATCATTCACATGGCTTATTAGCCTCAGCAACCCAGCTCAAGGCATAATTCATTTCATTTCCTCATATCATTGTTTCAAAAATCTTCTCAAATCACTTTTTTTTTCCCTAGGAGATCTTTCTGCTGCCCAATTCCCTCAGATTATTTAAAATTTAACAATATAGCTAGAAGCAAAAATCTAGCTTTTATTATTCTGTATAGAAGATATGTACTGTTGTTACATCCTTTGGAATAACTTTTTTCATTGTTTTTATAAAATAAGTCATATCCAGAATCAAATGAGACAAACTGAAGCCATCTGGAAGACACTGTTCAGGTGAAGGTCACTCAGTGCTTTGGATTCAACAGTAGAACAGTTGAAATTTGAAGTATGTCGGGGTTTTTTTTTCCTTCCCCATTTGGTAACCATGGGGATAGCAGAATATCTTAAATATAAAGCTTATGGGAAGGAACAATGTTGGAAATTCTTCTACTGAAGCATGATTTAAGCCCTGTTCTGACACATGAATCATGGGTGGTGCTTTCTGTCAACATTCTTTGCTCTTCAGAACCAGAAAAGCCAGTATCTGTCTGGTTACTGGTGCTGCCACCACTACTGGGAAAATGGCACTACGACAGGAGAGTTTTTCTGAAATCATTTCAAAATAGTCGCCTATGCCCAGGAACACTCAAAGGATATTTTCATCATTGGTTATCTTTTGGATGTATTACTGCTATTCTGCATTACAGAAAACGACATTTGGAACAACTTAATTTTTATTCTTATCTGAGAGAAGGAGAAAATATTCCAAGAAATTCTTTTAGCATCTGAAAATGCCAAGGTGTTGTGCATGATGGAAAGAATATGCTTCCTTTGTTAATTTCAATTCAATATTATCTTCAACATAAATACCTCAAAGTAGGTATATACAGTCATATATATGTATATGGCTATATGTAGTTACATATTGTGTATATATATTAACTCAAATGTCTTGTTTTTCTTTTGTAGAAATGACTGTTTTAGATCACCTCTTTTCTTCAAAGATGAAAATAAATGTAAAGATATGTTAAAAACATTCTAGGGGCACCTGGGCGGCTCAGTCTGTCAGGCATCTGACTCCTGGTTTCGGCTCAGGCCATGATCTGGCAGTCCTGAGATCGAGACCCCCAATGGGCTCTGCCTTTAGCGGGGAGCCTGCTTGAGTATTTTTCCCCCTCCCTCTCCCTCTGCTCCTCCCCCCACTCCTCATTCTCTAAAATAAACAAATAAAATCTTTAAAAAAAATTCTAGAAATTATTAAATTAGGCCTCTTCATTAGTTTTTATCCATTAGAAAGGAAAAGAACTGAGAAAAATACATGGCAAGGTTGTGCAACCAAGCTAATTTTTTACTTACCTATCTGAACATTTTATCAGGAATAATTGTGTGTTTTCTTTGCTGGCTATAATTCCTTGAATAATTGCTTCTATAGCTCACTTCACAGCTGTCCCCCCTTTTCTTCTGCAGTTTTACTTTCCGTGGTTTCAGTTACCCGCAGTAGGGTAGCAGATGGCCCTTCTTCTGACATGTTGCCAGAAGGTCAGTAGTAGCCTAATGCTATGTCACAGTGCCTACGTCACTCACTGCATTTCATCTCCTCATGTCATGCAGACATTTTATCATCTTATTAGAAGGGTGAGTACCAAATAGCTTATTTTGAGAGAGAGACCACATTCACATAACTTTTATGACAGTACATTGTTATAATTGCTGTTTTATTAATTATCATTGTTAATCTCTTATGACCTAATTTTTAAATTAAACTTTCTCATAGATATGTATGTATAGGGAAAAAACATAGTATACATAGGGTTCAGTACTATCTGAGGTTTCAGGCATCCTACTGCGCATCTTGGAATGTATCCCTCACAGAGAAGAGGGGATTGCTGTACATTTATTAACATGATATATATATATATATAAATTGTTTCCTCCTGACCCCACTGAAAACACCAATAAAAGTAACTTTGAAAAGTCTTCTTTCCCAAGTTTCTTCATTCCAAACTTCCAGTTATAAGTAAGTCACAGAGATGAAAAGTATAGCACAGGGAATATAGTCAATAATACAGTAATAACATGGTATGGATGACAAATGGTGATACCACTTACCGTGGTGAGCACTGAATAAAGAATTGTCAATTGACGACGTTGTACATATAAAACTAATATAGCTTTGTATGTCAACTATGCTTCAGTAACAAATAAATAAACAAACAATTTTTAAGGTCTCCTTTTCATGTGTCAAAAAATTATATTTGTTTTTTCCCTCACTGGTTCTTCCCTTCCCACCATACCTTGGCCAATTTTCTTTGCTGCAGCACAAACACATATGCATCAGGACATTGTGTTCAAGGTCGAAACTCATAGAACACCTTTAACTCCACTCTCCCACCCTGAACCAAAGGCTTCATAACACGATGGTCTTATGTCACCCCTCAGAGTCACAGAAACCTACTAATTTTCATTCATATGTATATTAAAAATATATATGCATATAAAATATATAGATATTGCTAATACTGGCTTAGATTATCTCTTTTACCCACTAACCCCCTGAATAGTGGGCAAGTTTTTATTTGTAGGCTGAAGGTGCTGGACTTTGGTATCCAGATTCTAGGACCGCACACGTAACTAGGCGAGGAAAGCAGACATTTCTTACTATTCATCTATATTCAACTATATCATCTCCTGTCACGAGCCCCTCATTGCCACACCACTGGGCTCTATGAATCCACTCTGCCTGTGAACACCGAATATTAGAAATAGGCTCCACCACCCAAATAGATTTTACCTTGGCCCTGTTTCTTTGCATCACTCACACCAGACAACAACAACACTCACAATACCTTTAAACACTCAATTGTCTTCATTTCTGTACAAATTCATCTTCCCAACAAGATTGATTTCCCTGAGGACAGAGACAACAGCTGGTTCATTATTGTGTGCTTCCTGGTGGTTTGCTCAGCTTATAGCATATTACATGTCCAATAATGAACACAGGCAGGGGGTCTCCTCTCCTTTGCCTGGTGGAATAAAAAAAGCCCACTGGGGCACCTGGGTGGCTCAGTCGGTTAAGTGTCCGCTTTCGGCTCAGGTCATGATCTCAGGGTCATGAGGATCGAGCCCCACTTTGGGATCTCTGCTCAGTGAGGAGTCTGCTTCTCCTTCTCACTCTCCCTCTGTGCTCTCCTTCTCTTTCTCAAATAAATAAATAAAAATAATTTTAAAAAGAACTAACCTTTAAAAAATTTAAAAAATTAAAAATTTAAAAAGCATGTTTTATTATCACTTTGAAACAAGTTTGGGCTTAGAGGAAGTCTTTAGCTTACACACCGGTTGTATTCAAGAAAGCACTCCTGAAGTTGTATGAACCATAAACCCACTGACCATCTTTGTAGTTAATAGTCATCAAGATGCTCTGTTGGATTGGGTCCCATGAGTGTGGTAAAGGGACTGTGTCGAATTGCCTTCTGGAAGCAGATGGGTATGGAACAGTGAAGGAAAAGAGGATAATTTTTTGGTACCTGATGTGGCTTTGTCCAAATTCTAGAACAGATAAAGGTCATTTGAGATATTCCTCCCCATTCAATTTTTTATTATTTGCAACTGTGTCCCAGACTTTGTGGGACTGTTCTTACTCACTCCTACTTCCCACCCCACAGTGGATTTTTGCTGGTCTACCCCATCACTGCAAACCTTTGCAGGAATGGGCAATAAGAAAAATTAAAAGAGGAGGCTGATTTTAATGAGAATGACGCCATCTCTGAATAAGCTAACATCCACTCAGGTTTGAATGACTAATAGCATTTTTAATTCTTCTGTTATTTGCATTTTGATGACTTGCCCCATAGCAAAGTATATCAGTTCCTGCTTTTCATAGATTCCTTCCTCCACATTTATACTACACAACTTTCTCCAAGTTCTGCCCGTTTGTTTATTGCTATGAGGTGTGTGTGATGTGTGTGGGGGATGGTCTGTGTGTTTGTTTTGGCAGAATCACCAGGGTCTTTAGCATGAGAGAAAAGATAACACAGAAGAAGAAAGATCATAATGGTTCTAAGTATGGGTCATTAGTAAATCAGGTGTTTAAAACCAAAGAATTGCTTACACATTTAACTATCCTTCACAATGTCTATGTTATGAATCAACATTTTTGTTTAAAGATGAATGTGGGTTTTGTGGAGACAGTAAGCTTGGAATTCCGTGAGCCTGAAACTCTGATCTATGACTTTGTGTTTAGAAGTCAGGAATGTGTAGTATGTGGGAAAGTGTTATTGGGGCTCAGATCCCATTTTGGTTTCCATTTCATAGTCTTTGCAGCTTAAAAAAATAATCCACTGAAAATCTTTGGTAGGGAATGTAGCCTTCAAACAAGTTTTCTTTATTCTTCTGTGATTCTAGAAATCTGATTATGTCAATTAGGGAGAGTTCACATTTCCTAAATGTCCCTAGGGAGTTTCCTATTATATTCTTTAGTAATTTACATAAAGTTTTGAGTGCAAATAAACCTCAGACATCAGAGAACATCACCCTCTTCCTTGAAGAGTCTATAAGAGAAGAATGTTCTTTGGGTCAATAACATATGATATAAAAGGACTTTGTGAACTGTAATGATATTGGTCTCCTTTATAAAGAATGTACATCTCTATGTGTAGGGCAATTTATATAACATCTCAAATCTAATTTGTTATATACACACAAATTTATACCCAGAATGTAAAAATATATAGCTGAACAAATATGTATTTGTTACATTAGTTGTGTGTATTTATATACAATATATAGTTCTATGTAGAAAAACAGAAATATGTTTACCTCTGAAGCGCACCAATTATGTTAACACTAGATATTTGAATATAAATTAATTTATAGCCTTGGAACCAAGTCCAGCCCAGCTCCTCTTCCCAACAAAGGAACGTGCTGGGAAGGACACAGGATGAACAGCTGTGTGATTGAACACATTCCTAGCTCCTTCTTGCCCTCCACCATGTACCTTTAATCCATTTTGCAGTTGGATTAAAGTAGGGCTTGGTGTTACTGTATCCTGTTGACATACTCCTCCTTGCTCAGCTGCCATCCTTCTGCTGTCTAAAACCAGAGTCTGCTGTAACTATGTTTCTTCCTGTTATTTTTAATCATGTTTTCTTTGTTCGCCAAATATTTATCAAAGGCCTACTATGCGGAGATACCACAATGAGGAAGACATTCTTCTTGCCTTTAGGGAGTTCATCATCTGGAAAGAGTTACTGTCTTGTATTGTATTATGTGTATATAACTTTGTATTATAACTATGTGCTCAGGTTTACAGAATTAGGGGTTTTCTGTAAAGGGTCTTTATGGGCACATGTACTCAAACATAATGTAATAAATAGTTAAATTACATAGTTGTTTGCAACAGATTCTAACTACAGAGCTAGGAACCAATTTTTTTTTTTTAAAGTCACTGTAATGAGAAGATAAAGTGAATCTTATAAACAAAAAATAGAGTTTTTAGCTTGTGAAGAGAAAAGAAAACAATAGTGTGCATTTTTCTGACAGTGATTGGTGAGTTTCCAAAAAATCTCTAGCCTAACTTATTAAAGTTAAATAGTAAAACAATATATCTTCATAAGTCCTTGTGTAACTTTGACTCTATAACTAACTGTGTTATTGATCAAATGTGGTTTCCTTTTACTAAGAAAAAAAGGCTTTTTAAAAATCTCATATAACTTATTGGTGATCAAGTACTTTGTAGAGACTAACATTTGATTTAAAAAAAAAAAAGAAAAAGAAAAACTAGAGTAACTGGGGAACATATGGATTACATTTACCTCCAAATGCATAAACTTTTAAAGAAGTTATAAGGGAAATTCCTGGCAAAAATGTCCCTTGATTTGGACTATGAAATGTATCTGAAAAAGACAAAAAGGTGGGTAACAGGAAAATTTAATATACAGAGTCTGCAAGACGCTGAATTGCTTTCTTATTCAAAAATGTCTGGGACTATTCTAAAAACACACAGCCAACTCCTAGAATGACTGCCCTGTGCTAAAAACTCAATTGTGAGTGAAATTTGTGGAGTGGTCCAAGGGCCATCCAGTCGCACAATTGCACAAATATCACCCTGAATAATACAGGATTTCCGACATGTAACTTGGAAAAGCTTCTTCTAGTGGCTAGGGGAGTATACACGTGGCACTTGTGTGTATGCGTGTGCGTAAAACACCTTCTAGCAACATGCTTTGGGAAATGGAGCAACTCTATGCCAATGATCCATTCTCTTATCACTTTATATGATGCATCTGCATGAATTTCATTTACATGTGCAAGGTTATTCACTTTCTTTCTTTCTTTTCTTTTTTTTTTTACCTAGTTAGCATGTCTACTAACCTTCCTGAGTGGTGGGGGTGCACACCTGTGCCTTTGGAAGGGGAGGAGGGAGAAACTAGGGCAGTCTCGCTCTCCCAAGTAGGGACAGTGGCATAGTCTGTGGGTTTCTTCTCCTCTCTGCTCTACTCTCAGTCACCAGACACCAGGGAGGAGTGATCCCAGGGTTTCTGAATGAGCACCCAGACAGCTGCTGGAAAGGCACTCACAGCAGGACAGTTACAGGGATTCTGTGACTCTTCATGCAATGGGCATGCCTCCCCCTTCTCTCTTCTGTTTCCTCCTAGGCCAGAGAAGGACACAGAAGTGCCTGGGGATGGTGGGAGGAGAGAAGTATTCAGAAAACAAAGCAGAAGTAAGGCAGTAAGACGGTGGCACAGGGGCGGGGCGTCCTCGAACCGGATGGGTCTGTGATTCCAGTCTGGGGGAACCGGGGAGTTGGGGCCGGCTCCACACATGGGGCTTCCTGGCTTTGCTTTCCCGTAACTTCCAAAGCACTGTACCCAGGGCTGACTCTAAACTTCAAGGAATTGCTCTTGCAGTCTTAAAATCCGAACCTGAGGCTGAAGCCCAGTGGTGCTCAGACGTCCCAAGCATCGTCTCTTTGACAATGAGGTGAGCCAGCTGCTCCCCAAGGCACTGGCTCCTCTGAGACCCTCAGCTTTCCAAGGGCCCAAGATGTGCAAAGAGTGGGCTTACCGACCACAAGGAGTCTGCCGAGCTTTGCCCACACTCCCACAGAAGCCTCTCACATGCAAGTTCTTCATTTGGGTGAATGTTTCTTTTGTTAGTCAGGACAATTCCACCTTCTTGGATGGTAACAATAATATTACATTTTTTGACAATTCTAGACATTCATCACTTTCTGTTGCCCATGTCCTGATTAAACATTCTTTCCCTAGAACGCTGTAGGGTTTCTAATCTTATAACACGGTTTTGGAATTTATAAAACATCTGTCTCCTACTTTTCTCAGCCAGAAAATACAGAGGAGGCTGATTTTTGCTCTGGCACCATGGAGGAACTAACACCACAGGCTTTGACGCACAGGCAAGAGGAACACATAATTTGACTCCCCCACCCACAGATCTAGATCTCTCTTCGTCCCAGCTTCCACTCCAGTGTCACTGACGGTGTGTGCAAATCCTGGCACAGGAGCCTCGTGGGCAAATCCTAGAGCTTCCTGGCAACTGTATCAGCAGCAGGTTCACCAAGAGCACCTGGCCGTGGGCCCACCCATCCCAAATACTCTAGGGCATGTGGACACGTATATGGCCATGAGGTTGGTTGGCCCTGAGCTTGGGCACTCCCTAGACCACTACATCCTAGGCTGATTTTCTCCACTTTCCCTGGAATTCAGCCACAGAAACACCTGCAGAGAATAGGCTTTTTGCCTTGGAAAGCCCTGTCTTCCAGTTTCCTACAAAGGGCAAAGCTGGAAGGACCACACAATTCCTTGCTATGAGCCTCTAGACATATCTGCCTGCCTGCTACTTCTCCACCCTATTCTCTCTCAATGGCTCTCAAAGATTTTTGACCATGACCCACAGAAAAGTAAGCCCAGCATGAATCTACATGTATAATGACTTGCAAACTATGTATAACAGAAATGGTAATTTCACAAAACATCACTTAGCTTGGAGGTGCTCTATATGATGGGGCTTACTTGAATGTTGGAAAAGTTTTAATAATATAATAATGATACCTGTGATTTATGTAGCAACTATCAGTAGTCAGGAAATGATCTAGGTGCTTGACATATATTACTCAAATTCGTACAATAATTTCATAAGTTAGAAGCTATGCCTATTTTGTAAAAGAGATATGCAGCTTTAAATAACTTCAAGCATTTTGCTTTAAAATGTTTAGACTTTGGAGCGCAGTTCAGTTTTTTGAAAAATTTCTATTCACAATGACTGAGTGAGGGCTATATTTATGTGTGTGCATGTTCGTATACAGATATACAGACTACACATATTCTATCAGACAGAGGGAATCAGAAGGAGGTAGATTGCATGGGTAGGAGAAAAATGATCCAGTGAACTTTCTACAGTAATTCCTGAAACAATTTTACGGCCTGAGGTAGTGCAGCTATAAAAGAGAAGCCTGTCATGTATCAACCAGTACAATTTTTGTAGGCTAAATTTTTTTCTTTTCCTGAAGACAAAATTTAACATATTTGACTTTGTCTTTCCTTTACAATTTGATAAACTATTTCTTAGACCTTATGTATAGAAGTGAGTGTACTACCTTATTTCAGCATGTTGCCAAAAGACTAAGTGAAAGTGGAAAAATGCACCAGAGAGTTGACATTGTTGGATCAGCTAGTCTCGCTACACACGTGGTCAGGCCGCCCCTCTTCAACAGGAAATGATTCAAAGGCAGCAATAGTTACAGCTTTTGCATTTGTCCTGTTTTGTTTCTTTTCTTTCTTTCTTTTTTTTTTTTATTTAAAGATTTTATTTATTTATTTGACAGAGTGAGATCACAAGTAGGCAGAGGCAGGCAGAGAGAGAAAGAGGAGGAAGCAGGTTCCCTGCCAAGCAGAGAGCCCGATGCGGAACTCGATCCCAGGACCCTGAGATCATGACCTGAGCCGAAGGCAGAGGCTTAACCCACTGAGCCACCCAGGCACCCTGTCCTGTTTTGTTTCTAATCTCAAAACCACAGATGCTGTAGACTGAATCACAGTGATGTTTACAAATATTATGTCTCTCTGGCCAACTTGTGGGATCACAGAGGAAAGCCACTCCTGTCACGGATGTCCCTGGTAGTGTTGCTGGCTCCCGGCATTCGTATTCTGTGCTGGGGTAGATGTGAGCAAATGCATAGATTTTTCCCAGCCTTGATGCTTGGCATCTACCTATACTTGGGATTATTATACTTTGTAGGTGATATAAAAGAGCAAGGAATCTGTCTGGATTGTTCTTTATGCCCTGGAATGAGCCTTCTTGGCCAACAGCCAGTCAAACACAACCCGCTGTGGGTCTCCAGCCAAATGCTCACTACCCTATGCACCTCCTGCTGATTCATGATGCTTCCCTTCCTCCTGCTTAGAACTTCTCCATGACACCTGAACTCTGTATGGCCAATGACAGTCATAAGACACCAAGCAAACCAGAAGCTATCCAACCTTAACATAACCTGCAGACCTAAGATCACAGTATGGAAGCCAGCAGGAATCTTTTGTTCATTCTTCTTCTGCCCCACCTTTTTTTTTTTTTTTTTTTTGTGGGGAAGGGAGAAAAGTAGGAAACCAGTTATGATTAAATTGGAAAGAAGTGACACATATAGGCTTTTAAGGAACTTTCAGGCCTTCATGTGACTTTTCAGGAAGAGCAAACCAGGAACGCCAGCTGAGACCCAAACATCTATGGGAAAGGATCTGTAATGGGCCAAGGGATCGAATGTGATGGAAAAGCAACAGGAAAGAAGTAAGCCCTGCCATACTCAAATAAGATACTCCCCAGAAGAGAGTGGTAACAGTGCTACCTTAGAAAAATGAGGTGAGCATGGATGTAAGTAAATTCTTGGATACCGTGATCTTAACAAAAACATCTACCCACGCAAGAATGCACAAGGAGTTCACCCTAGAACAGTTACAAGGAGTACATAGACTTCCAGCATATCATCAGTAATATCTTTCTAAAAGTCTCATTGTTATTTATCTGGAATTCCTGCCGCAGTGACAGTGTCTCTACAGGTAGGAGTACGCATGCGCTTATTCATATCTTGAATGAGCTACTTAGCATGGTCACAGTCAAAAGTTAAAGGATCCGGATGTATCTTTAATTCTACCTTCTTGGAGGTTCCCTTGTACTATTTTTCATAGAAGAGTGAACCCTAAGATTTTTTTCCTTTGCTCATCCCACAAGCTTCCTTGGATTACAAAAGAATTATTTTTCATCTTCTTGCCCCTAAATCATAACCCACTGATGGGTTACTAAGACAGGCCAGTCCCCTTGTCCTCTCTTCCTCTGCGGCTGGGACTCTCCTTTATCAGGGCCTTCTAAGGACAAACCTTCTCTCCCTCATTCAGTGATAATCACAAGATACCAAGAAAATCACAAGTCGTCAAGTACATAAATTGCTGAAAGGGAGTCTGACAAAATGTTAAGAAGATATGAAGCCTCCACAAGGCCAACGGCAATTGGCAATTTAGGACGACACATGGTGAACAGTAGCCCTCACTTCCCTGGACCAGGAGTTACCGAGAGTAGCCCAGAAATGCTACCGAAAGCCTGGAAGCCATGACTGTTAAGGCTTAATACTTCATACAGGATGCACTCCAGTTTTGATCATCAAATCTTACCTACATTTATTCACTCAAAAAGGCCATTCACTGAAAGTACAATTTGGATCTTTTCTTGACGGTGATGCCGGCATGGTCAGACCCCACTGAAAGATCAGAGAACTGAGTAATTATCATGAAAGCTGGCCGAGGCTCTACATACCTCAAGGCTATTTTTTAACTTAATGGAAAAGCTTTGTCTTTATTTTGTAAAGAAAAATTTTAAGCCTCAATAGTTAATTCAAGTCGTGTGTACATTTTGTAACTTCTCTCAGGAAATTTCTCATGAATAGCTACATTTAAAGACTGTTTCATGTAATATGACATCATGCAAAATAAACCAAAACAGATTTTCTGAACATACTACACATGACAACAAACGTCAAGATATGGCTTTTGTCCAACATGGGTTCCGCTTCAAACATTTGGCTGGAGGAGCAAAGAAATTATAATGAAAAAAAGTAAAAGCTGGGATTATTTTTACATAAAACAGAGAGCAGTTACCAAAGTCACAATTTTTTGTTTTGCCTTTAGCAGTGCTGGGTTTTCAGAACATTTTTTTGGTCACGCTCCTCTGTGTTTTAGACACAGGATGTAAGACAGCCAAAGGCAACATTCCTTACTCACGTTACTCACATGAGATCTCGTGATGAGCAGTAGCAGAAGTCAACTATAAACAAAAACAAGTCCATGACCCTTAAAACCATGGATTTTAATTTTTTCACACAAGTAGAACATGGCAAAAATGTATGCTGCTATCTTGGTGAGACAGTGGCATGGGGAATGAAAAGCATTCTTTCCATACGAGAAGTGTGTGAAGTATAAATTTCCCAGTTTCATTTTCTCCTAATCCTGGGTGAGAATGGTGGGGTGGTAGATGTCTTTAGACATGAGATTTCCAGGTGTGAGAAAGAAAAGCTGAACCTTCCGTAGTCCCCATTTGACTACTGGCTTTACCAACTTAGACCTGTTTTCCTACCTACAGACGAACGCTGTGAAAAGACAATAACTGGGATGGCTTTTATTCTAAATTTGGTGAGTGTATGATTCTTTCAGTACTTCCTCATGAATTCTGTGGGTGTGTGACAACTTTATCTCATTAAAAGAAGTGCAGTTTTAATCCACTCCCTGTATTGCTTGCCTAAACGCAGTAACCTCTGTACCATGATTCTTAACATTTCCGCACTGCGGTTAGTCTGGTGTCACCGTCCAGAAAACAAGTCAGTTCCACAGGAGGCAGCATCCCTGACTGGCAGCCACAGTTTTATGTGGCCCTCAGGTTTTGTCTTGAGATTTCTTTGAAACGGAGCTGGATATTTCACAGTCCAATTAGAAAGGGTAAGGTAATTTTTACAAGTTAGATATTCTTTCTAATTTACAGCTTTGAGGAACTGAGCAGTGACTAATGTGAAAGCAAATACTATTTCCATACTTAAGTTTATTTGTACCACACCTCCGAGATGTAGATGAATGATAATGTCTTATGAGTTGATGATAGGACACTCCAGCCCTAATAGCCCCTCAGCGTTTTAAAATACATAGTCCTATGTAAAGTTTTCAGTGTAAGCCTATGTTCAAAGGAAGTAAACTTTGTTTTCTTTAAGTCTTGTAGTCATTTTAATAAATGCGTTTATATACGCAAGGGAGAGAAAGAGTGAGGGGGAGGAAAAGGTGAAGACAGTGAAGTTGAATGAAGAAAAAGCAAATTCATCATATATTCCAGATAATTTTCATTTTTTATGTTTATTCCACTCATGTGAATATCTTTTTCTAGTCACTGTGTTTTTATGTTTACACAAAGCAGCTGAGTAAGAAATTAACACTTCCCATTAAATATACTGGGGTGAATTTCTAGCTTTATGTCAACCTCTCCCAAAGCCCTGCTAAGACCCAGAGCCTCTTCTTATGCTCAACAACACAAATTTTAAAAAGGTCTAAACAGTGCTGGACTGGAACCAGTTATCACCTGGTGTCAAGACCCATTGTTAAATATTCAGGTCTCTTGAAAGTCATTATTAAACTATTGGTAGCTTGAAGACAGTCATAGTGGGAGTATACGCCACTGAAATTAGCAAAGGCTACAAATCAGAGCTTTTTCTTTTTTCCTTTTCTTTCTTTCATTTTGCCAAACAGCCATTTATCAGCACAACACGAAACATACCCATAAGGAAAAAGACCATCAGAAACAAGAAGACATCAGGTGGGAGTTACTGGTATGAATTCAGAAGCTAGGAGGCAGATACATATTTAAGTGATCGCTGACTTTGTGGACTGAAGGAAAGAAGGAAAGACTTCACTGGGGGAAGGCCTACCTCCCCCTTCCCCCAACATCCCAAGAAAGTTATTCAAAGCAGAAAACTCTGGAAAGGTTTATGTATTGAGGACCTCGGTCGCCTATGAAAATAGAAGCGCAAAGTAGGGCTGAAAATAGGAAGAAAGGTTATTAAAAGAGAAATTGGATCCTTGGCTCCCCTTAACTTCTACATCCAACCCGGCGGTCACTCCTCCCATAACCTGAAGAGAGGAGAGCCTAAATATGACAGGCTACAAACCGTGGTGCCCAGGCTTCCTGAGACTGAGTGATGTGCTGTAATGAAACCAGAGGAATTAAGTGATGGTTAACACTCTGACTGGAAAGACCTGAGCTGTCTTATGCTCAGCTTATAGGACGTTAGCAACCAGATTTGATATCGGAGGACCAAAGGCTGAGGACATTGCCCTCAGGGTGGACTGAGTTAATGATGCTCCCTGTTGGGGCTTTCCCAGTAATGGCCTGGTGCCCTTTATAAGCCCCGTGATGAAGCCCATGGCAACTTCCACCAATGTGAAAACCAGAGTTTCTAATCAGCATCTACTCTTAAAAACTTTATTCTGAAAATGTCAACTGACAACCAAGAATCAACAGATATTACGGGAAACACTGACATACAAGGAAATGACCCCTCCAACCCCCAAAAAGATGAAAAAAGAACCTGGAGGAAACAGAGACCATGTAGAGAGTAGGAAAATGTTTAAAAATTAATTTTCTCAGGGCTGCAGAAAAAGGTATTACATCCGCGAACAAGAGCAGGTTATGTAAAGAACCTTACGAAGGAAAAAGACAAGATCTTTGTACTTAAAGGTAGGATAACATGACTTTAAAAGTCACCAGGAAATTTAAAAGCTACCATTGAAGATAAATCTCAGAAAGCAGTAGCAGATAAAAGGAATATAAGAGAGAAAAATTATAAGAGATACAGTATAAAGTCTAATTTCTGAATAATCTAAGTTCTAAAAAGGAAGAACGGAACAAAACAGAATGGGAAAATTGTCAAACAACGAGTACAAGAATATTTCCTAGAATGAAAAATGAATGAATGTTCAGATTGCTAGCGTCATGGATTCACACCCACAACTGAACATACTCAAAGGCCCATGGTTGTAAACTACCAGCATTCTAGGGACAGAAGCTTCTAGAAGGAACTGGCGTAGGAGAATGGGAGACAGTGTTAGGGCTACAATTTCATCAGAAGCTCAAGATCCTGCTTCAGCCTCTGGGGCTTGTCATGGGAATCCACGTTCTTGCAGCTGTAGCTCTCAGCTTGCTTCTTCAAGGCTGGCAGGAGAGTACACTGCTGACCACCAGAGTTTCTTTGAAGTGAATCACTTGGTTAAGACAGACACTCTCAGGATAATCCCCCTTTATTTAAATCACAATCAACTGATTCAGGGTGCTGGTTACGTTGCCATAATCTTTTCACCTTGCCAGGCTGGCTAACAGACTGATAAGAGCGACACACATTCCGTCCCATTTACAGTTCTCATCACACTCAAGTGGGGGGAGATAAGACCGCACTGCAGGATGTACAGAGATCTCCAGGGCCGTCTTCTGCCCACTGCACCTGGTTTTAGATTCTTACCTACAGCGGTATCTGCTCAGAGTCAACTGCAGAACTTTGGAACCCCCAGGAAAATAGAATGGATTACTTTTCTTGTATTGCACTTGTTTTCTTGTAATTTGCACTGAGTTTTTTCTCTGTCTCATATAATCTAATGATACCCTTATTCTCTATTTGAATATATATTCCAAATTTCTATGAAAAACTGAAATTGGGAGAGAAAAACCCCATGATTTCAAATCCTCAAGGCCAATCTCTTAGGTTAGGTTATCCAGGATCTGCTAAATAAAGTTTTAGTTCTTTTAAAATATTATTGCATTTGCCCACCAGCCTTCCCCCCAATAGAACAGCTGTTCCTGAAAAGGCAAGGAATTCATGCCTAGATATTATCTGAACAAGTTTTCCAAAAGAAAACATTGTAAAATAAAGCATCCACGGTGGTGACCTTTTCATTTCTTTAAGGGCAACAGTTCATTTGAATTAGATAGACATAATTTGTTTTTGTGAATAAGCAATGGCCGACAAGACCTACATCACTGTTGAAATCCATTGTTTTTAATCCTAATACTAGAACAAGTTCAATGTTTTCCCTCTCTGGAGGTACAATGTTTGCCAGTATTGCTTTGTACTTGAGCACTGAAAAAAGTCAATTTTCTTGGACTCCTAGAGCAATAATCTTGGAGGATTCTGATTCTTTTATAAATGTGCCTGGAAAAATAGTGGATACAAAAATAACAAAAAAACTTTGGAGGGTTTACTTGGACAGTTTGCCTTCGACAGTACCTTGAATCCTGCCTGCATTTTTAAATATATGCAGACAAATTTATGCTAAAAAAGAAAGATAAAACAGAAAAGGTGATTTTTGAGATTCGATTTTAGAAATACATAAACAGTATTTTTATTATTTTGAAATCAAGTCATATATACATTTTTCACATTGAAGGAAACTTCCCCATTTTCAAGTGAATTCTTTTTGGAATACAAATACTTACTTTTTGTCTTATTTGTTTTGAAATTTTGCAGGATAAATTTTTAAAGTGGGGTGTATGCAGTATAAATAGTTTAACAGTATGTGGCATGTTTTATGAAAAGGCAGAGCCCAGCTTGGAAATTGTGATTTCCCGGCTCTAATGAGTGGAAATTCACCACACTTCTACTCTAAAGTGGCATCGCTTTTCCAAAGGGGGGAAATGATAAATGATTTCAATAACTCTTAGTCTGTTCTTGGAATGTTTCATAAGAAAAGGTAAATGAAGTTTGGAAAGAAATTGCCCTTATGAATTTCAAAGAGTATTGCTAAGCACTTATTCTGAATTTCCTTTTGTTTCATTTTCTGTTTTTATAAAATCTTCTGGAAGAGCGCTGCTAAAATAAACTGAGTTCTAATCATCTATGTTTCAGCTTAGATATATGTTCATAGCCACCTTAATTGGCTCTTAAATCAATTCGATTTTTTTATTTTTTATTTAGATTTTATTTTTATTTATTTTTTCTAAATATGTCTTTCTCTAATTCTAGATTATTCCATTTTTCTCCTTCATACCAGTCAGCCCATTTCAGAAATAAGATTTTTTTAATGCTAGTTTCCCTCCTTTTTAAAACTCTTTGTGTGATTTACAGCATTCAACAGTTACTAAAATTGCAAATCTGATCAAAAGAATAACTAAGTGGTGTGGTCTAAGGGGCAGTATATTTAGCATAAGATAAAGTCTCCAAAATTGAACACTTGGATTCTTTTAAACGCTGGTAGCAAAGCTACCTTAATATGCTATTCTCTACAGAATTATTTTTTTATATTTAATTAAAATTCACTCCTTTTATTTGGTTTATTATAAAATAAAATTAATCATCCTAAGATAGACATGTTAGAATTTTTAGCCAGTGTGAAAGGCTGAATAAGGAAAAAATAAATGCATAGTAGTGATAATTACCAAATTCAAAATAGCAATAATTCTTATCAGGAAGTTAAGTAGGTACAATTGGGGAAGAGTATACAGGACATTTGATGAACTTGATAAAATGTTATTTTTTATTTTTATGTATTTATTTTTAAATCTTTAAATTTGAGAGAGAGAGAGCATAGAGGGAGAAGCAGACTCTGCTGAGCAGGGGGCCCAGTGTGGGGCTTGATCCCAGGACCCTGAGACCATGACCCAAGCTGAAGGCAGACACTCAACCGACTGAGCCACCCAGACACCCCCCAATTTTTTTTTGTTTTGTTTTCTCTAGTACCACATTTTGTATGTATTCTAAGTTAGTGTAGTAAACTTTTTGTAAACACACACATACACACCAGGAGTCGGCAAAGCATGTAAAGTTTAAAGTAGCTCTGCTTTCGTTGCATTCCTGCAGATCACACGGAGCAAAGCCAGGATTAGGACTCACAAGCCACGTGGCTTCATATCTCCTACATGAATATTGCGGTGGTGCTGACTGAAGGCATAGTTATTCTGCTAAAGCCCAAGAGGCCACCGCCTGTGGGGGACGGTTTCGAACACACAACAAGGATTTTACTCGTCTAGAAGCATAGAAGCATATAAGAAGAGATTACTAAGCATGAAAGCGTAGAAGAAGAGATTACTCAGGTGGGATGGGGAACTAGAGAAATCTGAGCTCTCTCACTTTTTACTCTCTTGGGCTTGGAGGTCAAGCAGGATAAACAGCCTCAGGTGCTAAGGGCTAACATGCCGTCTTCTATGATAAACCAATCCCAGAGCTATGAAGGAGGGACTTTCCTAGAGCCACTGCTCTTATTGAATTGTCTCATTAATCTATGTAAATATCTAAGGCGCATTACCTACTTTTTTTTTTTTTTTTTTTTTTTTTTTTTTTTTTTTTTTTTTTTTTTTTTTTTTTTTTTTCCCAAGTTCCTCAGAGCCTAAAGGTGAGGTCAAGCCAGATCTGAATGTCTCTACATTACCTGAAGACGATTATGTCTCCACCTTATTTGGGTAACATGGTTCAATTTAATTTCTCTTATAAGAAATAACACAAATAGGGGCACCTGTCTGGCTCAGTGAGTTAAAGCCTCTGCCTTCAGCTCAGGTCATGATCTCAGGGTCCTGGGATGGAGCCCCGCATCCACTTCCTCCTCTCTCTCTGCCTACTTGTGATCTCTCTGTCAAATAAATAAATACAAATCTTTTTAAAAAAATAACACAAATAAATTTTAATAGGTGTATTCCTGTTGTGGAAACTTGTGGATAAGGAGATTTTTGTGAGTGTAACAAATTTACCACATACTACTCAACAGCACTACTTAGGAAAACAAGAAAGAATAACCATTATCTATGAGGTGAAAAATTACACAAATGAATATTTAAAGAGAATGATTTTTAAAATCCTTTACAACTATATTGGTGGTATTGACTCCAATTCTTCTAGGTAAGTTGCCAGAACTTGTCAGCCAAAACTTCCTAATGTAGTGTAGTGTCATGAACTTCCTAACCTAGTCAATGGGGTTAATCTGAAAATTTAACCAGTCTATTCATGACAGGCAACCTATAAATTACCCAGTTAGAAAAACTATACTTTGTACGTAAATTGAACAATGGAAAATTTGCCATTTCATTCTATTAAGTTGGGACAGACCCAAATAACGAGAACTGTAGTACAGCAGTTCTTTCCTATTTAAAAACCGGACTCTCAGAAGCAACAAATAAAATGGTAAATAGACCACAGTCTAGTACAGATCATCTGTTCATTTTATATTTTGCAATACAGATTATCCTCTCACCAAATGGGTCATGTAATAGTATGCATTAGTGTCGAAGTGTTGAAAGAATTACACAATTTTTATTCATTCAATTCCTAATTTGAGTTTGGAAAAAAAAAAAAGCTTCTCTAAATGCTCATATTTTATAATGTAGATGGTTAATGAACACTAAGTTAACAATCAGATTTCTTAAAGAACTTGACTTAATAAAGTTTTTCTTTCCACCAGGCATCTGTGCGAGAAAAGTCAGTTTATTTCATTCTTAAAAGGACTTCATGCCTGAGATTGCCCTTTCACTGTGTATTTACCAAACATGGTCCAGCTTATTTTTAATCAAGGTGTTGGGAGAGGTAGGTCAAAGGTCTTATAAACTTCCACATAAGAGGCAGGATGACTTTTCCAATTGTGACATTAGAGAAGTGTCCCACTCTCAAGGACTAAGTGCCTTCCACTGAAATTTCCACCGTGGGTGCATACTCTTAATGCAACTCGGTTAATGAGAGAGCATCTCCCACTTAGAATTATGGGAAAGGGAGGTCATGCTGATTGTTTTAAAAGATCACAAATCACAGACACCTAACATTTTAAATAAATTTCATCTTTCCTAAGCACCTTTTTAAAAAAAATATTTTATTTATTTGGGAGAGATTGAGATCACAAGTAGGCAGAGAGGCAGGCAGAAAGATGGGGAAGCAGGCTCCCTGCTGAGCAAAGAGCCCTATTTAAGGCTCAATCCCAGGACCTTGAGATCATGACAGGAGCCGAAGGCAGAGGCTTAACCCACTGAGCCACCCAGGCACCCCTTTCCTAAGCACTTTTTGATGAAAGAGTCCTCTTAATTCATTTCAGTTCTCACTACATACTATGAGCATGAACATTCTTATGAGCAAAAATTCTTCTAAACTTCATCTTCTCATGACTATTTACAGAGGGTTATTTGAAAACCTGAGGTTGAGAATGGCGGGTTTAGGTCAATGTGATGTTGCTCTATCTCTATATAATAATAAGATGGGCTTTTCCCAGTGAATGTAGCACATATCGTTTTAGCTTACAAACGTTGAGAAGTAATTAATTTCTTATTAGAGAGAGACCAGGCAAAAAGTTAAATTGTATAATGTATTCACAACCTTAATTGTTTTAGCTCTAACACTTACTCTAGCTTCCTCTTTTATCCTCTCTGGGGTTAAAAAGATAAGCTGAGGTGTGCCTGGGTGGCTCAGTAGGTTAAGCATCTGCCTTCAGCTCATGATCCCAGAGTTGTGGGATTGAGTCCCCCATCAGGCTCCCTGCTTGGCAAGAAGCCTGCTTCTCATCTCCCTCTGCTGGTTCCCCTGCTTGTGTTCTCTCTCTCTCTCTGTCAAATAAATAAATAAAATCTTTTTTTTTTAAATACTAGTTTACATTTTAAGTACATATTTATTTATTTTTATCTATCTATCTATCTATCTATTTGTAAGAGGAGGAGAGAGACAGAGGGAGAAGGAGAGAGAAAGAATCTTAAGCAGGCTCCACACCCACCCGAAATCAAGAATTGGACGGTTGGGGTGCCTGGGTAGCTCAGGTCATGATCCCAGGGTCCTAGATTGAGCCCCAAATCCGGTTCCCTGCTCCGCGGGAAGCCTGCTTCTCCCTCTGCCTGCTGCTCCCCCTGTTTGCGTGCTCTCTCTGTGTCAAATAAATAAATAAAATCTTTAAAAATAAGTAAGTAAAAAGATAAGACTGAGTCAGACAGACCATTCTAATTTTAGTTCTTGCCAAGGTACTGTCTTGAACTCCTTGATCCTTCAAGTCTTCATGAGCACGAATGTTGATAACACAATCTGGCTACTGTATTACTTTCTTCCCTGTGTATGAAATGCCTCCACTGGCCCCTGCAAACCCAAAAGGAGGCTCTCGGAGGGTCCTCCTCTCCCGGTTTGGATCAGCAGGAGCCGGTTGCTGGAGGAAGTTAGTGGTGATTACAGTGGCGTAGGCATCGCCCCTTGTTTTGGGGGCTTATGTACCACGTCCTGCGCACAGGGGAAGAGTCTGATATCCTGACGGCATGGATGATTTATGGACCCTCACGAGTTATTATTATTCTCCGAAATATTACATTTGAATGAGTACAAATAAAACAAATGACATGAAATTAAAATGACATGAAAATAGTAAAAAATCTTCTATGGAATTTCAAGCATCAGTGAACCAAGTAGCCGAGGTACCTTGTAAATTCAGGCTCTAATAGTCCTAATTCTTTGCCTACTGAGGCTCCCTTGGTCAGGAATTATCTCACTGCAAAGAACAAAATACTATACACAGTATACTAAGCAAAACAAAAGGAAAAAACCTCAGAAAGTCAAGTGGAAGGATTTATGGGGAAGATCAACAGTATCTCACAAAACCCCAGGGCAGGACGAGTTTCTCCCTTCACAAATACGTAATTCTTTCTTCTGCAGACTCATTCTCACTTTTTCTCAGCCAAGCATGACCACTCCTATCCTGGAGTGCTAGAAGGGACTCTGGGAAAGTTGTCTCGAGGAGCTTGTGCCTGTCCCCTTCCCCTTGCCACCTTGAAGCAAGCTTTCTGCCTTGGGTCAGACTATCGGATAATATACTCCAAGCCTGTAAGCTTTCAGTCTAGACTGAATGATCTAAACTGATTCTAAATACAGCATCCATTTTAACATAGGCTATATGTTGCCTGGCAAGGTGAGGAGCTAGAGTATTTAGTTCTTATTTAGCTAGGAATTCTTCCCTTTTCTCACACTTGGCTTTGGGGACATGGGAAAATATTAAATTTCCTTTAGTTTTGTTCATACTATGTGAGTTTTTTGTTTTTATTTTTTTCTGTAAAGATATCTTTATCTACCTCCCTGTCTATCTATCTATCGCAGTTACAACTTTGGGGCTAGGAAATTCATCTTTATTCAAGTCAATGATTCATTTGTCATTACTCTCAGCACCCAGCAGAGATTAACCAGTCTCTGGGTCTGAACGACCATTCACCAGAGAATGGCTCAAGACCCATTTTGGATCCGGGGAACATCTCTGTTCTAATTAACCATGGTCCATAGTTGGGCCTGTAGGCCCCGTAGGCACAGGGTGAAGCAGGTTCCTTAGGAAGGGGAGGAAAGATTGGAAAAGAAATTTATAGCAGTATCCTCCAAGCAACAGAAACCCTACCACCCAGGCCAGCAGGTTTCGATCTGGGCTATGTATGAGAATGACCTGGGACATTTGTTAAAAATGCAGATTCCCCCACCCCACCTCTGGAACATAACCATTTATATTGAAATAATGAACACAACACATTGATACTTGAGAAAAAACATTTATCTTTTCAGCATAAATAGGCACTTCTAAAATAACATCTCTTAGTTCCTTATGGGAACTAAAACATGGGAGTGGCAATTCTTTACATTAAGAAAAAAATGATACATGAGGTGACATTGTATTAAATTGAGTAAACAGTCTATGAGAAGTAACCCAAAGCTTAGTTTCAGGGCTGTTGTGATTTGATTTTTGCTGGTGAATATTGCTGTTTAAAATTCAAACCATCTTTCATAAGACATTATCTTTAAAGTTCAAATTTCCTTTATTATAACCTAAGAGCAATGAGGAATTATATCTAGCTGTGGGCAATATCTACTTCTGGTGCATACTTTTTGATGTCATGATGGTATGACAGCTTGGAAATATTGCTTTATAGCTAAAAAAAACATGCCTGCTCATTACAACGATATGAAAAAAAAAAAAAAAAGGGATTTCTAGGCCTGTGCATTCCTGGACAACAAAGTTAGTTCTAGAATTAATAATGTCCATCATCTACATAAAGAACCAAAGAACTCAATCAAGTAAATGTTAAAAATCATACATTCGTGTGATAAGATTTGAAGTAATCCCTTTCTAATGTATCAACACATTGCCAAAGACTATGCAGCTATCATCTAGAAATGATAGAGCCAGAAGAGAAACTCAGGTCATCTGTTTCCCAAAGTTCATGAGCTCTGTGTCCTGGTAGGCTGCTTTCTCAGGCATTATTATTATTTTTTTAAACTTAATTAACTTCTCTAAAACCTCTTCCTTAGACAATATAAAAGGAACCACTTATGACATTACTAATTATTAAACCAATGTGGATAAATCTAGGTCCCATTAACATTAACATATGACTCTGCTTAGTAGGTAGTGGGCCTTGGCCAAGTTGTTTTTCTAAGCCTCAGTCTTATTGGCTGAAAATGGGTATCATAACGGGCTCTGTCTCCTTAGGTTTCTTATAAGGATTAAATGATATAAGATGTATAAAGTGCTCTGCATAGATAGTGGCAGGTGAAAAACACTCAGTCAATCTTGGTTGTTACTTTTTTACTTACAGAAACTGGACATAACATAGTCCATAACATGTCCACTTGCACTCTGTCACTGTATATGTTTTTAACTCTGGATGAGTAACAGAGATTTATTAAAAACCATTCACTGATGTTATAGAAACTTCAGACTATAGTTACCATCAACATTATCTTTTCCTCTAAGATATTGTTCTTACAGCTTTTCCTTCTCTGAGGATAACTAGGTAGAAATGATAGATGGACAGATATACATGAATTAACACATAAATACATAAAATGAATGTCTACAGTACAATTAATTGTCATGCAGCTTTTCGTGCAACGTCTTATGCTTTTCTAGGTGTTTGCATACATATTTTTAGGTGACAATTTAAGTATTTTTCCAGTGAAAGGTTACTGTTTCTCTTCTTAAAAATATATATTTAATGGTTTCATACATCCGGTCCTGAAACCTTCACCAGACCTACTTAAATTTTTTTGTGTGTGAATGGATCCTTGGACCCTGCTTACAGCTGAATAAGTTGGAGAGATTTCTACTTTCTGGAAGGAAGCAGTGCCTCAGGTATAATGGATACTTAAAGCCTCTCTAAAATATTAGAATGATGTCTCTTCAACACTGCCCTTCTATTTCTGTGCTCCCCTTCCCTCTCCACATCTTCTTTCCAGGAGTCCCTCTCCACGGCCCGTCCCCACCCTCTTCTCCAACACGCTGAGGTGGTTTCTCTGCTGTCTCCCTGCCAGTGACCAGCTTTCCAGTTGTGCAAAGGATCCAAGGGAAAAGGAACTACAGTCTAGCCACTCGCCTTCCCAAACCAGCTCTTAGTGTTTGGTAAAAAGGATACATAATGTTCTATCTGCTACGCTTATTATTTTGGAGTCATGCTATAAACATCCCCCTTCAACCTACACCATGCAGAAATGGGGGTGGGGTGTGAACTCCAGCCTGTGTCTTTGGGGCTGCTCAGGCATCAAAGGTTGACTTCACAGTGGCTTTCCCCCACAGGGCTTAATGACAGGGCGAAGCATTGTCATGAGGACCAGTCTGTTTGCACAGAGCCTTGTCTACCAAGAGTCATAAATGTGACACACAAGCTCTAAAGTTTCCTAAGAAGTGTTAATATTTAAGAACACGTTAGACCCAAGAATCGGTAAGTCAGTAGTTTTACTTTGAACACATCTCCAGTCGGCTGTGACATTGTTCAGTAAATTGGCAGCCTGTTTGCTGCTGTTTCCTCTTTCTGAAATTGAACCTCTTGGAAAAACAGCCGTCTGGACTGTTACATGTCTCAACATAGGCCACCAGCGAAGACCACTTAAAGTTGTTTTCTTTTATCTGGAATATGAATTCCCCTCTAGCAACTTTCTTTCCTCCTTTTAAATCATTTTGACAGTTCATCTTTGCTGGGTGCAATTTCTGGGCCCTTTGAAAAGCTGGGGGCAGAGGATTTAGAATGGAACACCCTCTGTTGGGATTTCCTTCTGCTCGCATTGGAAAGGCAGAAAGTCTCTCAAATGTCCATGCCACGAATGGACGTTTTTTAGCCGGTTAACTGGTATTTCATTCCATGCAATAGTATTTCAAATGTCAGAATTTTCGATGTTATCTTTTAACGCATTCAGACTCAGAGTTGGCTGTGTGTGAATAATCAACAGTAAGAGAGAGAACCACAATGATTAGTCATTGGTGTAAATAATATATAATTTAATATGTCACAGCTTTATTGCTTTTACAATGAACTCAAAAGTTCTCCATTTCCAAGTGGATTCAGGGGGAAATTTTGTTGGGAAGGAATCGGTTTTGAAAAAACATCAATTCTAGGGTTTTCAGACCCTGAACAGGTTTCTCTGTGCAACAGAGGAGATCTGGACATAATAACATGAAGACATGATATTTCCATTGCATTAAAATTGGTTGATGTCTTTCTCTGCCAGAAGTAACAAACTATATAGCTAGCCAAAGTCTACTTTTTTGGCTTTCAGTCTCAAATTTCAGTTGGTAGAATTCCACAGAGAGGAGACTTTGGAACAATCAACCATGTTGGTAAAGCAATGTTTTGTTTGGAAATATACAGATTGCTGCTTCAAACTGCTTAATGAATGGGTATGTGTGTTTCTACAACATTTTTTAAAGAAAAGTAGAAGACAGGAAATACAAACCTACATATTAAAGAGTTCTGACAAATGAAGAGCTCTGTACTTTTTTGTGAAGAAATTCTCTGCCAAGAGTTTGCCAAAACCTGATTGCAAATGAACATCACAGCTTCTCACAAACAAATCAGGAAATCCTGTGAATGGATGCCCAGTGTTTTCATGTGCATTGCCAAGCAATCACTGCCCACTGGGTAGAGATAGAAGGAGGACTAGATTGCGATGTCTGTATATGGGTGTAGCAACATTCTGCAGCTCAGACCATAGCTTCATAGCTATGATAATCCCTCATTTACAAAGCTTTTGATAATTTCCTTAAATGGTGGGCAAGTAGTGGTCCAGACAGAGGGGGATTTTATAATTTCTAGTTTCTCGTAGAAAAACAAATGTTGGTGCCTCTTTTCTAAAGCCCAGGAAATATGGATTATAATTTATTTTTTATCTACAGTCAGTTCAGTTTTATTTTGGGGATAAGAAGCTAGAAAATCCCAACTATTAGAACAACAACTTTATGGATTTTTATTTTTAAAGCAGTACGTAATGAGACAAAAATTAGTAAAATATTTTTGAAGCCAGATTTTCACTGGCCACGATCTAAACACAAAATGTTATTTCCCCGGTACTTATTTTGTGATAGATAGTATGTTTTAAATACTTCCTGTAATTTTAATATTTTGGAGGTCTCAAATTATTTAGCTAGCCCATGATTTTGAACAGAAGTCTGTCTTACTCTAAATTATGTGCTCTTGACGACTATATTTTAATGATTTCTTTATGTCAATAATAAGGCAAGGCATCTTGCTTGACTTAAAGATATTTTTTTAATTCCACTCAAATTCATCCATAGAACCAAATCAGTATTTATTTTCAAAATATCTCTCATACCTTCCTTATCATATCTCATGCTATTGCAGTGGCATAATGCCATTCACTATCTTCACCCTTAATCTGACCCAGAGCCAATGAATGAAAGGTATAGAAACTACAGCCTCTTTTTCTTTGCCTGTGGCAAACATTACCAACAGAAAATGGCACCTGTCTTCCCACAGCCAGTGTCATCCTGTATTCTTCATTGCAGTGTTCTGGGAAACTAGACCAGGTATCTAAATTTGCACCCCCCCACACACAATATATATATATATATATATATATATATACACATATATTTGCCATCAAGGATTCATCTCATCCTTTGCACTGTTACCAGAAAAATCTCCTTAAAATACTTTTTTAAAAAATAATTTCATTGGCCTGATCAAAATTAGTCAGTGGCTCAATATTGCCTACTCCCTAAAATCAGATCCCTTAGCTTCTCCAAGATTTTTTCTAAATGTTCTTCTCAGCCTTTTCTTCCCCTCCCTTTAATCTTCTACAGAGAGATTTTTACCTCTCATGGCCTGAATTTTGCATTCTCCTACCCTTTGTATGTTTTTTCTCTAAGAACATTGCTTTGTTCCTCTGCAGTGATAAAATCGTACCAATAGTTTTAGGTCAATCCTCCAATTATTTTGAAACTAACTGATTTCTTTTTCCTCCAAATTTTCAATATAGTAGAAGTTCTCTGATCTGATGAGATTGACCAGTAGCTAACTGGTCCATCAACTACCAAAAAAAAAAAAAAAAAAAAAAAAAAAAGAATGAAAGAATGCTTAGGGAAAGAATCATAGTCATGATACATATATTTCATAAGTATTCCAATATAAAACTTTAAAAGCTATACATTAATTCATAAACTTTTGGTATAGGACCTTTTTTATCTTTTTATTTTTAGAAGGAATGAAATCTTTTTTTTTTTTTAAGATTTTATTTATTTATTTGGCAGAGAGAGAGACAAGAGAGAGGGAACACAAGCAAGGGGAGTGGGAGAGGGAGAAGCAGGCATCCCACTGAGCAGAGAGCCCGATGTGGGGCTTGATCCCAGGACCCCGGGATCATGACAAGAGCCAAAGGCAGATGCTTAATGACTGAGCCACCCAGGTGCCCCAAGCCTTTTTTTCTTTTTTTTAAATTGAGAGTCTGCTAATAGAATTTTACAGCATCTCTCTTTCATGTAACACATCCCTAATGCATCCTCCCTGCTTCCCAGTTTGGGTTCATTTGAAGTGAAGCAGGGGCACCAGCCAGGTTGGTTAAGTGTCTGACTCTTGATTTCAGCTCAGGTCATGATCTCGGGGGTCATGGGATTGAGCAATGTGTCAGCCTCCAAGTTCAGCCGGGAGTTCGCTTGACATTCTCTCTCTCCTTCTTCCCCAACTTGCGCAACCAATCAATCAATAAAGTCTTTAAAAATAATAAAGTGAAGCAAGAACCTTCCAAATATTGTGAGTGCAAAAACCTCCTAATTCTGTGTTCTTCCTCCCTAATCTTTTCAGGTTTTGTTGTTGTTGTTGTTTGTTTGTTTGGGGTTTTGTTGTTGTTGTTTTTTGGTAATAATTCATTTGTTAACAATGGTTTCTAGCCATTTATATTTAAGTCTTTATAAAGCAATCAGTTTCATTTCCAAACAAAATCCCACACCTCTCTTTATGCTCCCACATTTTATTGATTTAATTATGTGATTTTTAATAACAAATACCACTGACATGTGGAACAGACATGCTTAGACAGCATAGTACTCAACTGCAGATATCCTAGAGGGTGGCAAGCTCGCTGGGAGCAGGGAGCCTGCTATGACAATGTTTGATCCTGAGTGGATGGAGAGCTGAAGGTCTTCCAGAGCGCTAAGTGAATGGTAAAGAAAAATTCTTCTCATTTATATTTATATCTATCATTGCTTGACTCTGATGATACCCAGCTTTCGAAGGGGAAGGGGTGGAAATTGTCTTTCTCTGTAGACTGTTGTGGTTGGCTGTAGAGGGCAGGACGATTATTTAAGAGTCCCCTAGATTCTTCCTCACAACAAATCATACCGACATTATAATGAAAATAGAGTATTCAATAAATCCTTTTTGCTGATGAAACTCATCTGGCAAGATAAAGTGAAAAAACTTTCTAGAAATCCACAAAAAGGAAACGCTGTAGAGGTCCACACTTCAAACGATATTCCAAGAACTGGGACAGATCCTCAGAACATAAAATCATTTAGGAAACAAAGGGTGTGGTTCCTGCACTAAAATTTTGAATACAAATTTTAAATATGGATAAAATTTTAAATATGGATTTAATGCAGTGCTCAAGGCACAAAATAAATTAGCGATAAATGGGGTAATTATTTAAATAAATACATAGGAGTTTACACTGAATAATTTAAATAATTTTCTAGAAGCTCAAAAATTTTAAAAACCTTTCTGTTTCCATGATCCAGGATCTAGACACGTCACTCTAACATTTCAGCTTAACAAAAGGAAGTGGAAAGGATGGGAGATTGGTCTGAGGTCACAGAGCAAGTGTTCTAAACATAGCCAACCAACCACAGGGTACCCAAAATGTTCTTAGTCAAAAGACTTAAAAGCTTTTCCCCCAAAATAACTGCTTCAGTCAAAGAGAGAAGGATAATTGCTACTTCTACAGACAACAGAAGAAACCAGCATCATTTCATCCCAGAGAGCAGCCTTAAATGGCCACCCACACACTCCGTCACGTATTTATCTCCTCCAGCGGCAAGACCCTCTTCTCTCTGGCTTCCCATTGACCTACAAAGAAGACACTAATGAATAAACAAAGTCTCAAACAGATGCAAAGGCGGAATGCATAAAAAGTGCCAGTGCACTTTAATTGAATGTCTGGGTCAGCTCTTCCCTGCTCACTGGTGCCACAGTCAAGGAGCCACGCCAGCTCTTCACAGAGACTTTGGTGGCTCTACGTCGGCCAGTACAAATGGCAGGCTGTGTGGGACAGGAGACCTCAGCTGGACCTTCAAGGGTCCTCAGTTTAGGTGACCACAAACACCGGTGAGGGCGAATTTGATTCCCTTCTTTTCGTCTCACCAGCAAACTGTTGGTGGTTCCTGAAGGCAATTATGATTGACCAGATGTATGGTTATGTCAAGTGCTTACTCTCGACAGAGCACTCTCAGGGCAGTGGACGATTCATCCATTAGAGATGCATTTCTTTAAGGCAGAGGTCAGACACTGGTGGCCCATTCAACCTTCAGATGGATTTTGTGTAGGTCACACAGCTGTCTGTTTATTCATTTGAAAAAGATGGTCAGTGTGTTCAGATGTGGCATTTGCCAAGTTCTGTAGTGTAAATACTCTTCCAGTATTTGATTTTAGGCCACCAGCATGACATTCACAGACGCAGAATTGGGAGGAGGGGTGCGGTAGCAAGCCATTCGCCATGCTATCGTATCTCGAGACATCATACACATACAATGGAAGTAAAGAAGCTAGTGTGCGTAGGTCACGGTAAAACACAGTAAAATAACTACGGTGAGCTTTGAATATTTATTATCTTTGTTTAATTTGACTATAAGTTTTTATAATTTAAATTTTCAAAATGGCTATATTTAATAACTAGCTTTCAAAATTCTTGAAAGCCCCCGCACTCAGCTCTCGTGGGTCAATGCGAGGCAGCTGCAGGACCGCCTGGAATGGCATATCATGACCACAGCAGCCATGTCCACAGTGGTCCAGGCTCTGGAAGCTGGATCTGAATCCCAGCTGGTATGTTTACTAGCTGTGTGAGCTTGCATAACCTACTTAACACAGGTTAAGGTTGAGGTTCTTAACACAGAACCTCAATTTTCTCTAATGGAAAAATAAGTTGATAATGTTTATTTGGTGACTCTATTGTGAGGAGTAAATAAAAAATATATGTGAAGGGCTTAGCACTGTGTCTGACACATAGTCATCATTCCGCAAATAGTGACTTTGAATCGAGGTAGGAATTACTTGATTAGATTTGTTTTGCTCTACCTTGAAAATCTGCCCATGGGTACCTCAAATAAATGAGAAACTTATGAATAGAAGATGGAAGGAAACCAGGGAGATGGAAAGACTGGATGGAGGGTGACACAAGGGCATTGAGAAAAAAATGGGAACAAGATAGGATCAAAAGACACAAAATTGGGGTGAGAAAAAGAAACTCAAAAATGCAGTTGCTTTTCTTAGGTTGAACCGTGTCTCTATAATCCATTAAAGATCCATTCTCAGTTTCTCATGAAGGCTGTCTAATTTCTGCATAAATTACTGAAGTCATTTCCTTGAATGGACAGTGTCAAGTATCAAACCATCCCATCTTATCCATTTGGCCCAGAAAATTCAATCAGTAGTGGACATGTGACCCACACCCAGCCAGTTAGATATGCTCTCAGCTTGAAATTTGGAATTGATACCCAGAGACTGAAGCGAGGTGGTGCTGGGAGCCGCCGTGCTAGGCAGCTCTGACTGGTCATGAGGAAACAAGGCAAGGAAGCCAATCTGCAGAGGTGGAGAAAAGCAAAGTAGCAAAACAGAAGTAGAGCTGGCTGAGAAAAGGAGCCAGGAGACTGGTGACAGTTTTTCAGGTCCTATGAAGTTTGGCTGTACCCCCTCAAACTTTGTTTCTATAAGATGAACCATTTTCTTTATGATAAGATTCCTTTACCCCAACAAGCTGGAATGGGTCTCTATTCCTTACAACCCAATGATTCCTGACCAGAAGATCTCTGCCCATTCTGTGAAAATGTACAAAACCACAGTAGATTGTAGCTTGAAAAGATGAGATTCCAGACCCCTTGGTCAATGTATGATTGATTTCAACGTTGCCCAGAGAAATTAAATGACTCACACCGAGTCCCATATTAAACAAGTAATAGAGCTAGTCTACAGCATGGTTCCGCTGGGTCCCCGGCAGGGCCATGCCCCTCGGCAGTCCTTTAATGGTCTGTTTTCAGTTTTGGACAGGCAGCACACTCGAAATCCTCTTGAGAGTGATACATTCTCAAAGACCAAATCTCAGCATCTCTTTTTATGGATAAGGTCACATAGAACAGAGCAGAGCAAGAAGTTGGTCTACTGAGAGGCATGGTTAAAACATGGGCTCATCAGTTTTACTGGCCCCTGTTCAAATCCTGACAAGCTATGGGACTAGGGAAAGAAACATGGCCTCCCTAAACGCCAGTTTCTCCTCTGAACAATGGAGACAAAGAAAATTATCGAATTTACAGCTATTGGAGGATTAAATAAATGCATGAATGTACTTAGCATATTCCCCCCACCCTCCACCTGCCATGTAGTAAACATTCCCTAATGGTAAAATTTTTTTTTTTTTTTTTTTTTTTTTTTTTTTTTTTTTTTTTTAAAGATTTTTTATTTATTCATTTGACAGACAGAGATCACAAGTAGGCACAGAGGCAGGCAGAGAGAGAGGAGGAAGCAGGCTCCCTGCTGAGCAGAGAGCCCGATGCGGGACTCGATCCCAGGACCCTGAGATCATGACCTGAGCCGAAGGCAGCGGCTTAACCCACTGAGCCACCCAGGCGCCCCGGTAAGATTGTTCTTGATCTTACTACTGTCATTTGGGCAGGTAGGAGTCAGGAACCAAGCCCAGTGGGTTCTGTATCATTTTACCTTTGGATGCAATGATTTCTTTCCTTAACATAATGATGTGAGTTTATATAATTTCCATGACTTAAAGAGGTAGGTGTATACATTCAGCAACAATGTCCACACATGCATATTTCTACCTGATACAAGTCAGTCCTTCAAAAATAGTTATTCAGTAAATCTTTTCTTAAGGATGGGAATGACTTCAGTCCAGAATATCGTTGAGATTTAATGTGCTTTGAAAATGGAAACTTTTATACTGGGTGATTAAAAATGTAGCACTAAATGTAATAAACCATGGATGCTAAGAGTCAGCATTAAAAGCAAGCACTATGTTTCCTAGCGCTCCTATGAGGCAGAGCTAACAAGACTTACTAAACCAGCAGCTCAAATCAGGAGACAGTATGTAAGCACAGCCACACTTCATTAATGCAGAAGCACCAAACTGTTTTCAGCCAGAAGCAATGTAGAATGCAATGTAATTAAACAAGTGGAGATGGATCAACCTAGGAACTTTACAAGTCACAATTACAGCTTTAAAATTCCAGGATGCAGTGTTTATTAGCAAAAGCATGGTAATCTAGGGCAACAATTCTCAAGCTTCTGTGGCATAAGAGTCAACATGAGGAACTTGTAAAAAATGTATTTTTTTTGGATCCAACACCTGGACGTTCAAGTGCAGTGGATCTATAGTGCTGAGCAGTTACCTGTACTTTTATTTATTTATTTATTTATTTATTTATTTTTTAAGATTTTATTTATGTATTCAACAGATAGAGATCATAAGCAGACAGAGAGGCAGGCAGAGAGAGAGAGGAGGAAGCAGGCTCCCCACGGAACAGAGCCCGATGTGGGGCTCAATCCCAGGACGCTGAGATCACAACCTAAGCCGAAGGCAGAGGCTTAACCCACTGAGCCACCCAGGTGTCCCTTACCTGTACTTTTTAATCGAGCTCTCTGAGTAATTATAATCCAGCTAATCTTAGCATAATTAACTCTGAGAAACATTGACAAAGCATCTTAGATAGAATAAGTTATTTTATTTATTGGATAGACTGAGAAAGAGAGACAGTGAGTGAGGAAGCACAAGCAGGCAGAGGAAGAGGGAGGAGCAGACTCCCCGCTGATCAGGGAGTCTGATTCGGGGCTTGATCCCAGGACCCTAGGATCATACCCCAAGCCAAAGGCAGATACCACCCAGGCACCCCTCAAGTAACTTTTTTGACAGGAAGGAAACAAAATTCTGCATCTTCTCAGCAGTCCTAGGATGGAAGCAGATCAGACCCTTAAAAAAAAAAAAAGAAAAGAAAAAACAGAACAACTCAAACTATGCAAGTCTTTTCAATTAGCTATACCCTGACTCTCACTGAACCTTAGAGGGCAGTTTCTGTGGAAATACCAGGTGTTAGCGTTAGCGCAGTCTGTCTCAAGGGAATCAAATGACTCATGTGGAACAGCAGAAGCATAAAGGAATCTGAAGTTCAATGAATCATCCAGTAGACAAGAGAGGTATTTTTCAATAACCTGAAGATATAAATAACTGAACACACATTTCTGCAATAGTGATTACCAGGGACTTATTTTTAAAACATCTCAAACATGAAGGGATTCTAAATTCTAACAAAAATATGCTTCGCCTGATAGACTCTTGCAACAATTACCCAGCTAAAGAACACAGCAGCAAAGCGGGTCTCCAATAGTCACCCCACGGCTATTTTGGACATTCGAATTCTAATCTCATCTCTGATGTCAACTCACTCTGCAATTTGCGGCAAGTCATTTCACTTCTCTGGATCTCAAAGTAGACTTGATATCTCAAAAATTCCTTTCTTTTCCAACGATCCATAATAAAATGCTTACTGTGTGCAGGAACTGTTCCCCACTCTTCACTTAGAAGTCAACCTAGTTAATCCTCCCAGTCATCCTGTGAAGTCTGCGCCCAGACTTGAAGGACTCCTATTTTATGGGCAAGACTACTGAGGCACTAAGAGGTTAAGTAAGTGGCTTAAGGTCACCATGCTGGTTTATTTTATTCGTCAGCTTGATTGGGCCACAGTCCCCACATATTCCAGCCAACATGACTGTTGCTTCTGTGAAGGTGTTTTTGGATGAGATTTACATTTGAATTGGCGGACTTGGAGTAGAGCAGATTACCCTCCGTAATGTTGCTGGGCATCATCCAGTCAGTTGAAGGACTGAATGGAATAAGAGCTGATCTAGAAGTCCCAGGTTGCCAGCAGACCACCTTCACAATTCTTCACAAATCTACAGCACCGGGTCTTCCGGGAAAGCCAGCAGACTGCCTTTGGACTTGAACTGCAGCTCCTTCCTGAGTTTCCAGCCTGCCAGCCTCCCTTATCAGATTCTGGACTCTGCAAGTCTCCAAAATTGTGTTAGCTAATACATTAAAATAAATCTCTTTGTATCATATGCACATCCATCCTCTTGGCTCTGTTTCTCTGGAGACCCTGACAAGTACAGTCACACACTATGCTGCTGCTCTTACTACTACTAGTGGTAGAGCCAGGTGAGGGCCCCAGGCAGCCTGGCCCCCCAGAGGGAGGATAACAAAAATTCTAGAATGTCAGAGGTTGGCCAAGCATCCCTTCTATGAAGCCAGAGCTATCAGTGAACACAGACTCATAAATAAATTTATTCTTAATGGTTTTGCTCTGCATGTCCACACTGATGACCTCACTGAACTGGGCATAATAAACCCATGAAATAGGAAGCTCCAAGCAGTGATACTGAAGAACCTAACACCAAACATATTTGATTACAGAAAATTATGTGTTTGGGGCACATCCCTAATCTCTCAGAGTTTGATTTTAGCAAGTAACTGTTATCTTGCAAAAATTCCCTGATTAACAGGAAAAAACAAAACAAAACAAAAAAATTGGCAGAAGATAGTCTGACCCAAAGTGGCCTTTCAGGTTTTTTTGTTTTGTTTTATTTTGTTTCATTTTTTTCCCCCTTTATTTGTTAACCTTGCTCTCTCTTCAGTAGATGCTGTCCTGGAAGATTCTTGGAAAACTTGTAAGTGGTAGGTGAATTTAAAACTGTTGCTATAAAATTTCATCTCATTTAGTTCAACTGAATTAAGTGATAGGAGGCCCTTACACTTTCTTTGTAATGGGTACATATATGCCAATAATTGTTTCTCTTTTCAAGACCCAAATTGAACTCTTGACCCTTAAATAAAGGTGACCTTGGAGACAGGGCTTCAAACTAGTCCAAGAATGGACATCATCAATCAATCAATAATCACCACTATCCAAATATCTGGTAAGGAGAGAAAAAGCCATCTTCTCTTCACTAGGAGTTAGTTTTGGGTTTCTAGGGAGAAATCAGCAAAAGTTTCAGACACTCAAGAGAAACCCCTGCCTTCAAATGTGCTCAGCAGTAAGGCTCATGGGGCTTAACTGGTGGGGATCAGCTGTCTCCACCAGGCATATCTGGTTCGAGCACCTGAAGGCTGATAGCTCAGGAAAGACAGGGCACTCCTAAATGAAGGAAACATTTAGCTAAGGTTTAAGATCACTGGGCTCTTTTTTGGTTTTTATACAGGAGTCAAATGTTGTCTATAACTATACCCTGACCCCAACTATGAACTCTGAAACTTAGGTAGCCACAGAGAAAGAGGGAGAGGAAGCATGAGCTGTTCTGCTTAAAGCAGAGGCTAAGCCATTGTAGCCAAATTCAATCACTGCAGGAGAGACAGGTTTGGAACACTTGGTGTTTCCTTCCTTCCAAATGTCTAGACACCCAAAAGGGTGTGCAGACTTGCCTCTGACCATTCTCGTTAAAGGCCTCTCTTCACATAAAATGTCACTGGTTATAGGAGTTTGTTTGTATTATCTTTGAACTTGATGTGTATTATTCTACCTTTGTCAACATCCATTCCCACTTTCTACAAGCTTTAAACTCTCCCAGATGCTGAGCAAATGTGAATTCTTTGGAAGGCAGCCGGCCTCTGTAATCTAGAGGCACAATCACTACTCCCTCTCCAAATTCTGTTACTGTCAATTTTAAGCATGCATTGTCTGGGGCATTTTATATGCTGTAGTTGAAGACAGACGCCAAACGTGTAAAAATGTAACCTTGACCGATTGCTATCGGCATCTATGCTGTTTAAAAGGAAAATGGACTCTCAAGGCTGAATGCTTATCTGCCTTTCACAATAGCTTTAGTGCTCCAAAGTGTATGCTCCCAATGTCAGCTCTTTAGTTACCTGTCAAGGAACTTCCCACTAGGCATGTAGCTTCCAGTATATTCTATACAGAATATAGCCAGATCTTTAAGGATGTTGATATGGATATTAAACAGAGGAATCACGATCAAAGCCATGTGTTGCTTACTTTTCCTTGGCACCATAGTGTGACCAACCTCTGCAGAGACGTGGTGTCTTGCTTGGTAAAATTGTGTGTGGTAAAATTACAGCCCAAACTGACTGCCCCATGCAGACTTGACATGGGCATGAAACAAAACAAAACAAAAAAACGCATGGCTCACGTGACTTCTGTGGAGATTTCGATCTGCTTCCTTATCCTCAAACCTCTGCTGTACTTCTTCTACTACTATTATTATTTTTTCTTTTTTATCTTAAGCTCTAAACATGAAAGGAGGAGGGATAGTCACAAACAAATGAGAAAAAAGAGAACAAAGCTAATACAGAGAAGCAGTTTCCTGGTCTCAATAGACATTTTGCAACAGGGTTTTGTGTATTATTTATGAGGCTATATTAACAGGCCAAGGGAAGAAAGAATATTTAAAAAAAAATCAGATAATTTTAGAATACATAGGGTGGGCCTAGGGAAAATATTATCAGCTTTTGTCCAAAAAAAGATCAATATCCTCCTTTTAAAGGAAGCTTTTGGGAAAAAAAAAAAAAAAAAAAAACCAACTCTGTATGATATATAAACTTCCTGAAGCTTCCTAACATCAATGACTCTGTCTCTATGCCGGTATTTGCATTGATTTTCTCCCATTCTTTGTTTTCTTTTTGGGGGGTCTTTTTAATGAGCAATTTCGTGCAGTTTGGCCATGTAATAGATCTAACTCTGCTGCTAAAGAAGATTGAAAATAAATATGTTTCTAAAAATCCAGCAGAAACTATTAAATCATTGATGAACCAAATAAAAACCACATCATATTTTTGGTTTAACCACTTGTTTAAGTTATGTGTGAGACTTACTTCTATAGGAGTTGAAAAATTTGATTAATGAAAGCTGGCCTCTGTGGAAAAAAAGAACTTAGCTGTTCCATATGTCATAAAAAGGCTTGATTGGAGACTGAGCAGACTATAATTTTTCCCTTCCTGGAGGAAAATGTGAAATTCTTTCCACAGCTTTTAGACTCTGATCGTGAAGCTAAATGAATTATGCTCACCTTCCGGATTTTTCTTCATGTGAGCCCAGCCATTTCAGGGTGGACTCATGACAAGTGGAGGCAGGCAAATGCAAATGGTATAAACTTCAGGCTCCTGAGCTTACCCCACTCCTCTGAGTAATACCCCACTGGCCTAACACACCATTGTTAACGAGGTAGTGGGTCTTTAAATCTTTTGAGTCTTCAAAAGCTGAAATCATCGGTTAAAAACTAGTTTGATCAAAGCTTTGTGCGAAAGGAAAAGGGTGTTTAAAAAGAGAAAACATTTTAGAAAAATCATCATTTTGCCTTGGGCAAGCTCTGGAGCACTAACCTGCTCAGCTATCCTCTTGGAGTTTAGGAAATGACTATGTTCATCTCAGATACAGGCAGGTGGTGGACTGCATTTGATCTCTCCATGCCCTGATTGGAAGCAAGCAATTTCGAGAGTCCATTCCAACTGTAATCCAGCCAGTGCCCAGGAAGGAGATGCCCCTCGAACTCCTCCGCGTTCCGGATTTCTTCACCGCCCATTACTGGTTTGTTGGACAAGGAGGTATAAAGTTGGGGGGGGGGGGCAAGCAGGATTGCATTTGACAGAGCAGAGGGCTGTCTGTCACTGGAAGAGATATGATTAATATTGCTTCTAAGTGTCTTCTTATCCCAAAACACCGCGATGAGGGAGTGATGGTGGATGGGGAGTGTGGCTGGGAATATGGAAGGTAAGACCTCTCAAGACTTGAGGGAGAAGGGGCTCCGGGGTGGCTCAGTTGGTGGAGTGCCTGCCGTTGGTTCAGGTCATAATCTCAGGGTCCTGGGATCAAGCCCCACATCAGGCTCCCTGCTCAGCGAGGAATCGGCTTCTCTCTCTCTCTCTCTCTCTCTCTCTCTCATATTCAAATAAATAAATAAATAAATAAGATCTGAAAAAAAAAAAAAGGACTTGAGGAATGGATCTAAGGAATGGATCAGCTACAGCAGCCCTTCTAATATTTGCCAAGCGTTACACTATATACTGGGGATAAAAGGATGAGTGGGCTTTCCTGCTTTAAATAATGACAGTATTGTCAGAGAGATCTATATGCAAATAGATAACTTTGCAAACATATAAAATGTGTGTGATAATATTTAAACTACAGAAGAAGTACAAAGACAGGAGTGATCACTTCATTGCCTTGAGAACAAGTTCAAGCTTCTCATACATTAAGGTAAGAGAGAATCTTTATTCAGAATGTACAGTTGACAAAAGATCTTAAAAGTAAATATGCTGTAGCTTTTATCTGGACACTAATGTCCTCATTTTCGAGGAGTAAGTTATAATATTGGCGGGGGGGAGGGTGTTGTGCATGCACTAAGTGAAAATGTTGATTGAGCAAATGTTTTTCTTCCTCTGCTTCCCGTTCTTCCTAAATGGGCCAAATTGTCCTTAGATCTCTTTGCAATTACTTCCATTTGTGGGTAAAATCTGACTTTTACAGGCTTATGCTGATAACTAAGCTGGGATAAGTGAAGTGGAGCCATATGGATTCATAACTAAGATATGTAATGGATTTGCACAAAATCATACATTTTTTTGTTCAATTCCTTGAAGAAAATATCATATGCAAGGGAGTCATTTTTTCATCATCCCAGCTGAGAAGAAATTGAAATAAATTCTGAGAACATGGAAGAAATCAAGCCAGTTTATAAAAGGTCTTTGAAAAATCATTTGCTCCTTGTTATTTCTGACGCAGCACAAACACCAGAACTGACATTTGTAGAAGCAAGTGAAAATAAATGACAAAAACGCCAAAAAAGAAATAGAAGATTTCCTTAATGAGGAATGTGTTATCAAGTATATCCTACAAAGGGAATAAAACAGTGCTGTTGAAAAGAACTTTCTGATGATGTAAGTGTTTTGTATCAGTGCTATATCATTGACTCTGTTCCCTATGCTGTGCCTTTTATTCTGATGATTTATTCATGCCACAACTGGAAGCCTGTACCTCTCACCCCCTTTCACACATTTTTCCCATACCCTCCCCTCTGGCAACCATCAATTTGTTCCCTGTATTTTATAGTTCTGATTCTGGTTTTATTTGTTTATTCACTTGTTTTGTTTTTCTGAATTCCACACATGAGTTAAATCATATAGTATTAGTCTCTCGGTCTGATTTATTTCACTTAGTATAATACCCTTTAGCTCCATCCATGTTGTCGCAAATGACAAGGTCTCATTCTTTTTTATATAGCTGCATAATATTCCATTGTGTATATGACATTTGAATAGTTACATTTGGCAAGTGGCTTCTGTCTTAGATATCCCAAGTCTCAAAAATAGCACTAACAATGAAGAGTACTGAACTCTATTCCAAAATCTTTCGCAATTGTATTACTTTTCATCAAATATTTACTTTGTATCCCTATTCTCTTACCTCTAAAATGGTGCTAACAATTTACAGTCCCAAAGTAAAGATGTCAGTGACAATATGATTTGACCTGAGCTCCTTAAATATAAAAGTCTTAGTGATAGATTTCTAGTCCAAGATATAAGAGATTTTGAGATCGGAAATTTTATAGAATTACTTTAGGTAACATAGTTATAGAAATGATTATGAGAGGTTTCACTGATCAAAACTTCTGAAAGGTGGGGCGCCTGGGTGGCTCAGTGGGTTACAGCCTCTGCCTTGGCTCAGGTCATGATGTCAGGGTCCTGGGATCGAGCCCTGCATCGGGCTCTCTGCTTAGCAGGGAGTCTGCTTCCTCCCCCCTCTCTCTCTGCCTTCCTTTCTGCCTCCTTGTGATCTCTGTCTGTTAAATAGCTAAATAAAATCTTTTTTAAAAATTCTGAAAGGTGATAGAAAGATAGACTTTTATGTGATTTCAGCTAAATATAATAGAAGATAAATGAGGGAGCAACACACTCTGATTGGGAAAGGTCCAGGGCACTGGATTTGGGCTGACAGGGATGGAGCAAGGAAGGAAGGCCAACCTGAGCACAGTAGCACAACATGAGCAAGGCATAAAGATTGGGACTGGTTGGGGCCTTCAGGGCTTTTGAGTTCATCTGGCACGACTTCAGTGTAGTCCATTATGATTAGGACTGATGAGAAAGGCAGACCGACCTGATTCTTCTGAAGGTCCTAAAATGCTTACTCAGGACTTGTATTGTTATTCTACAGGCAATAGGGTTTGTGAAACTAGAGTTTCTGAGTAAAGGAAAAAATAAGATCAGATCTGAGATTTGGAAAAAATATGGTGTCAGTGCTAATGAACTTGCAGAAAGATGTGAAGGAATGAAGACTAGGTAGAAGGTTGGAAGGGGTCAAGCAAAAGGGGAAGATGAACTAGGATTCTAACAAAGGGTCAGTGAAAAGGGGAGGACTATGGTTGAATAGAATGCACAAAATTTGGCAACCTGACAGATGTGGTTGCTTAGGGAAAGACAAAGGTAACTGGGAGGCTTTACATCTGAGGGAGTGAGTGATAATATTCATCAAGCTATGAAAGGAAGACTGGGCTTGTCGATTTTGAGTTATTAGTTTGACATCCACTTAAAGATGAACCAACTAATACAGAGATGAGTCTGAAGTCTTCAAACGGGTATTGGGCCAGCATCTGAAAATCAACACGTCCAAACCTAAGCAAGCACTGATTGGATGTCCAAATGGGTATTGGGAATGCAAGTCTTGAGCAAAACTGAGAGGTCAGCAAGAGAGATGTGATTCATCTGAAAAGAAATGATAGTTGGTTGGGAAAACATTGTGTAGCTCTCAAAGGAGGATAAAGTGAGATAAAGACTCTTACTTGGGGTATGAGTCAGCAAGGGAGATTGAAAAGTCAAAATAGAGTTTGGAGAAGAACTCAGGAATAACGTGACCAAGTTAAGAAAGAATAGGTCTGGGGGCACCTCCGTGGCTCAGTGGGTTAAGGCCTCTGCCTTCAGCTCAGGTCGTGATCCCGGGGTCCTGGGATCGAGCCCCGCATCGGGCTCTCTGCTCAGCAGGGAACCTGCTTCCTCCTCTCTCTCTCTCTCTCTCTGCCTGCCTCTCTGCCTACTTTGTCTGTCGGATAAATACATAAAATCTTAAAAAAAAAAAAAAAAGAAAGAATAGGTGTCGTGTACTGGAGTGTCTATATACACAGTAACACGCAAATACCAAAACAAGTTGTTAATTAGTCTCCACATGAGTAGTGCAAAGATGCAGAAGCTCCATATAAACAGGCCCTGTTTGACAGAGAGACCAATGTCTGCGGTTGGGCAGGTGGGCAACGTTGCAGATGCCGTGGACACAACAAAGGAAGCATTCCCTATCGTGTGCGTTCCTACACACTGAGGGGAAGAATGAGGAGTGGAGCCAAAACTCTACAACCGAGGCTTTGGGATGAGCCTGTGATAGTTACCCACAGTGAAGTATGATCTAGGAACTGCTACTTCTTTCTCTATAGACCCTGAACAAGTAGCTTCAACTCTCTGAATCTCCATTTCCTCTCATCTGAAAGAGGTACGATTATAGGATTCATAGGACAGTTGTATTGAATGAGATGATGCGGCTGGCATGACCGGGGTTTGGCAAACGTTAGTGTTCTTCCTGTCTTGCCCTCTTCACAGTTTGCTCTCAGGTGTGGCCAGCCCATGATTTTAATGTGTCATTTGAATGCATGTCAAGGTACTTGGACCAGATCCCAAGCTCCCGGAAAAGGCCAATTTCATCTCATCCAAGGCTTACCTCACCATAGTGCTTTATACCCTTAAATCATCTCAAGTCCCTGGAAATCAAAACTATTTGACTCAATGTCACTGTATCCAGTTTGAAGCTTGTCAATTCTGGCTTTTAGGACACAAAATTAAAAAAAAAGGGGGGGGGGATGGCCTAAGTAAGTAATTATCCATATCAGAGGAGTTTGAAATTAATCCATCTTGATATCCATATAGCAGCAAAGCTATCAGCGACTATTTTCCAGGAGGATAGGAACAGGATGGGGGTGTGGGCAGAACTGAGAACCTTTTTTTTTTTAATTTTGCTTGAGTGGTCGTTCAGCCTGGATAATTCAATGAGGAAAAATATAGGGTGTCTGGGTAATCGAAACTGATGCCCGCTTGGTGGTTAGGGAAGAGAGGAGACTTACGGGTTGGGTTGATCTGTCAGTCTGATTTGTATTTCTCCACCGAAGGTTAAATATAAGTATAGATTTAAAAGGTATGTTCAAAGCTTATAGCTGAAATTAGCACTTCTCTGTAATGAGAGAATGAGCTCAAAATATGTGATTTACTTCAGAAAATTGACACATCAGGGCCCTCAACGAGCAGTCTTGATTGGATGATTTATTGATTCATTCATCCATTCATGCAAAAAAAGTATTGAGCCATACTGTGTTCCACTCCACTTACTAGGAGCTGGGATAAGGTGTGGATTATATCCAACAGTGTCCCTGTTCTCATGGAGTGTACATTTGAGTACATGAAATTGGCATTGTACAAGTAATGGTAACTAAGAGAAGAAAATCATAATGGACACACACCAAGGGGGACTATCAATCTTGTGGGTGTAAAAGCGATAATAATAAGAAATAACACTTGTAACAGGGTACACTATGGACTGCTCTAAAAACACTTTACATATGTCATTTTATTTCATCTAATTAATTCCACTTAACAGAGCAAGAAACTGAGTCACAGAAAGTTTCAGTAATTTGCGAAAGTCACATGGTCAGTGTGTGGTAAAGGCAGGATTTTAATTCGGGATGTAATGTCTAATGGTCTATGAGCTTAATAACTAACTGCAAATTAGAAAAACAGATACACCTCAGTAGCCTACAAAAGTGATCTATTTCTTCTTGTTTTAGGCCAAGAAAAGGCACAGAAATCCACTTTTTAGTGACTTTTCTTTTTAAGTCTGATTTATGAGGTTGTAATTAGTAATACTTTGACAGCCACAAATCTGGTATTTTTTGACCCGTGTTTCCTAGACTGGATCTAGTGTTAGTGTCTGTCTCCAAAGTCAGGTTGCTCCTCGGGCGCTAGCGTGCTCCATTACCAGTCTCTGGCCTGTGTTTGTTCTCATGGGAACAAGACGAGCAACAATAGTAGCTGTAGCTCAGAGCACAAAAGAGAAGATAAGCCGGAAAGATAGACGGCGTGAACCTCTCAGCCTTTTCCAGCCTTTCCCACACCTGGCCGGTGCCATCGAGGGGATGCAACCTGAGGCTCAAGTGTACTATCAATGCCCGGTTGATGCTGAGGAAATTAACACCCACCCTTCCGGAGATGCCACAACAGGTGCTTCTGGGGCTTAAGTCACATCCCAGGACCCACTTCTGACTCTAGGGCAGTTGTGTGGGCAGCTCAAAGCACGCTCTTCGCTTTTTTGCCTCTGGGCTTCCATCAAAGTGAAGGAAGCCTCCTGTACCTAAAAATGAAGCTGCAGCTGGGGAAAGCTCCCAGGGGCAACATTCAACCCATGTGGAGTATGTGTGCAAGTTTATTTAAGTCTGCACAGGTAAGTAACAGAGAATGATGCGTATTTAAAGACATATGATCATGCATTGGATGGTGCCAAGAAAAGGGGATAGGCAATAGAACAATACCTATTCTGACACTGCTAATGCAAGGGAATTAAGAGAGACTTTCAAAAGGAGTAGAGGATTAAGGATATTGTAAAAAGCTATATAATGGTAATCACACAGAACAAACATGAAAATCTTACAAGTTTCAAGAATAAAGGTACACACATAGCAGGGGAAATACAGATCTTAAAGAAAACCTTATAAAGTAAGAAAGAAAAGAGAGATGATCACCTAAAATGTTACACACACCTATAATCAAACATTATTTTCATATTAGTAAATGTACTAAGAGGTAGATTGACCTATTAAAAGAAAAAAATGGTTTTGTTGGAATTACAAAGCTAAACTCAATTATATGCTTTATATAATACATGCTTCAAATGATTCAGAAAGGTTGACAAGATATGGGAACACGCACGTGAGAAAAATGTAAATTGGTAGAAAAGCAGGGGTCACTATCTTAGTATTTGAGAGAATTGAGAAAAACTCATTAGATGACAGAATTATGGGCAACTTAAATTAAAAATGAATTTTGCCACTATATTTAGCAGTTATGAATACCCATATACCAAATAATCTAACATTAATAATTTCAAAGAAAGTAGTACAGGAACTGCAAATAAAAATAGGAAGAATCACATTAGGAAAAACAGAATCTGATTTAGTATCATTCTATAATACAGAAATTAAAGAGAACCATATAAAGTAAGAAAGAAAAGAGAGATATTCACATAAAATATACATATCACTCAATCCTTGATCAAGTTTAACAATTAGAGCCCAGATGTCCATCAACAGATGAATGGTAAAGAAGATATGGTATACATATACAATGGAATACTATTCAACCATCAAATAATGAAATCCTGCCATTTGCAACAACGTGGATGGAACCAGAGGGTATTATGCTAAGTGAAATAAGTCAGAGAAAGACAATTATCATATGATCTCACTTATATGTGGTATTTAAGAAACAAAGCAGAGGACCATAGGGGAAAGGAGGGAAAAATCAAACAGGATGAAATCAGAGAGGGAGACAAACCATAAGAGACTCTTAATCATAAGAAACAAACTGAGGGTTCCTGGAGGGGAGGGAGGGGGAGATGGGGTAACTGGGTACTGGACACTAAGGAGGGCACTTGATGGAATGAGCACTGGCTATATTATATAAGACTGATGAATCACTGAACTCTACCTCTGAAACCAATAATATATTATATGTTAATTAATTGAATTTTAAAAAAATAAATTTTAAAAAAGGGGGAAATAATTAAGGATACGGGAGACCTAAATAACATAATAAGAGAATTCTACCCAATTTTTAACTCTGAGCACAGACCATATTTTTCAGGTGCTCATGGAACAGTCACGAAATCTAGCCATAAGAAAGACTGGATAAATTTGTAAAAGTAAACAATAACAGAGGCAACATCCTCTGATAAAATGTAATAGTACTTAATGTACAAATTAGGTAACAAACAAAAATATAATGGTACTTCTAAATCAGAGATCTCTTCTTAAACCAACACTTGGAGCAAAGATTTGAGTACATAGTACAATTATGGATTTGGTTAGATGGCAGTGAAATCTTAGGTCAACCAAAAAGAAAGAATACAAATGTGTAAGTTAAATATCCAAATAAAAAACCTAGAAAAAAAAACAAAAATAAAAACAAAACAAAACAAATGAAAGCAGAAATAATTAAGGGAGAGACAAATGTGAAGGGGATTAAGAGGTACAAACTTCCAGGTATAAAATAACTAAGTCACAGGGATGAAAATTATAGCATAGGGAATGTAGTCAATAAAAAAATTAACACAAGAAAAGTCTGGGTGTCTCAATTGGTTAAGTAATCAACTCTTGGTTTCAGCTCAGGTCATAATCTCAAGTACAGGAGACTGAGCTTGTGGAGGCTGCTTAAGACTCTCTCTCCCCCTCTTCCTCTGCCCCCACCCTCAACCCTGCTTGTGTGGTGCATGCACACATTCTCTCTCTAAAAGATAGTAAGATAAATGTAAACATTTCTATTAAAAATTATTAATTACAATTATAAAGTGACAAACTTCATGAGCTGTTTCTTAAAATAGTCTATAAAATGTGAGTATATTAGCTACCATAATTATTAAAAAATGGAGAACGTAAAAATACATGAACAAAAAAAACACAATGTGGGAATAACCAAAGAGTTTATTAAAAGAAACGTTAACACAACTTAAACATTTTGCAGTTCAGTTTGAAGAGGTTAAGGGAATAATGACCATCCAAAACTATCAAGTTCAAATCCCTGGAATTTATAAATGTAACCTTATTTGGAACAAGGGTCTTTGCAGATATGATTGAGTTAAAGATTTTGAGAAAGGAGATTACCCTGGATTATTCAGGTAGGCTCAAAATCCAATGACAAGTGAGCTTATAAACGGGGCACTGAAGAGGAAGAGACAGAGGGGAGGAGGCAATGTGGCCACGAGGCAGAGATTGCAGTGACATGGCCACAAGCCAATGAATGCCTCTGACCAACAGAAGCTGTATGAGGCAAAGTTCATGTCTTCCCCTGGAGCCTTCAGAGGGATTACCGCCCTGGGGCACCATGCTTTCAGATGTCTGGCCTCCAGAACTGTGACAGAGTAAAATTTATGCTATTTTAAGCCTCCGAGTTTATGATATTTGTTACAGCCGCCCCAGAAAATTCATATGTGTAGAATTCAATGTATGAACCTTAAGTGCACAATTCTCAATTCATTTTTAATGTATTGTTCCCATCTCTTCCATTCCCTCTCCTATGCCATCTACTGCCATTACAGTCTCACCTTTGAGCCCCAAAAGACAGCACATGCCAAGGCCCTGGGGCAGGATAGAAAGTGGCTGGTTTGAGGAACTGGGGGAAAGCCAGTATGTCAAGAGCCTGGTGAACAACATGGAACCTAATGAGGCTTTTTCCTGATGAAAGACCTTCTACTCTAAGAAGACTTCTGGTACCAGCTATTAAAATAATATATATTTTAACTCATTTTCACACCTTTCATCTGAAGTGGTACCCCAACGTCTGGCTGAGTTAGATCATAAAAGAATCAATGATTCACACAAAGGAGAAAGAAATAAGGACAAAATAGCCAAGCAGAAAGACTTTTTAGGTATAGAACAAAAGTAGCTATATTGACTTTCCATTCTTCAGCCCCCAAATGGAATTAAAACACACACACATGCACACACATCCACACACACACATCAGTGCTACAACAGTGCCGATGATCTCCAAAACACTAACAGTTATTTTAACATCTCAACACACTCAGTGTATTCAAATAAAATAGAAAGAGTTAGAGCAAATGATTGCTTCTGCCTGTTTTCATTTCATTATTTGGCTGTTTGCATTATTGTACACTCAATATTTTTGTCATGGATTATTAAAAGAAATCAGGAACAGCTGCTGTCAGCTGTAGGATTATTTGTTTGAAGTACCATACCACTCCTCTTAAAACATTCTCTTCCCCTCTCCCTCTTTCTCTCATACACACACACACACACACACACACACATACACACACACACAAAATTAGCAATAAACCATGATGGAGTAGGCAGTGAAATAAAATTTCTAATCAGAAATGATCTGCATCCCAATCTTCCCCTGACTCCAAGATAAATACATCAAGTTTCTAAAGGGCAAAGAATTAATAATTGTTTCCATCTCCTTCCTTCCTATGTTCTCAAAATAAAGGATACCTTTATTGTAGTCTAAGATTTTCTCAAATCTGGAAGAGCACCAAGCCCACTTCTAAATTAACAACACAGAAATCAGTTGCTTTCTTATGTACTAACAATGAAAATATAGAAAGGGAAATTAAAGAATCGATTCCATTTACTATAGCACCAAGAACCATAAGATAGCTGGAAATAAACCTAACCAAAGAGGTAAAGGATCTGTACTCAAGGAACTACACAATACTTATGAAAGAAATTGAAGAAGACACAACAAGATGGAAGAGTATTCCATGCTCATGGATCGGAAGAAAAAAACATTGTTAAAATATCTATACTGCCTAGAGCAATCTATACTTTCAATGCCATCCTGATCAAAATTCCACTGGCATTTTTCAAAGAGCTGGAAAAAACAACCCTAAAATTTGTATGGAACCAGAAGAGACCCAGAATTCTAAGGAAATGTTGAAAAAGAAAAACAAAACTGGGGGCATCACGTTGCCTGATTTCAAGCTTTACTACAAAGCTGTGATCACCAAGACAGCATGGTACTGGCCCAAGAAAGACACATAGACCAGTGGAATAGAGTATAGAGCCCAGATATGGACCCTCAGCTCTATGGTCAAATAATCTTTGACAAAGCAAGAAAAAATATCCAGTGGAAAAAAGATAGTCTCTTCAATAAATGGTGCTGGGAAAATTGGACAGCTATGTGTAGAAGAATGAAACTTGACCATTCTCTTACACCATACACAAAGATAAACTCGAAATGGATAAAAAACCTCAACGTGAGGCAGGAATCTCTCAAAATCCTAGAGGAGAACATAGGCAGTAACCTCTTCAACATCGGCTACAGCAACTTCTTTCAAGACATGTCTCCAAAGGCAAAGGAAACAAGCAAAAATGAACTTTTGGGACTTCATCAAGATCAAAAGCTTCTGCACAGCAAAGGAAACAGTCAACAAAACAAAGAGGCAACCCACAGAATGGGAGAAGATATTCACAAATGACACTACAGACCAAGGGCTGATATCCAAGATCTATAAAGAACTCCTCAAACTCAGCACACACAAAACAGATAATCACGTCAAAAAATGGGCGGATGACATGAACAGACATTTCTCCAAAGAAGACATATAAATGGCTAATAGACACATGAAAAAATGTTCATCATCATTAGCTATGAGGGAGATTCAAACCAAAACTACATTGAGATACCACCTTACACCAGTTAGAATGGCCAAAATTAACAAGACAGTAAACAACAAGTGTTGGAGAGGATGTGGAGAAAGGGGAACCCTCTTACACTGTTGTGGGAATGCAAGTTGGTGCCGCCACTTTGGAAAACAGTGTGGAGATTCCTTAAGAAATTGAAAATAGAGCTACCCTATGACCCTGCAATAACACTACTGGGTATTTACCCCAAAGATGCAGCTGTAGTGAAAAGAAGGGCCATCTGTACCCCAATGTTCATAGCAGCAATGGCCACAGTCACTAACTTGTGGAAAGAACCAAGATGTCCTTCAACAGACGAATGGATAAAGAAGATATGGTCCACTGGGTGTGGTGCATAAACAATGAATTTTGGAACACTGAAAAAAAATAAAATAAAGTTTAAAAATAAAATAAAAAGAAGATATGGTCCATATATACAATGGAGTATTATGCCTCCATCAGAAAGGATGAATACCCAACTTTTGTATCAACATGGACAGGACTGGAAGAGATTATGCTGAGTGAAATAAGTCAAGCAGAGAAAGTCAATTATCATATGGTTTCACTTACTTGTGGAACATAAGGAATAACACAGAGGACATTGGGAGATGGAGAGGAGAAATGAATTGGGGGAAATCCGAGGAGGGGACAAACCATGAGAGACTATGGACTCTGAGAAAAAAAACGAGGATTTTGGAGTTGGGGGTACGGGGAGGGTGAGCCTGGTGGTGGGTGTTATGGAGGGCACGTATTGCATGGAGCACTGGGTGTGGTGCATAAACAATGAGTTTTGGAACACACACACACACACACACACACACACAATTTAATTAATTAATTAATTAAAGATCCAGTATTATTTTTCAGTGTCTACATCTGCCTTTTGTCAGTTAGAACTGTCTTAAGTAGTTGTTTAATGAGACATATGATAATTTATCTGGGACAGACTATTTCTCCTACAGAATTCTGCAGGTGTAACTACTCCCCCTTCTAATAAGAGCTTCAGCTTTCAGATCCAGAAGTTTCAGATCAATATTATTTTTTGCGTTCTGGAATGCTAGGATGTAGTTCCAGGAATTTCTGTTACTTATTTATTATCATTTTGAAGGTGTATTTGGAAACCTAGATCCTTTCCCTTCAATACAGTTTGATTTTGATTATAAGTATGTATGGGAACATGACTTTAATTAAAAAAAATTGACTACATAATTAGATTCTATAAGATATTCCAGACGACCTTCATCTTCATCACTTTACTTCTGATATGATTTATGAAGAGGTGGAAGAGATATTATCACATTTTACAAATAAGAAGTGTTTGAAATAAATTAACTTGGGAAAAGCCACCAACCTGGATGGGGAGCCTGGAAGAGAGCAGGGTGCCTTTGCTCCTTACCCAGGCTTCTCCCTACTTCATCATGAGGCTCTGCTTGCCGGTCCCACCCCAACTGAGTAAGAAATATGTGCTTGTGCTCATTTCACATCTGAGAGAAACTGGTCCGGTAGCACAGGGCATGGGACTCATTGGACAAGCAAATGAATTGTCAATAAGAGAAGACACAGGAGATAAAAGTGACATCTGTCTCTTTTATTTAAGTATTTATTGAATGGTTTTATGTTCCGCAAGCTTGGCTTGGCACTGGGAATTGAGAACGGGACAAGCAGACACAATTCCACACCTAAATGAATTGAGAAGCTTGTGGAAAGAGTATGAAATCACAATCACACCAGTAACTATATAATTAAAAATAGTAAGGAGTTATGTCAAAGAAAAGTGCAGGTTTTACTATATATATATATATATATATATATATATATATATATATATGAAATCAAGTCTGCGACCAGGGGCAATTTTCCAGAAGATGTGACATTTAAATTGAAACCAGGCAGCAAGTTGGAATAAAGGGACTTTAGGCAGCATGTGCAAAGGCCTGCAGGAAGAAAGAAAGTTGCATGGGCAAGGAACCAGAAGAAGGCCAATGTGTAGAGAGCATGGGGGACGGGGGTGGGGGGTACCTGATGAGGCTTTGGAGGTAGACCCAGGCCAGTCCATATGGAGCCTTGTGGGCATGTTACAAATTTTGTGTATTTTCAAAGTGAGATGGGAAGCCACTGGAGAGTTTCAGGTAGGCGAGTTATGTTTCCATGTGTAAACCAATCATTATAGCTGCCAGGGACAGAGAAGGTGGAAGTAAGGAAGAGGATGAGTCAGGGGGCTCTTTCAGTAGAAATACTGTAATGATGAAATAGGAACACACACACACACACAGAGTTCAGTGGCTGGCTCAAACTAGGGAAGTAATAGATAACTAGTAGTCTCCCTCTTCCTTTCCCACGTGACTTAATCTCATTTTGCTAACTTTCATAATCTGAGCTCTCAAATACCTTGAAAGATACCCTTTTTGTCCTTTAGCTACAGCTGATCTCTTTATTAATGTCAAGCCTCAATCCAACTGGGTTTCACAACCATGCCAGGCTCATTTTTTTTTTTTTTAAGAAAACACTATGTTTTTTTTAAAAGCTCACTTTTATCTGAAGCTGTACATATCACAGGGACATTCATATCACATATGATTTATGCAGAGACATTTTGGTGGCTGGAGATAATATCCATTTGCCGGGAACTTTGGTTGACTTACAATGAAGCAGGACTCACATTTTCACAGGATCCACACTTCTTTCTATTGCACATTTTCTCAAGAAGCTGTCTGGTAACTTTGACTCCGGATCAGTGACAAGGATGACAGAGATTGTTGCTATGGTAGTTCATGCATACACCAGATGAAACCAGCAGGAAAGAGGTTCCCAGAAAAATAAAATGTGACTTAAGAAAATAATTCTCTTTCCACTTTGAAAATGACATGGAGGAAATCTGGTCTCTGATTTTAAGAGGTGGGATTTGTAAGAGCCATTATTTTAAAGCATCCCACCCCCACTGCCTTCTTCAGGGTGAGTGGATGGATGTGGCTTGATCTATAGCATTTGAGCTTCCACAGTGATCCTTTTCTCTACTGGGTGTCTCCTCTGGGAATATGACAGCTTTGGGCCAAAAAACCAGTAGCCATTAATTGGACCCTTGGTTACTGAGCACACAGATGAAGAAAAACATAGCTGGAGATTGTATTCGTTTTCCTGACACATGCCAGGTCAGATAATTGGGTTGACATATAATAAAAATAAAGCGTGGAAATAATACGTATTTCCCTGGAAATACGTATTATTTACAAAGTTCACTCAAATGGGCATGAAAAAGCTTCCACATGATGCTCTCCGCCTGAGAGATGAGATTTGTTATTAGCTATTTAGTGGAGAAATGCATACCACACAGATTTAGAGAAGCAGTGCCTCTCCATCTAGAGAAGAAATCTTCCCTTTTCTCTTCCGTTGGCACAAGACGAACAGCGGGGTGTGTTGGCTTTGTTTGAGCGTTTGCTTTCCAAATGGTTGTCACTCAAAGAAGGTCTTCCCTTTCTTGAAGAAAGTCTACTTATACATGACCAGCCTTCTCGCTGGAATTCAAGTTCACAATCTCTTACTCAGAATTCCAAAATTGAAAACTCAGAAACTATATGTGTTTTTGTAAGTTCGGCTCTATAGCTCACTGAGTGTCAAAGTCTGACCTGAGGTTATTAATAGACTTTATCCTACTAAAAATATTCATTTCATTGCAAAAATATTAATACATTTGTTATGTGGTACTACCTAATGTTCATGTACATATATCTATCTATCTATCTATCTATAGTATTCAGAATATACATTATATTTTTTTCCAAAACCTAAAGTGTTTACAATTTTGTCCAAGAGTTTTAGGCAAGGGAATGTGGATGTATGCCACAAGGAGCAGAAAATTCAGCTTACAATGTCTGACCACTTCCTAGCATCTATCATTTCGGACCAGTCCTTATCCAAATGACCTGAATCATTTCCTTGCTTTTTCAACCAGTTCGATTTGCTCATGGGTTACTAAAGGCAAGAGTCAAAGAATCACTGTTTTAGAACAAGAGTGCTAATCTGAATTTTAGACTCTAAAATATGCCATCTTCATGAAGCTATAATGTCCAGTAACAAAGACAATAACAAGAAGATTTACTCATTCATTCAATGAGTATTTATTGAGCACCTATAACAGAATTGCAACATGGAATAATAGAAAAAGAACAGAGCTACAAGTCAGGGGACTTGGGCTCTAACTGGTTTACCATCTAAACCAGTTCGGCAAGTTATTTAACTTCTTTGAGTCATTCAATGCTCATTTTATAAAAGAAAAAAGAAATGTTCCCTCTGACTTTCTCTTCAGACATTTGCAATTAAAAAAAACCTTTTTAAAATTTAAAATGATATTTGTCATAATTAAATTTAGTAATATACCAAAAAGCACATTTGCACATTTTATTGATCTTATGTACCATACAAAGAATTACTATGCCCAGGACATGAGATTGTATGGATATGCTAGGATGGTTAAAACACATAACCTATCCTCTGAGAGCAAACCAACAGAGGAATAATGTGTGAAGTTACAGGACTATTGCAGACTTTTTTTTTTTTTTAATCACTCATATCCAGAACCAAGAAAATTAGGAAGAGAAGCTTCTCTGAGTCCTTGCAAGAAAAATATGGAAGGGGGAAGGGAGAGAGAAACATTTGGAAGGAATTTCATTTAAAACAGCTGCCTCGCTAAATCCCTGTTTCAAATTGCCTGTTAGCTGATATGACTTAAGACTTTTTTTTTTTTAATCAAGAAACAAAATCTGTGGGGTTTGCTAGTTTAATTCATTTGCACATTCCATACAGCTACATACGGCAGGCCTGGAATGATCAAGTTTCCTTCAGCTTTATCGTAAATCACAGAGATTCCAATGTGTCCTTCACAGCTTTAAGTTTTCAAAACCATCATGACTAGTGAAATATTTATTCTAAGACTTACAGCCACTCGCAAGGAGTCACGTTCCTCAGAAGAGAGATTCTGACAGAACGCCCATCAGGAAAGCAGCTGGAGGCCCCTGGCCCCCAGCCCCACCGCCACCCTCCACTGTCGGCCTTCACATCTGCCACCTTCAGGTTACCAAATGGCATCCCTCATAAACTGTGAACACAGGCTTTTTGCTCAACTTGACAGCTTTCAGTTGGAAACTAATCAAACTTTAAGGATTCTACTTAAGAGCAGAGAAAGGCTTTCTCAAGGTTTTATTACTTTGTAAAGTGTATTAGGTTTCAAATCAATTTAATTTTAAAAGAGAACCTAGTTATTTTTACTAGATGGTTTTAAAGTTTTCGCTAATCTATAAAACCAAACAATCACAATTAAGAAGCTCTTTCTCTACAAATGGGATGTTGGCCAAGTGTTTACAGACAGACTCGGTCGCACACATTCTCTGTGAAAGCAGCAGTGATCCAGATGGCAAGGGGGCTGGACTTAACCCAGAGTGTTGTCCTTACCTATTGAAACTGACAGCCTGGTGAAGTGCCCTTTCGAAGATGGCTATGGCAATGTTTTCCAGCCTCCTCAGCAATGGGACTCGGCTATTTCTCTTATTAAGAAGTGAACGCATTTCTCCTCCTTTTCCCTGATCTGTCCCTATAGCTAGTTTTGACCAACGGAATAGGACAAGAGGGACACTGACAGCTCTGAACCTAGGTCTTAAGAAGGCTTGCAACTTTGGCTTTTGCTCTCTTGGACACTGACTGAGATTGTCGTGTAAGGAAACTTGTCCAGCTCCTTTGATAATGACAAGCCACACAGATCCCAAGTGGCCCAGCTGACAACCAGTACCAACTACGAGGCAGGTGAGGAAACCCATTGGGTTCCATTAGGCCCACATGACATTGCAGCTAAATGCAACCATACATGGAAGCCCAGATGAAATCAGCAGAAAACCCTCCCGGTCAACTAAAAAAATCATGAGAAATAAATCATTGTGGTTTTAAGTCCTAAGTTTTGGGGTGCATTTTAAATCAGCAATAAAGAGATAAAGGAAATATCTCCATTCTGGTTTGGGCCTCGCCCCTAAGGAGTTGTGTGATGTGGACAATATATTTGATTGAGTCTATGTACTTTAATGACCTCACATTTAAGATGTGGAAATGCTCATTACGCAAAGCTGGAGTCCCTTCTTGCTCCAATGTTATGGGAACTTCCCTCGAATCTGCTAGTTTGAATCCCTGAGCTGTAAAGTTGTTTCATCAAGAATGACCAACAGGACAAATCTTAAAGATGGATAGACAAAGTGGCTACCTTGGGGTAAAACAATATGCTTGAAACACACACAGGCAAACAAATATAATAGTTATTTTGTGCCTCATTTATATGTAAATTAGAAATTTGTATTTTGAGGAAAAACATGGGGTCTGGGCAGCCAAAGTCCAAGAGAAATAGAATCCATTTAAATAATCATTTCTCTGCTTTGATCACCATCCCTGTGGTTGAAGAGCATTTTGTAAACGAATGTGGGTAATGTTGAATGTCACAATATAAGCTGGTTGTTACCACAGATCATAATCTGTTTGAACCTGTGTATACAGTTTGGATAAGTCAACTGTAAGGAGCCAAAATGGGGCCATCTGCTTCCTTTAAAATCCCATCGAGTTGTTCACTTCAGCACTTTTATGAGCTAACTTCATCTCTTGCAGAAACTCTGCATAATTGGTGATTTCTGATTGCCTGCCTGAAATTCTCTCTTGATGTTGGTTGTAATCATTGCCTGATGGGAACATTTCATTCTCCAGCATGTGTAGTCATAATTATTTTGGAGTCCCACGTAAAGTTAATCAACCCTGAAGAAGATTCCCCGGATGTCACCATGAAGGTAACATCTAACACTTTTGCTCTTTTACTTTGTTTGATCTCAGCTGAATAAGTAATCATCTTCTGTTTACACAACTAGCCTAGCAAAATTGGACATATCATGTGAAATGCAATCTGCATCTTTGGCAGATATCTACACCTGGTTATTGATATGTGCTGAATGTCATTATCAAAGAAATGGGGTTATTCTGAATGAAAGAAATATGCACAAAGTAACGTATTTCATTTTTTTAAAAATTGTCTAGGAAGGTTCGGTTAAATGAAGTATTAGCAATAGCTGCATTCCCTACTTCTTTCTCAGATTTTTCTTACCTGCCGTGACTGTTACCAAGAAATGTTGAACTGAAAATCTGTGACATTTTCTATAATAAGACAATTTCAACACTGACATAACATATAATCTCAAAGATATTTCCAGCTTCAAACACCTGCTGCTATGGCAACTTCCAAAGAACTCACTTTTCAAAATATTTGGATATACTGAGAGCTCTTTAAAAATTTACTAACTTTTCCAAAACTCTCTGATAGGAACTAGGAAAATGTTTATCTACATGTTAAAAGTATTTCTGTTCATTGTAAGTTTTGTCAACTTGTTTTATAGAGGTTAAACTCTACGGGATGAAAAGCAAATAAAGCCGTGTTGTGAGAAGTAAAATACAAAATGTGGGAAAACATTACATCAACATTGAGATTATGATGCAGTTAAGGCCCACGTTATTCTGGGTTCTAGATTGCAAAACGGGCCCAATACATGTCAACTGGTAGGGTTTATATTAAGTTTTTCAAGGCAGTTTCATTTACAAGGGAGATTAACCCTGACCCACAGCTTTTTCTCAGAAGGCATAGAGCAATTTTGGGAAGAGGCGACAGGTTATAAAAATTATAAGGAAATTATTGATCCACATGAGCCACAATGTTGCATTTGAATGGCACTGGGCAGCATCCACTGGTGGGACAGTCCATTTTCTCTGCAGTGGGAGTCTTCTCTCTCATCCCTTTGAAGGAAACTGTGTAGTTTAGGAGAGGAGGCAGTCACTATGCTGTCACTGCCCCGATATGGCTGTGTTTGCCTCCTCCAACATTCACAAGAGATCAAGCCCAAGAAAAGATATTCCAGAAGACTTAGTAGTCTCCGTAACTTTCAAAGAAAAGCATTTCTGTGATGCTTTCTGCATAGTAGATGAAGCTTGCTGTACATAAGTGTATCAATCAGATGGAAAAAATTCACTGTGGGGAAACTTTCCCCATCTGAGGAAAATTTAATGGCAATCAGCTAAATCCTATCTTGATGTCCTTCCTTTCAAGCTTCTAACCCCCACAATAAATCCAGATCAGATATAATAGTTGACCTTGATATTTAAAAAATAGAAAGGGTTGGGGTGCCTAGGTGGCTCAGTGGTTGGGCCGCTGCCTTCAGCTCAGGTCATGATCTCAGGGTCCTGGGATGGAGCCCCGCATCGGGCTCTCTGCTCATCAGGGAGCCTGCTTCCCCCTCTCTCTCTGCCTGCCTCTCTGCCTACTTGTGATCTCTCTCTGTGTCAAATAAATAAATAAAATCTTTAAAAAAATTTAAAAAATTAAAAAATAAATAATAGAAAGGGTTTATATGATGTATATATAGAGTCATTATAAAAAGACATGGGCTTTAAGAAGAATTTGCTTTATAGACAGAATCTCCGTGATTTTTCTTCCAAAGTTCAGGCAATGTTATTCATTATCTGTGAATTGTTACTACCCTAGAACTGAAATTGAATTGAGTTGAAACAGAACCAAAAATGTCTTTAGAATGTTCTACTTTTAACACTGTTTAACAACTTCCTCTTCATGGAAAGCCTGGCCTCTCAGCATATTCACATTCCCATAATACTGATAGCCGGTATAAACCTGAAAACAAAAGCAAAAACACAAAACCCACAAAGGAGCTCACACACAGAAGGTGGGTTCTAGTCTCAGCTCCTTCACTCCGCACACTCTAAGTCCAGGTGAAGCTCCTAGATAACCTCCTAGAATCAGAGATCTTCACGGCACCACCTAGCTTACTGTTAGAAGGGACCCAAGACATTGTCTGGTCCAGTGCTTTCCTGTTAGAGACTGGAAAATTAACACTGAGAGTGGATAAGGAACTTGCCTGAGATTGCACGTTTACTTTAAAGAAGGGCTGAGACCCAAGGCCCAGTTTCCAGGCATGCTTTTCTCATCCGTAAGATAAAGAGGTGTCTTGGATGTACTTGAACTTTCACTTTATTCTATTACGTTATTTCTGCACACGTTCAGCACTGGAAGAGACCACAGGAGGTGGACATCATGGTGCCCCTGCTCTACTTCCTCATTCTACCTAAGGGGAGGGGGGAGGAAAATGCAAAGTGCACATTATGTACAGGCAACTCCTTTTGTACCCCACTACCGTTGTAGTCAATGCCCAGCAGGCTTCTCCTGAATATTCATGAGAGATTAACTCATGAAAATATAACCCCAGCATCCCAGGAACAGTAGCCAGAAAAGCCCTCATTAAAATTGCATTTCTGCTTATGCAAATGGCTGGTTTTGCTTCAGAAAGTGGCCTGTCCATGCAGGGTATGAGTTTGCACCATGGCTAAGTGATGGATCATGGATAAGGGAACAAACTTCAGCTTTCAAACCTCTTTGGCAGGAGTCGGAAGTTACAGGACAAAATGGTACAGAGAAATAGTTGTCCCTTGCCCCCCATGTCCCTTCTACCTTTTTTGGTAATAAAATCCTTGATTTTTAAATAGGCAGATAATCTCTTAGAATATAGACTACAATTTTCTATGTTCCTGGCAACTCAGTATAATCATATGATCAAGTTACAGCTAGACTTTGTAGGGTTTCTCAACATTTCTGCCATCAACAATTTAGGTCAGATAATTCACTGTTGTGGTCACTATCCTGGGCAGTGGGCAATGTTTAGCAGCAGATACCTACCTACCAGATACCAATCCCCCTGACCTTCATGCTATCCCAGTCGTGACAACCAAAAACATCTTGAAACGTTGTCCAGTATGCCCTGAGGGCCAAAATTTTCCCCAGCTGAGAACCAATGAGCTAAAGGAATGTAAGTGGTAGCATCCTGTTCTACTTCTAGCAAGTATCCTTAAATGGTTCATCCTTTGCTCCTTCCTCTGTCCTGCTGTGATAGCTCAAGCTTGAGCAGCTATTCTGCTCTGAGGAATCACATTATTAAAAACAGAAGGGCAACAAGATAGGAGGAGGGAGCATGCCTTAGATCTGTGGAACCACCCAGGCCTTAGATCTGTGGAATCACCCATAGCCATCTCTGGATGTGTTAGTTAAGAACAGCATACAGGTCTATCTCCTTTACATCATGGCTATGTTGGATCCACTGAAGAGGACACAATTCCCAGACCTTACCTTCAGTTTATAAGGGCCTATTCAGCCAGAGCGGCCCCACCCCGGTTGAACTGTCATTTTGTTGTTTATGCAGTAAAACTTAAACTGACCCTGCCCCCCACTCCGCCCCGCCCAGGGGAACTTACTTAAAAGCAAGTCCAGGAAACCAGTCCCAGGTAACAAAGCGCAAATACAAGGGTGGGTCAGGTCAGGTATAGATAACAGCCCAAATGCAGGGATGACTTGGGTCATGTGGAGACATGCAATCAGTAAAGCGTGCTTACTGTCTCCCTAGCTACCAAGGAGTATGGGCCCTGCCCTTTGGGCACCTTTTGGGTGCCAATCCTGACCAAGGTGATAGGCTGGTTCAAATATCTACTAGGGTAAATTGTAATTCAATTGGTCACCTAGCATGACTGTGCCGCTTTCTCTGTGTGTTACAATTTCATTGGCCACCTGTGCGTGGCCAGGCCCAACCGCATGGCCTTTGCCCTTAAAAGCTAGTCTGTGAAGCAGAGAGAGGTTGCCCTCTCTGTAAGAGGTGCGGCCCCGAAGGGTCGGTTTGATTCTCGATGCTTGGCATGAAATAAAGCTTTGCTTGACCTTCACTTTGTATCAGTCTCGCTCCTTTAATCACGGACCCATTATTGGGGGACCCAACATTGGGGACCCAACAACTTATTTTCTGTAACACAGTAATCTAAAGAGAGAAGTATTTATGTTCATAGTTCAGAAACAATTGATTTGTCATTAAGGAATCTAAATTTAATGCCGCTTCTCCCCTCAAAGAATTTTTTGGTAAGTTGAACTTGGAGGTGCGCCAATATAGATCATCGATCCTCAAACGTGGCTACCTATTAAAGTCACCTGGAGAGTTTTTAAAAATCTAATGCCCGGGCTGCATCTCAGACAACTTCTAGCAGAACCTTGGGGAGCTGGACCCAGACATCAGTATTTTACAAGCTCTTCAGGTGGTTCCCAGGCACAGCCAAGTTTGAGAACCACCCATACAGAGCATTTTTCGAGTTCTGTTTGTAATTAATTAAACGTGGTTGCTCTTATTTGCCTTGGAAAGGTAAGGCATGTGTTATGCTCTCCACAGGAGACATTCTTTTGCAAGATATTATGTTTCCACTCCTGGATATACTCATGTTCAGGGTGCAAATGGCGAGAGGGAATCAGTTATAATTTTGTACCAGTCAGCAAAATCTGGCTGGAGAAATATTTTGATATCTCATATTGCAGAAAATAACTGAGTTCATTAGAGGTAAGCTCCTTCTCCCTATTCCCTCAGCTCACACACACACACACATACACATACAAACGCACACTTAATGTAATCAGTAAAGACAAATGAATGACTTGGAAGAAGCTAGTTTTGCTCTGATCTTTACAAAGTAGATGCAGAGAGTATGAAAATAGAGTGAAGCCCCCTACAGGTGGGTGTTGGGCTGTATTGGGTTTAAATGTATTTTAACACCAAACTAGACTTCTTAGTTTCTATCAGAATAAGCAAAACAACTCAAAATGGGGGTCGGGAACCAGCCATAAGGCAATCCTGGAGTAAGTCGAGTCTTTAACACCATCAACCACCCCCTATCCCAGTGATGAGCACCTTGACCAGGAGAGCAAGGACAATTGATATTGTTATTTCCTTGCTGCCCATTATTTTTAATGAACAAGCCCTATTTCTTTTCCAGTGTTTATTGCTAAAGGGCTCTTAATTAAGTCGCAATACGTGAGGGATCTAAGAATTACAATAGACCATCATCACAGAAACCATTTGCCAATAATGGGATTCCTCTTGATGCCAAGGGAGGTAAAAAGGGTGACGAGAATCAAGAGGAAGAAAAACCGATTGCATCCCTACTATAAACCAGGCCCTGTGGGAGACAATTTATTTGGGTTATACCAAAAGAGGATTTCAAAGACCTATTCACCTATCCATATGTTTATGAGAGTCACAGCAGACTGGAGGTGAAATAAACCTGAAAGATCATCTACGGGCAAGAAAACTGGTGGCTTTTCCACGCTCATCTGGGAAAAGTTGGGACAAAACCGGGTCCAGAATAATGATCTCCTGTGTCAAGTTGGGCGTTCTCAGTCCCTGCCTCTCTTTCCCCGCCCACCCCCACCCACTCACAACTTACAAAATCCAGCCCCCTGGGGCCTCTCCTCTTGACCAAGAAAAGAATAGGGAAGTAGGTCCAAACTGCAACACAAAACGATTTAGGTAAGATGCAGACACATTTCCTGGTGCCAGCATCTGCTTGTCATAAGAGGAAGTTGTGGAATAGCCTTTTCCAAATCTCTTTCAAGATAGAATTCTTTGTCATCCACTTATGAGATTGAAGCACAGTGAAGCCTAAAGATAAAGGGTAGATGATCCAGTGTGATGATTCCTTGAAAAGTCTGCAGCATCTAAACTAAGTACAGAAAATGTCCAGAGTTCTGCCTGGACTTAATTTATCACTACTGGCCTGACACTAGTTAAAGATGACCTCAACAGAGTCTATCCAAAACTAATAAAAGTAATAGCAAATGTTCATTTTACATTTGCCAAAGGCAAGCACTGTCCAGGGCACTTTACGTGTCTTTTTATTGCTTTCATTTTATTTATTTTTTTTCCCAAGATTTTATTTATTTATTTGTCAGAGAGAAAGAGAGAGCACAATCAGGGAGAGCAGCAGGCAGAGGGGGAAGCAGGGAGCCCCACTCAGGACTCGATCCCAGGACCCTGAGATCATGAACTGAGACAAAGGCAGACGCTTAACTGACTGAGCCACCTAGGAGCCCCTATTCTCATTTTATTAAAAAAGAGGTTTAAGTAACTTGCTTAAAGGTCATGCAGTGCAGGGGCTTCTGGATGGCTCAGTTGGTTAAGCGGCCAATTCTTGATTTTCACTCAGGTCATGTTCTCAGGGTCCCAGGAACAAGGCCTGCATCCGGCCCTGGGCTCAGCAGGGAGTTGTTTTCAGCATTCTCTCCCCTTCTGCCCCTCCCCTGCTCCTCATTTGCTGGCTTCCTCTCTCTAAAATAAATAAATAAATCTTTAAAAAAAAAAAAAAGGTCACTGGCAATGCAGCCAGCAAGGGATGGATGCAGGCTTCAAAGTCACATACTCTGTATTCAGTTTAGACTTTACACTGCTCTGCAGTCTGCCTCCTAGCTGTGAATTCTGTGCCATAAACGCAAAGACTAGTATTAAATAGTACCTATGTGGTTCTGAAAGAGACATGCGTCCCAACAGCATGAGATCATTCCCAAAATCACAGTAACATACTTTTCAGATACAGCCTGTTAGAGTGAAGAAGACTGTGGTGACCACCGTTTGTACTGTCCTGCGAGGGCTGTGGTAGTACAGTCCACCTGTGGCCTTCAGCCGGCCAGCACCTGCGGCAGGGTGATCCTACAAGGACCAAACATTGTCTTGTTTGGTTTGGTTTTGGCAGTTGGCTTGGTGGGCACTGGAGAAGTTAACCTCTGAGAGGGTAAAAAACTGGAGGTGATAGAAATCTACAGAGATGGCAAGAAGGGTTCTCTGCATATCAAAGGCATCCATTTCTAGGTAGCCTCAATCTGGGCCCCCTCTTACCTGGCTCACAGAGAACTGGGACTTACTGATAATTGGTAAGTCCAAGGTAAGCAAATAACAGAGATATTTATAGCTCATTTAATGTGTTTCCTTCAACATCTGCTACTGCCAGTGAGATTGGGAAATGCAAAGGGGGTGCACAGACTTGACACCAGCTGGTAGACTGGACAAAATAGCTTTAAAGCTTCCTGTGAGCCCAGAGTCCTGTAAGCCTAGAGGAAATGGAGAATGAAGGTAATAATGCAATAAATTCTGGGCGTGACACAGCAAAACAACAAAACAACCCCACGACACTTCTACATGCAACACTTAGGAAACGGAGTGGGTATGTTTCCATAGTCCATGTTCTTTCATCGCTGTCAGTGTTTGTGAGCCGTCAAAGCTCATGACGAAACGATGGAAAGCTCATGCACTTCAGCACTATTTTCCTGAGCTTACTGCCTACTGATTTAAACACATGTTCCAAGTGCTAAATGAAATCCTATTCCCAAATTATGAAACTAAATATTTTCCTTAGACATATCTCACATTGCTCTGTATGCCATGGAAATTTCCCATGACCCTTGGAGTCACCTCCATTTATTTGTTCCCATACACACTTCTTCTGGGGTGTAAGACAATCCAGTAGAAGGCTAACGTATAAGTATCCGGTAGCATGTCCAACAAAGCTGTTATTTTATCAGGAAGAAGTGAAAGCTCATTTCAGAAACTGAAGCTTCTCAGGAATGGAGTAAATGGTTTGGTAGACATGACTTGAAGACTATCAGAAAATTAAGAGTATTGTTTAGTTAGGAGATAGGAGTTAACTAATGTTTCTAAAATGCCTGAGTTTTAGATCAAGAATTTCAGCAACTTGATGCATTCAAGATGGAGAGCTCAATTAAAAAAAAATTGCACCTACACAGAGTTTTCACTGTAAGAACAACGAATGGGTTTGAGCTATTATATTAACAGGGATTTGAAGATATACCAAAGAAGGAGATTGCATTTCAAGCAGTTAAATTTGGTTTAATTGTTGATTGCTTGTCAGAGGCAGAGGCAGAAAATTACTTAAAGTCAATACTCAGTAGACTTAGTTGCTATTAAGTAGCATTTGGAATCTGATTTAATTCACCAAGTGACTGATGGAAAGAACAACAGTCTAATTTTTCAAATCAAGCAAAATTTATTATTTAACTCTCTGATAAATGTTTAGATCTAAATGAGCAGAGAACATGAACAGGCACAATTGGCAAAACTAATTTAAAATCCACAAAGACCCACAGTAATTATCAGAGCAAGTGACAATGGTAAATATTTCCGTGACATAACAGCAAGGGGTTATTTTCCTGAGTACACCCATTTCAAGCTATTCCAATCATTTAAATTCATCCTGTCTCCTCTAAGTACCCAGCCTTCTTTTCCTTTCCCTTTCATTTGCCTTTTTTCTTCCTTTCTTTCTTTTTACCTTGAGAAATAAAGGAATTATTTCATCTCTATGCTAGAGCAAAGAAACCAGATTGAGGGAAATGCTAATAACTATAACAACTTACTTGGGCTTGGGGGAGAGGGGCTGTTGAATAGGGGGTAGAAAACATTTTAAAATATTAGTTCACAGCTTTCGTCCTTATTAAATTCTTATTTGCATATAACATGTTGGCTGACAAAAGTATCTGTCTTCAAGACTCTCTAAATGTCCACATCCAAATGTCTGAAATTATTCTTCTAATGTTTTATGTGCTGAATTTTATGTACTTCATCTTTGTCTTGTTATTTCTGCAACTATTGCCCTGAGAATGTACCATGAAAAAAACAACAAAGAATACATAGATGTTCTGAATTTCAACACTAAATTTTCTATTTAACTTGAATGCAGTTAGTGATGAGCAAAACATGTATGCAATTCCTATTTTTATGACTTTTGGTCTTGAAAATATGCTATAATTTTTTATTTCATTTTACATGATGAAATTATACTCATTCAGTGTTGAGTTTTCTTTAGTATATTTGATTCTGTATTATTAGATGACATGGATTTCTTGACTCTTGCTTGTTGAAATACTGATCTATAGGAATGTAGGTGCCATATATTATTCCCTCCGGTCTATAAATTCACCTCTCTTTACTATTTATCTCCATTATTAACCATTGCTAGATATGTTGGAATCTTTGATTTTGTACATACAGAACCACTTGCCACCCTTCTCCACCTTATTCTCTGCTCCTTGACAGAGGCTGGTCTATTGGGACTACATCATTAGGCTCCCTTGCCCTCCGTCCATCTTCCTATTGGGTTTGAATGCTGGCAGGAGATCAGCGAGCCAAAAAAAAAATATTGAGGTGTTTGTTCATTTTTGGATATGCCATTCTTTTTTCTTTTTTTTAATTTTATTTTTTATAAACATATATTTTTATCCCCAGGGGTACAGGTCTGTGAATCACCAGGTTTACACACTTCACAGCACTCACCATAGCACATACCCTCCCCAATGTCCATAACCCCACCCCCCCTCTCCCAACCCCCCTCCCCCCATCAACCCTCAGTTTGTTTTGTGAGATTGAGAGTCACTTATGGTTTGTCTCCCTCCCAATCCCATCTTGTTTCATTTACTCTTCTCCTACCCCCTTAACCCCCCATGTTGCATCTCCTCTCCTGGATATGCCATTCTTCATCAGGCCCTGGACTGACAGAAAATCAGCCTGATGTATTTTCATTCATTTGAATATTTTTTAAATATATGATAATTAACCTTTATCTAGTCCATGAATCTTTCTACAAAGGATTTGGTGTATTTTTAAATAATGCATCAAATAGACAAGATAAAATGAAATTAATATTGTTCAGATAAAATGAGGCAAAGGAAAAATAAGGGGCAAGGAATTCATTGGATCAGGAGCTCTATTAGCATATAAAACGGAAACCATGAAATCCTGTGCATGTGCTAAACTTGTCTTTGAACTTACTAGTAGTAGCCAAAGCAAAAGAGGAAAAAAAAAAGTTGAAAAAGCAGGTTATAGAAGTACAACATTCTTCATACCTAGAACAGAGAAAATTCCATTAAGAAAAAGAAGAAACTGTAATGTTATAAATGGCAGCTTTAGCACATTCTCAATGACCTCATGAATCAGATGAAAATATGTTTTCTAATGTCTTATTCCCCAAAGCATCAAAATGTTACTGTCTGACCTCTATGATTTTTGCTAAGAAAAATCTGTATATAATATACTAACAAAATGATGTTTCCAATTTTAGGGGGAAGGAGGGCAGGAGCAGATGGTTAGGGAAGTAACTTTTGATGGAATGATGAGCAAGTTTAGAGTAATATGATATTTGTCCATTTTTTGTTTAAAAATATGTTCAAGGGGCGCCTGGGTGGCTCAGTGGGTTAAAGCCTCTGCCTTCGGCTCAGGTCATGATCCCAGGGTCCTGGGATCGAGCCCCACATCGGGCTCTCTGCTCCGCAGGGAGCCTGCTTCCTCCTCCCTCTCTCTCTGCCTGCCTCTCTGCCTACTTGTGATCTCTGTCTGTCAAATAAATAAATAAAATCTTAAAAAAAAAAAAACATGTTCAAAATATTTTAAAAAATGTTAGATACTATCAAAATGATCAGGCATCAAGATAAACAAAGACAGGCTGAAGACACATTGCATTAAAACTATTTATTAATCAGCCCAACATTAAAATGATCATAGGCAAAATTGTGGTATGGGATTGGCATATAGATAGTGAATTAAGAAAACTTAAAAAGCATTTTTTTCCTTAAAAATTTGCAATTATTACCACAGCCCACAGCTAATCTGGACAGTTAACACTTCTAGAATATAAACCTGTACTCACCATCTTTATAACAGAGGCATATAATGCTTTACAGTGTAACACTAACTGTTTTAGCCCCACCATATTTGGTGACACGGATACAGTTGTCCTTATTTTATAGATTAAGAGAATGAGGTACAAAAAGGTGAGGATGGCATACCGAGGAGTTCAAAGTAGAATCCAGAAAGTCTGCCCTCTTTGATCTAGAATCTGTTTACAACATCATGGCTTATGATTCCATGCTTAAGGAAATTAGAAGGAGAAAATCTGGGTGTGGAACAACAAAGTGCAAGGAAAAGAACTGAGTATATAAATTCTAGCAAAGTTTAGGAAGAACTTTAGAAACCATTTAGTCAGAAAAAAAGGGGGGGGAAGCTATGTAGTCCAGCTTCACGTTTTTCTATAGAAGCCCCAAAATGGCTGAGACTTAAAATGGCTTCTCATCATGGCATTTCCACTGATTTGTAACACTCATCTCTAAGGAATACTAAACCAAATGAAAGAATCCCTCACTTAAATATATATAAAGCTTTGAATTAATGAAGCTGGCAACACTGAATATAATTTTACCCTATTTTTTTTAATTAAAAATAATCACAATTCATTCCCCTACTGGGTCCTGAACTCAAGTGGCAATGTTCCCCCATAAGCCACAGTTCCCAAACTGCACTGAGATGCCTCAGAGTTGCACAGGGAACTCACAGGGGCTACATGGGGTATTTTAAATTTTGGAGGGAAACACAGTAATAATTAACATCTGTCGACACTATGAGAACTGCTAGTTTGAGGTAGTTCAAACTTAAACATTAGATCATGCTATATTTCTTTCAATGATAGCTTATTATTATAAAGCTGAGTTTTTGGCAGTTGCCATAATAAAAAGTGGATGTGGTGCCATAATTGATGGGAATCCAAAATAAGGGTTGCAGTGATTCCAAGATTTGAGAAGCGGTGCCGTACCCAGCAGGTGCACACATCACATTAGCAAGAATCGTGGCTACAGGGGCGCCTGGGTGGCTCAGTGGATTAAGCCTCTGCCTTCTGCTCAGGTCATGTTCTCAGGGTCTTGGGATCGAGTTCCGCATGGGGCTCTCTGCTCAGCAGGGAGCCTGCTTCCCTCTCTCTATCTGCCGCTCTGCCTACTTGTGATCTCTCTGTCAAATAAATAAATAAATAAAATCTTAAAAAAGAAAAAAGAATCGTGGCTACATAAGAATGAACTAAAATATCTTTCCTTTCACCACAATTGTATTCTTTTTCAAAATGGCTAGTGTATTGCATGGAGCACTGGGTGTGGTGCATAAACAATGAATTCTGGAATACTGAAAAGAAATTTAAAAAATTAATAAAAATTTTAAAAATGGCTAGTAAATTGTTAAGACATAAAATTAGTTAGTTTTGACTCAACTATTTAAATAAAGGAGACCATTAGGTTTTTCTTGTGGCCTTGGGGTAATTTAAAAAATATCCTGAAATACTAAGGTCACTGGAACAAGAATGTTTGAGAATCTTTGTCCCAATGGGTAAGAATGTGGACTCCAGACTTGGAATCCCAGCTTCATAACATATTAGCTGTGCTACTGTGAACTTAACCTCCATTCTTCACCTGTGAAATGGAGACCATACTGGGACACATCTCAGTAGGGTTATTGTGTGCATTCATTAAAAGTCAGTTTATGGGCGCCTGGGTGGCTCAGTGGGTTAAAGCCTCTGCCTTCGGCTCAGGTCATGGTCCCAGGGTCCTGGGATCAAGCCCCGCATCGGGCTCTCTGCTCAGCAGGGAGTCTGCTTCCACCTCTCTCTCTCTCTCTCTCTGCCTGCCTCTCTGCCTACTTGTGATCTCTGCCTGTCAAATAAATAAATAAAATCTTTAAAAAAAAAAAGTCAGTTTATGTAAGTGAAGGAGATGGAAACCAGGTACAGAGCGCGTGTTCTCTCTGCTCGTGTAGTGTGTAGCCATTCTGCTCGCAGGATAAGCCTTAACCACAGTCAGTCTGGTTGCCCTGCACCTGCTGCTGCTTCGGTCAAATGCAGATGCCATGAGGTTAGGACCCTGTGCACGAGAGCCCATGAGCTAGGGACTTCTCCTCCCCCATTCTTTTTCTAGTTTATAGAAGAGGAAACATTCCAGACATTTTAGGAGACATTTCAACTAGGGTTGAGTGCTCTCTTGGTCACAATTTCAGAAAACGTAAGGAACTCAATGTCCCACATGTACTTCCAGGAGCTCTTTATGTGCCCCTTGGCTTTGTAAACAGCTGAAATTACTTCAGACCCTGAAGCTAGCGTGGCAGAATGAGGGCCTCTACTGATCATTCCTTAGAGAAAGCAGACTTTAAAACTATTACCTATTTCCACATTCAAAAGTTAACCTTAGCTTTATTCTCTTTGGATCTTTAAAGCGACTCACAGCTCTATTTTGGAAAGGTCATATCGCTTACATTGTGTTTTGTCTGATTTCTCCCTGTAATGATAAGTTTCTAGAGGAGAGGTTGATTTTAATTTCCCTTAAAAGTTTCTTTAGTCCTAACTATTACTGTGTATCTGTTCTTTCTCCTGAAAGTAGCATTATGCCTTTCAGGCAACCAATGTTTCTGTCCCAAACACTACACAAAATAAGGAAAGATACCTTCTGTTTAGGAATATGTAAATTAGGATGAACTAGGCTATGGGGATGAAGTGTACACTTGTTGCAATGAGCACTGGGTAATGTCCAGAGTTGCCGAATCACTGTATTGAACACCTGGAACTAATAAAACACTGTGTGGTAACTATACTGGAATTAAAACAAAAAGATTTAAAAGATGACTATGCAAATTAATTATGGTAATTCATATAGTCAGTCATGGTTTTAGAAACTTTTCAATGACACTCCAAGACAATACAATGATAAGTAAAAAGCAGAATACAAAACTACATATCAATATGATACTAGTTTTATAAAAATATAAATTAAATATATTTGTATATATGCATAGGAAAGTGTTTGAAAGGAAATGTGACAAATATCTTAGTTATATCTGGTGGGAGATACTCACGGACTTCTTTTTTCCTTACATTTTGGGTTGGATATAATTATTTTGACAGAAGGAAACAGAATCTACAACTAGTATGGCTTAAGTAATAATATTTTATTATAACAGGTATCTGGAGATGTGTGATTCAAGTAGTTGGTTGAGTAGCTCAATAATGTAAGCACTTAAAACAATACTTCTGAGTTTTCTGGGCCTGTCTCTCATAAAGCAAGGTGCCTAAGCTCCAAGCATCATATTACCACATGACAACATTCAAAGCAGGAAAGAAGGAACACACAGCCCTTGGGATCAGCCCTCCCTTCATTGGGGAAGAAAAGATTTCCCAAAAACCTCTCACCCCTATTTCACATTGGCCCAAACCAAGTCATATGTGCTTCTATGGACATAAGATTACCCCACATGGCACAGGTCAATTATGATCCAGCCCAGGAAGCTTAGGCGCATAACCACTGGGAGAAAACCAAGGTTACATCACCAAAGAGGAAGAGGAGAACTGCCACAGGATGAGCAATGAACAGTATAACCTATATCCCTTAATATACTTCCTGAATAGACTATCATGGTCAAGTGTTTTATCAAAAAAGATTAATATACAAATATATTTATACATATTTCATTAAATATATAATAGTTCAATATATAATAATTTAAGAAATAATAAATATATAATGACATAAATTAAAATTAAAATAAGTAATAAATAATATAAAACTAATATGTAAATATGTGCTATATAAATAAAGCAAAAGGCAAGAAATATCAACTCCAGTTCTGAAACAACCCATTTTAGATTAAGAGAAATAGAACACAGGAAAGTATGAATATTGTTCATCTTCTACAGGTACATCTGGCAGTGTAGGAGAGGAAAATTCTGCGATTCTATGCAGGACACTCACCAATATCTGTGATCAAACTGGTTCTTATAAAAAACTACCAGAGCTTGAGCATCGCAAGGCTTGATAAAAGCTGGCCCCCGGATAAAAAATAATCCCAAAAATTCTGAAGGAAAGTGCTACTTTCCAAATACTAACATGACAGGAGAAAGATCTTTCAGGTGCAGTAGACTGTCGTCTGAGGAGATCAGTTCACTGGGCTGCCGAAGCCAAAAAGATGAGCAGAGTGCTGGGTGTGGTCAGAAAACACTGTGCAAGTGCCTTGGAAAAGAATAGGGCAGGGAGCTCCAGTCAACGGACTTCAGAAATAGACAATGGAGGGCACCTGGGTGGCTCAGTGGGTTAAGCCGCTGCCTTCGGCTCAGGTCATGATCTCAGGGTCCTGGGATCGAGTCCCGCATCGGGCTCTCTGCTCAGCAGGGAGTCTGCTTCCCTCTCTCTCTCTCTCTCTCTCTCTCTCTCTCTGCCTGCCTCTCTGTCTACTTGTGATCTCTCTTTGTCAAATAAATAAATAAAAATCTTAAAAAAAAAAAAGAAATAGACAATGGATACAGAGGTAACTGACAAAAAAGGGTTGGGATCATTAGTAAGGTTCACAATAGTTTAGAAATTTGTTTCTATAAAAATGGTGGACTAGAAGGAAGACTATACCCCAATTCCAGGATTCTAGAACAATAAGCAGCCCTTGGATTGGCCATGACTTACAACTTTATAAAGGACTGAGAGGCTGGCTCGCATGATGGCCTCCATGACAGAGAAGGAACCAGTCCCAGAGAGAGGCCACTAAAACCACCAGATGACTCGGAGAAGCGAAGGTGGAAGTTGGAAAAGAAACCACGGCCAATGATAAAATGCTCTTAAGCCAGATATTGTTGGGAGGGGAGAATATCAAAATAGAATGAGATCGTAAACACAAAACTAGAAGAGACAAATTATGTAGTCAGAAGAAAAGTTGGACCATATGAAAATCTGACAGGCATTACTCTTCTAGTTCACGGCTTTCATTAAGGCAGAGGTTCCTGGCTTTCCTCCTGCACTCCAGATCATTTCAAAGGCACTTTCCAGGAGCATGTGAACCACAGGAGGGAGGCTTCAGATCATTTGATGAATGGATGGTGCACAACTGGGGTTGGTTAGGATCATAGTCCTCATTTTGGTTTCTGTTTTAAAAACAACTTTTCACAGGGTCCCTATTATTTGTTCATTTAATAAGTAAAAGCTATACTGCTGCAGTGACTATTCAGTGTTGTGAGGCTAGTGTAACAATACATCAAATTTCCTGTTGAGGGCCAGAATCCACACGAAGAACCCAATCACACCCAATGAGACTCAGTCCATAAGTGTTCATGCAGCAAATGTCCTAAAACACATAGGGTCTTATTAGAGTTCTTCCCTGGCCTCTTTGTGACCAGAACTAAACATAGGGAGGGCATTTAATGATTACAGTAAGAAAGTCTACTACTTCCTACGAGCTCTGTCATTCATACAATTATTTACTTATTATATTTATTTGTTCACTATGAACAAAGTAGCTCCCCAGTTGGCTTATGGAGGTAAGATGAAAAAGGGAGAACATGTTTTTGTCCTGTAGAGACTTAAAATCTAATGGGGAAGACATTCCTGTCATGCAATTAAAGAAGGCTTAGAAGTGTATCATGGAATTCAAATATGTCCTTTTACTAAGCTCATCTTAATGATATACAGTGTATGTACATGTGAACGTTTGATTTCCTAAGAAGTTCCTCATGTAAGTCCATGGGTTTGGATTTGTCTAACATATAGACTATAGCAAAGTACTTGCTCTAAAAAACCTATCAGGAAAATGTATAATAGAATAAATGAATCAGTTTATAAACCAGGCATTTGTGTACTTATTCTCATATAAAACCTCAACCAGAATTAATCCTTTTATTCTATTTCAACATTGAAGCATAAAAGCAGTAAAATTAATGGCATGTGCATGATAAGGTCTCATGACTTGAGATTATTGTCAAATTGTCCCAACAGATGTTAATTTTAATAATCGTAGAGATTTTAATAATTATTTATTTGGTTGATTGGACATTGTGTATGGTAACATTAAACTGGTAATATTAATTATATACTTTAATTATTTCTAGGCTCTTGTAGCTTTTGTTGTTACCTGGAATACCATGAAAATTCAAGATATTAATTAAATGTGAGCTTTGATATGCTCCCCAGGGCAGAGACCTTGTGCAGCATGTGCTTATAGATGATAATAACAATTAATAATACAAATAATGAATTATGCTAAAATCAGTTAAAAAATAACTGATTTTTTAAAAATTTCTCAGTTTAAGACATTATAAAATAATTCCTAATCATTGGGTTAATTAACCACTACTCTGATTTAAAAAGGCAGGAAGGGGAATTAGAGATACAAAGAAAAAGAAAATGTATTCAAGGGGCGCCTGGGTGGCTCGGGTCCGTTAAGTGTCTGTCTGACTCTTGGTTTCGGCTCAGGTCATGATCTCAGGGTCCTGGGATCCAGCCCCCTGATGGACTCCACCCTTAGGGCAGAATCTCCCTCTCTTCCTCTGTTCCTCCTCCCCCGCACATCCCCCTCTCTTCTCTCTCTAATAAATGGATAAAAAAATCTTTTAAAAAAAGAAATGAAAATGTATTTAATAAGAATAATTAGTAAGCTAATAAGTATTTTGCCAAATAAATCTGAGATATATAGTATCTCATGTAGCTATATAATTATAAGTAGTTCATAGGGAAATACCCAAAACTTGAGCTAGTGCAATCAGATGAAATTATTTCACTACCACATTCTATTATGAAAATTTTCAAAAATACAGAAGACATTGAAAGATATAAAAAATTTGAAAGATTTGTACAGCAAATACCAATATACTCATCATCTAAATTCTATCAAATAATATAATTTTATGCCTGAAAGATGCATGAGAAAACATTAGAAAAAAGAGGAGAAATCACTCAAGATGGCAGTTAAAAAAATAAACACAGTGAATAATTGTCCTTTATAAAAATAGGAAAAGAAAATTAACCATCAGATCCCATTCAAAATAAATGTTAAAATATCAAGAAATCAACAAGATACACAGGATCTACGTAAAGAGAAATATTTCTATTTTACTGAGTCACATAATGGAAGGCTTGAGCAAATAGAAAAACATACACTTGTTCCTGGGTGGGGGGGAATCATTCTCCAGTACAAAGATGCATATTCATCCTAAAATAATGTTGAAATTATTTGTAATCTTGGTAAAAAAAAATGAATTATTTCTATAAAAATATTTTAAAATTTATTAGAAAGAATAAACTCATGGAAAGTAAGGAAAAATGTAAAAACCTAATAAGGGGAAGAATAATATACAAAATATTAAAATATATTAAAAAGAGATCATGTTTAAACAATGATACAGGTATAGATAAGGAAATCAATGAATGAGAATGGGAAGCCTGGAATTATATTCTCAGAAAAATGGAAATTTTTATATACGTTAAAATGGATTTTCAAAACAGTTGGGTAAAGATGTACTATTCAGGGTATATTGTTGGTTCAAATGTGTAGGCATTTGAACAAAATACAATACTTGCTCCTTACATCATAACAAATTCTAGAGCGAATAAAAGTTTAAACATGTTTTAGAAGTGTAAAACCCTGAGGGAAAAAAAAATGAACTCTTTTTTGGTAATCTTACACTAGGAAATACATTTCTTAGCATGACAATAAATTCGTAAGTATACCAGAACCTACATAAGTTGACCACTAAAATTTAGTAGTTATTTAACAGAAAACATAAATGAAATAAAACAATAACATAATAGCCTGGATAAATATAGTTGCCACACATATGACTCTTAAGGGTTAAATTGAACAAAGTTCTTATAAATTAATAAGAAGACAAATCATCCTATATGAAGTTTGACAAAAGATATAAGGATGCAGAAAAACAAACAAACAAACAAACATTGAAATTGCATAGCCTAGCTCATAAACATAACAAAATACATTGCTTAAGTCTTTTTTTTTAATTTTTAAAAAAGACTTTATTTGAGATTGAGGGAGAAAGAGAGAGAAAGTGGGTGTGTGTATGAATGGTGGGGAGGGGCAGAAGAAGAGGAGGAAAAATATCTCAAGCAGATTCTGAGCTGAGCCCAGAGCCTTATGCAGGTTCCATCTCATATCCCAAGATCATGACCTGAGCCAAAATCAAGAATCAGACACTAAAAGAAAAAAAAAAAACTTCAGACACTAAACTGAGTGAGCCACCCTGATGCCCTTTTAAACAAGTAAGTTTAATCTAAATTGCACAATGGTTAAAAATTAAGAAAATTTAAATGTCCTCCTGTGGAAAGTTGCCCAAAACACATGCTAAGGGAAAAAGTAAGTCATTGAACAGCATGTGTCGTATGAGATAGGTTATGCAAAGAAAAAGTACTATATTCACATATATGCATGTTTACACATGGACAGAAATATGTCTAGAAGAGCAGGACCAAACTCTTTATCGTGTCTCCGTCTCCAGAGCGGGAAGATAAAGAGTAGGGAATAGAGTTCATGGGGACTTATATTTTTTACTTTATACAATTTTATACTTTTGAATTGTTAAAACAGCTTTTTACTGTTTTCAGATGATTTTAGATTCATAAATTGTTTTAACACTGAGCATTTGGTTTATATAATACAAGAACTTTTTAAAATTCTGAAACATTTCAAGAAAAAAAGGAAGAGAATAATAAAAATAATTGGGAAAAAAAGAATCAACTCTATAGCTTCTTTAATGAGGAGAAACTGCATGTTAATATCACAGCCACATGCTTATTGTATCCTAATGTATCTGAGTTAACTGTGTAGTGACTTGTATATAATTTTCATTACATTGGGTGGGCCCCGTCATTTTCAGCTAATAATTTTTTAATCTTCATAAAGTCCTCACTTAAGATTCATACCAGGTATTATTATAGATAGGTATCTGGAATAAGAGGTCTCTACCTGCCAATTGTGGTTGAGATTCTGTTGCTCAAGAAGGAAAGAACAGAGAAGTGCTCCTATAGCATGAATCTTTCCTAAGCCCCATTTATGACTGGCTGTACCACACCTTCACCTTACAGCAGATATTTATTAGAGGTAATTATTGATATTCACAAGAAATACCCTTTGCCATGTACTTACTACGTGTCAAAGGTGCTCTAAACTCTTTATATCACTAATTTGAAACTCATTAACTACCCCATAAGATTACTCTCTTTATTATTTTCAGTGTGCAGATAAGGAAAGCAGTTAAGGAGGGTCAGTAACTGCCTTGAGGACAATTGTCTAGAACGGAGCTCATCTCCCGAGCCAGGACTTCCTAATTCAAACATTCACACTTTGCCTCTACGTTATACTCAGGGTAGTGGCGTACCTGGTGATGGGATTAGGAAAACAACTGTTGATGTATGAACTTTAAGGATGACGAGGGAGAGCTTCGGCAAATTTGCACAGAGCCACGGCTCTTCTTACATTTCTGCTCAATTTCAAAGCTTCTATAGCCAGTCACGGTGGTGTTCACCAATGCCCAGTGGCTGGGAAGGGCAACAAAAGCTCCAGAGGAAAAAAAAATTCTTGATAGTACGAAAAAAATAAGATCGGTGATATGAAACATGTGCTGAGTACCTGAACACCAGAACCTGCCTTGGTCTTATTCATGTTCGCTGGAAAGTGCTTCTGGGAATACAGAGACTTGGGAGCAGACACTATCTTGGAATGGAATGCCCTTGGATGAAATGTCAAGTCTTGAAATCTTTTGGGCCTGGGCAGAGACTTGCATTAATGGAAGGGACTCAATAATGAGTTTCAGATTCACACAGTTCAGCTTCAGGTATGAATGACACACATTGACATGCTGCTTGAGACGTGGCACCAGATCTCTTTCGTTTGGGTCTTTAGATGCCTGGTGGTTCTCTAGCTTGTCAGCAACAGTCGTCATAAGATGGGTAGGATCCCTTCTGTGGCAGCTGGTCTGTAGAGTTGGCTGATGTTCTCCAAATCTAGGAGAGTGTGTGGGCATCACATTCCAGGGGCAATCGTGTGCAAACAGAACCAACACTGTGATACATAGAAGTACATCCCGGGTCATACTTGGAAAGATTGAAGGGGGACGTATCTGGAGGAGGGAGCTTGGGTTGTCTGCTAATCTGGACTAAAGTTTACTCAGTGATGCACTCGGGGCAAATGATTCATAAACCACGTTGTAAAATAGCATGCCCCAGATACATTTTCCATGGCGGGATTTTTGAAGGCACAAAAACTGCCCTGCAGAAGATCTAAAGTGACATTTTTCCAAAGAAGACATATAGTTGGCCAATAGGTACATGAAGGGGTGCTCAGCATCACTAATAATCAGGGAAATACAAATCAAAATCACAGTGAGATATTGCCTCATACCTTTGAAATGGAAATAAACATTGGCTAGGGTGCGGAGAAAAGGGAACCCATGTACATTCCTGGTGGGAATGTAAATTGGTGTTGTCCCTGTGGGAAAGAGTATGGAAGTTCCTCAAAAAAAAGAAAAAAAAAAGAAAAGAAAAGAAAAAAAGAATTACTGTATGATCCAGCAATTCCACTTCTGGGTATTTATTCAAAGGAAACAAAAACACTAACTTAAAAAAACATATGCACTCCCATGCACATTGCAATGTTATTTATAATAACCAAGGTATGGAAACAACCAAAGAGTCCATGGATAGATGAACGGATTAAAAAAATGTGGTATATATACAATGGAATATTATCCATCCATAAAAAGGAAGGAAATCTTGCCATCTGTGACAACATGGATGGATCTTGGGGGCATTATGGTAATTGAAATAAGTCAGGCAGAGAAAGAAAAATATCATATGATCTCACTTATATATAGACTCTTAAAAAAACAAATTCATAGATACAGAGAACAGACTGATAGTTGCCAGAAACAGGGGTGGGAGGTGGGCAAAATGGGTGAAGGAGGTAAAAGGTACAAACATCCAGTTATAAAATAAGTAAGTCTTAGTGATGTAATATATGACATGGTGACTATAGTTAATAACACTGTATTACACATCTGAAAGTTACTAAGAGAGTAGATCATGAAAGCTCTCATAAGGAAAAGAACGGTAATTGTGTGTGATTATGGATGTTAACTAGACTCCTTGTAGTGATCATTTCACAATATATATGAACAACAAATCATTATGTTGTATCCCTGAAACTAATATAATATTATGTGAGTTATATCTCAATTTAAAAAAAACCCTGCCATAGATTGGGGCACTCTCCTCTACATTTCGAGGAGAAAAATGGTATCTGATAGTCAGGAAGTGTGACTATTGACTTAGTTCCCAAAATGAAATACATTTCTAATTTGACAGGAGTTCCAGAATATTGAACACAATGGAAACATCACACAGAAGCAAACGTAGGTGGGATTTGACCTAAATCATGAAGACACTGGCAGATACTGAACAGTAAGTAAATAACACCCACTGCTTAGCATATAATATGGCTTACGGAGTGAGGGTAAAGTGGCAAGTAATTAAAACTCATTTCCGCCATTGAAGTATAAATGCCCCCATAGGAAGGATATTTTCCAGCAGGCCACATAAATCTGAAGACTGCTTTCACAACTGATACACTCCTTTCTTCCTAGCCATTTCCACTGATTCGCAGTCTGAAGATCTGATGTGACGATCCCTGATTCAAAGCCTGCCCTGACAAGCAAGTCGTGAAAGTGAAGACTTTCAGGACATAGATGAGAAAAGGAAACAGAGCCTCCAAAGACTCTGACTATTTATGGCAGGATTGGGCCTGTCCCTTGTGGCTGTGGACATTCACTGTAACCTGCTACACTCCACACCTTCACAAGCATGAAGAAGTCCAGTTTGTTTTCTTAGTTGACTAATGTAGATAGCAGCCATCCCAAATATAGAAAGGATTTACTAACTTAACTCACTTCCTGGGATTTCCAAGTGTTGAAACTTGCAATTGACCTTAACACAGGTTTAAGTTTTAAGTATCTAGCCTTTGTCTTTCACTCCTCACTTCCTTGTAGCCCAGTCCTTATCATCATCAATACGATGAGATTCCACTATGCACGGAACATCTCCTTCTGTGGCAAGTGTGGTGACAAATATACCCATCACACCCAAGGTAAAATGACCCATTGTGAAAATCTGGTCACACATGGGGTATCCACATCATAAACACACACAACCTGGACATTCTTTTTGACAATCTGTTTACTTTTTTTTTGGCTTGTGTAAGTCTCTCATAGAACCTTGATTGCTTTCTGACCTTGCCTCCCCCTCCATCGTATCACATTTAGGGAGACATCCTCCAAAGTGGAATTGTCAAGCATTATCGTATTTCCCTCAAGATTATCAGGGCTTCTGTTATCCTTGCCCACGTCAACCCTATGAAGCAGTCTCATCTTCTCCTATTTTCTACAACCCCCTGCCCCAGAGTCTCTACCTCTCTACCCCACAGCATTCTCTTCTCCTTGCCATCTACCTTGCCATCTTGAGTCTCTGAGTCTTCTATCATGTACTGCCATGTGAGCCCAGGCTCCCAGGCTCCTGGTCCAGGCAGCGACCCCGGGGGATTTACCTTCTTTTTTAATCCATTTTCTCACGAAAATTCGACTTCTAACCTTCCTCAGTGGTAGGAAAAGCAAAGTGTTCAAAGGTGGGGAAAGATATGAACACTAGTCAGGCTAATGATTGTTATCCTATGATACTCATTTGGGATTTTAGATGTTATTTTGTTGATAATGTTGTGGAGGGTTTTTTGTTCATTTAGGTTTGGGCCACATTATTAAGGTTACTTTGCAACACTTGTTCGTTTGTGGGTTTTCTTAGAATATCAGCCTTTCATCAGCCTATGCTAAATCTTTAGGAACTATAGCATGTATTCTTTTGTCCTGTATAAATGGTTTCTCACTAGTTTTGCATCTGAGTTGTTTTGGTTTAGAAAAAAAGTGTTGTAATCCTGTCCCTTTGGAAATACCTCTTCCAACTTCGCTCCTTTTCACTTTGTTGGGTCCCAGGGTTGCTAACGAACTGCATGCTTAGGTCACATAATGCAAATCATTCCCTTAATGGCTATAGATTTCACATGGAGAACTCAGACATATGTTTCCCATTTTTCTCCCTTTTATGCTGCATACTTGTGCTGAATAGTTTTATTGGTAATGGGGGAGATGCCAGAATATTTACAGGATCATGGTCATGGGAGTGTGCTGTTATTTGGACTATGTCTGGATAATGCCAACATAATCAATCAAAATGGAAACATTTGGTCAATGAAGTATTTTTTTAAATGATTAGCATAATGCTAATAGCTTTGGCTATTGAACCAAACTTACAGTTATTTTGAGAACATACAGAAACAAGTTTATTAGCAGAGTACCCTAAAAACACTTCTATTTTTTAAAAATAAAGAAAACTTGTCAGAATTTTGTGTGTTGTGACATCGCTCAGAGTTCCATGTCTAGTATGCCACTGCTATTCTGAAAGAAACACAAACAGTTCACTTAACCATGCTGTGATTCGTCTTCCTCCTTTTTTAAGATGAGCGTTACTTAATCTTCTTAATTTTTAGACATCTTTGAGAATATAATGAAAGCTATCAACCCCCCTCCTCAGTAAGTACACCTATGAAATATGCAAATGACCCCCAAATAACATAACAACTTCAAGCTCAAAATGATATAACAACTTCGGGCTTAGGGTTTTGTTAAGAACTCCTAACGGCAGATGATCTTTAAAGACTTGTTTAGCTTAAAATTGTATGGTTCGTGAATTTTCCCTTTCCAAGGCTGAAGGACTGGTCTGTCCCCACCCATTCCTCCAGCCCAGGTTCTCTGGTGCCTATTATGGTGGAGTCATGGACATGCGGACACATTAGGTCTTGTTGCCATACTAGCAATGCTTCTGTATTCACTGGCTCCTTTTCTTGAGGGGAACTCTTAAAGAATCAGGCTGTTTTAGTCCTTTCTAAAAACCATCCAGGAGTGACTGACAAGCACCACCTTCTGGAGAAAACGTGTAGTTAAATGTCAAAGTTGACATCCCCAACACAGCCGTGCTGTTCTCCTGTACCCACCATCAAATCTCTTCCCTGCTTCGACATCAGTTTGACCCCACATTTCTTGAGCAAGTCTCATGTTCCTTTATCATAACCGATGGTGAGTCTGTCACCGGTCTCTGGGAGCCTTGAAAGTTAAGTCTGAAAATGAACTCTGCTCCTTGGAAGAGTTCTACTTTTCATTAGAAATCTCTGCAGCAAAGTGCAGGTCATTTAAAGACATTGCATACATACATGAGAAGCTTTACGTCAAGTAACTTAAAAATGACTTATTAAAATGTTGGTGAAGTGGTTTAAAGTACTTACTGAGAGTAAATGAGCAAGTATTAAGAAAAGAGACACAGTCTTGGTGGACAGAATGATGAATTAATGAAAACAATGCTTCATCCTAGCCCCATGCATAATGAAGCATTGAAAGGGTACCTGGCTTAAAAGACCTTAAACATGTAAAATACATTTTTTGGTAAATAGTTAAACTTGCTTTTTCGTGTGCTTGGTACCTTTTTACACGTGCTTTGAATTTAATTGCCAAATGCAAAAATTTTAAGTAGCAGAACTGCCAGAAAATTGAGCCATCCATTAATATCTTTATTATAGCTCACAAACTTAATTTTACGTTATGATTTTTATAGAACCCCTTTTTGTCTCAATTTTGTTTCTTGGGTTCCCTAGGGTCAGACCCGTGCTGACATGCAACCATTTGCCTCATAGGAATTCCTAAGAGAGCTCTATAAAAGTTTGTTCTGTTGCCAAATGGAGAGACCCTTCAGCCATTCACATCTTTTGGTTTTTAATCTAGACAAGCAAGAATGATTATGTTTCCTGAGAAATTAAATTCTTTAAAGCTCGTTCATGATGCATCTTAGAAAACTTTTGGGAGTCGAGTGAGCAAGTAGAATATTCCTTCAGACCTATCATATCCCAGAACTGGGTTGGTTTTCCAAGGAGATAAATGGAGTACAGTGACGTTTACTGTGGGGGAATTACTGAAACGAACCCTTGGAAATAGAGACTCTGAATATGTTAATATCTTTCTCTTGGCATTTTTAATGAAAAAGTAGGCATTGATTGTTTACTCCCAGACAAACTTTCTACGTTCTATACCTAAAAATCCTCAGCCTGCCAAGTGCTTTGCTCTTCCCAAGGGGCCATTAGTCATCCTGTAGAATTATATTTATTTTTTTAACTTACTTTCCAGATGGACATATGCATCGTTTCATTAAAGCCAAATGTGGTTTATGAAATTCAAGAATAAAATTAATCATGCCAGGGAGAGCCCTTGAGTGAGGCAGACTGAGGGCATTTTCAGAAAAATCGATAATACAATTAGAAGTGGCTACTATCGGAAGGGTGCTTATTCTATTCTAAGCATTTTTTTTAAGATTTTATTTATTTATTTGACAGACAGAGATCACAAGTAGGCAGAGAGGCAGGTGGAGAGAGAGGAGGAAGCAGGCTCCCTGCTGAGCAGAGAGCCCGATGTGGGGCTCAATCCCAGGACCCTGGGATCAGGACCTGAACTGAAGGCAGAGGCTTTAACCCACTGAGCCACGCAGGCACCCCTATTCTAAGCATTTTTTATGTATGAATGTATCTTAAATACATCTTACACAGTAAAAGTTATTGTTCCCATTTTATTTATGTATTTTTTAAAGATTTTATTTATTTACTTGAGAGAGAGAATAAGCAAGAAAGAGAGCACAAGCGGGAGGGTGAGGCAGAGGGAGAAGGAGAAGCAGGCTCCCCTCTGAGCCAGGAGACTAATATGGGGCTCAATCCCACAACCCTGAGATCATCACCTGAGCCAGTCAGACACTTAACCAACTGAGCCACTCAGGCACAACTATTGTTCCCATTACGTAAAAGGGGAGATGGGTCTGTGAGTGCTATGAATACGACCTGACTCCAACTCTGTCCTTTCTAGAGTCTGCGTACTTTCCATTCTGCAACACTGCCTCTTGCAGTTAAGTATTCAAACCTGGCAATCTTAAAACCTTACCAAACTGCACGGGTTCTTTAAAACAGATAACTGGAAAGTAAAGAATTATTAGAAGTCTGCATAGTTTACCCATTAACAATATTTTGTCTTTAATTAAGTAATATGCCTTTTTAGTAGATGACAAATACCTTTTAATTGGTACTATTCGTCAATAACCTCAGATTTTGGGGGGGGGTGCTGAAAAATCATAGACATAAACACACCAATATATAACCCATTGTATCTTTAGGAGTCCCTAGAACTAGCTTTAGGAAAAGTACGGTGACACAAAGGGAATCGCATGTGCAGTGAAACTGACAGGGTCTCATGCATAGACAGTGCACAGAACAAAGCAAAGGCTGCTAGACCGATCCCAGACAAAGCACTGGTTCCAGACAATGAAAGCAACGGTAGAGACACTTGAAGTCATTTCAGAGAAAAGAAAATGCCTTCCATCTATTGGGAAGAAATCCCTACCCTACTCCTGCCAGCATGCATTTGGGAGAAGTGTTGATAATTACTTCAGGGCAAATTGTGGAGGTTGTATTGTTTTAAAATCGAGACCTGGCCAAAGAGAAGGAAATCGGCTGCATGCCAAAAACCAGTCTAACACTGGGGGCTCCTGAGAAGAAACAGATGTAAACACAGAAAATTGTTCAAATTTGCCAGCAGAACCTATCAGTCCATCAGCCAGCAGTCAAAGTCTAGAAAATAACCAGAAATCTTTCCTATAAACAAAAGGAACTGGAAAAGGGATGGGAAGTTAACATCCAGGTTTGAAATGGCTGGGGAAAGATGTGCTACACATTCAGGCAGAACAAAGGCACACGTGTCAAAGACGGGCGTGGCAAATACTGCAGAGAGGGGCCAGGTGCACTGTCCTTCTGTGAAGGGATCTGGGGCGGGGACCATATAGACTTGAAGAAGAGAGCGTGTGAAATTAATAGGCAGCGATGCCAGAATCGTTCACGCACTTCATCATAAACAATGAGGAAATGTGGCTGAAATGCATCCGTGGGAATGGCCTGTAAAACCTCCGTGTGCCTGTTTCTGAGTTAAGAACACAGAATGTTCACGAACTAGAAAACAAAATACTTTTTTTTTTTTGGTTGGGATATTTCATGCTATAATGTTGTAGGTTTCAGTTTCCAAGTTTACGGTTCAAAGACTGCCTTAGGTATTCTGGTTTGGTTCTAGCTACATGTTCAGAATTGCCAGGATTCCAACGGAACCTTGGTTAAGGAAAAGATCAGCAAGACTTTTTAACTTGCTGTTTAAAATTCAAAAGAAGAATTACTTAATAAAGTTAAACAGTCACATTAAAGAACACTTTAAAAAGATGTTACAAAAATATAACTAATAAAACTGTGACCTATCAAAGCATGTGTCAGACACAAAAGAAACATCCTGAGAGGTATTGAAAAGCAATTGAAAACATGGGAGAGTCTCTGAAGGTCTGCCATTCACAACACAAAACCAAAACTTCCTAAAAATTCTTTCCCAAGAATTCACAGAGCAGAATTGATGCCCTAAGTAATTTTCTCCATATATGATCACACCACAATATGTAATCTTAATTCACCCAACTTTGGGTGAATATGTGCACATTTTGCTGAATTTCGTTATGGAATCCTGCTGCCCCTGATCCTGCTGGGGCTGTGGCATAATTCACAATATGTGCATCATACTGCCCTTATAAAATCTGAAAAAAATAATGCGTTCTGAAACTCACCTGCTCTGAGAAGTTTTGGAGAAAGGCCTGCAGACATGTAGTTTGCAAATTTTGTCTGAACTTTAATTCACGCAAAAATAGAAATATAATTGGTCGTTAAATTTAACTTTTCCTCTTGTCTTAGATTTTCAGAGAGAAAAGTGCTGTCACCTAAAGTGGATGCTAAACCACTTGTGCAGGACACACTTGGAGACTGTGATACTTACTCTGTCGTGATTAGCCCGTCACCCACCTCCAGGCTATAGAAGATATGACCAAGAATTCATTTGAGGGCTAAAGGGATTAATAGTAAGATTTGATTTGATTTGATTTTAGAAAGATTTTATTTAAGAGAATGAGTGAGAGAGCACAAGCAGAGGGAGAGGGAGAAGCAAGCTCCTCACTGAGCAGGCAACCCGACATGGGGCTCGATCCCAGGACCCTGAGATCATCACTGAGCCAAAGGCAGATGCTTAACTGACTGAGCCACCCAGGTGCCCCAATAGTAAGATTTTAAAGGGAGAATTGTTGGTGTGCTTGACATTCATCCTTCCCCACTTATGAAGGACATGAGGGCCACTTACCCTTCATCTCAATCCAAGTGAGGGATGGCTTTAGGAGGAACTCCTAGAGAATCTGTCCTATGAACACCTAGTCAACTGGAATTTGACTCATTCCCAAAAGGATGTCAATGAACAAGGATCTATCTAGAGTTTCTCCTTTTTGGTGGCAGAAGGAAGGGACAGATTCAAGGTAGAACCAGATACTTCCATAATGGAAAGGAAAAGGAAAAATTTTCCTTGTGATCTACCTTGGGATGTTCTTTGGGAAGGACATCCTTGGGAGGGACTCTGCAAGGGTGAGGAGACCAGTGGAGAGAGAAGCATTATTCAAAGTTTGAGGGCTGCCAGCAGGTGAAAGGATGAGTCGAAAATACTCAGTGGAGACTCGTATTTGAATACTGTACCCAGAGGTCTCCAGTGAAACTTTTCCAGTCACATTAGACTTTTCCCGACCTTACGCATTTTAACTGAAAATAAGGGAAATCTAGAAAATAGGAGATAAACATGGAGTATGTAGCAAGGATATCAAAAAGAGACTGAATATACCTTATTTTGTTTTGTTTTTTGGACGGCAAGTCTCCTAGTCTGAAGGAGACCCAACAAGGCAGAGACTTAAAAGTTGTACAAGAGGATAAAGCCGATATTGCTCCAGTTTAGGCATTTTAACACTGGAGGCAAGGAGAGACTACTCGTTTCAAGGTAGGCACATGAGTAAGTGACAATAAGCAACATCGCGTAGGGTCCCCCTACTCGGTGTATGTGGAGGCTGCCTGCAGCTCCATGTTGAGGATGACGCGAGCTGCGACCAGTGGGAAGGTACACTGTGACCGCCTGGCATGAGAAGCAGGAAGTAGAGGGAAAGCCTGCCACGTACCTGTCATCTCTAGTTTAGGGAAACGGTGCAAATGCACTTAATGTTCTCTCTCTGCCCTGTGACAGTCCTTGATGAGAGAGGGACGCACACACAGGAGGCATTCAGCACATTTTTGTTGAATGAACATAACATGACTAGTGGAACAGATCTACGTACCTCATGTTTGAGAGGATTCTTTGCACATCTGACCACAAGCTTCTGTTGAAGAGGAAATTGCCTTTGATTTGTGAGTGGAATAGCCATCACTGCCATGACATGCATACAGTCAAATAGGTCCCATTCAGTAGAGACCCATGTTCCCGGGGACTAGAGGAATTATCACTGAACGACAATTACTAACTTCGTGACCATGATTACCTAGAAAGCTGACCCCGTGATTTACCAGTAAGACTGGCCTAGTATTTAGACAGAGTCCCTAAGACAAGGCAACCACGGTTGGTTCTTCACTAGAAGCAACATGTGGTGGTTGGGGTTTCTTAAAACCTCGTACTTGGGGTGCCAGGCTGGCTCAGTCAATAGAGCATTGCCTCTTGATCTTGGGGTCATGAGTTCAAGCCCCATGTTAGGTAGGGAGCCTACTTAAAAAAAAAAAAAACAAAATAAACAAGCAAGCCAAAAAACTCCATCTTTTATGGCCACCACCAGCTTGCTTTGGGGGGCTTGGGAGCCTCTCTCTTCTGATTTACACACTGACAGACCAGTGCCCTGAGTGTTGCCGGAATTACCTAAAGGGACAATTTCCTTCTCTCTAATCCATCCTTACCCAGTCATCACATTTATCTCCCTAAAACAGTGCACTGTCTGTATTTCTTCCTGCTTAAAAAATATTCAGTAGCTGTTCACTGCTTAGCAAATAAAATCTGAAATTCTTTGTCCATTATTCAAAGACCTCTATGAATGATACTGGCTCAACTTATGCTCCTCCCATCCTGCCCACGTGTAATCATGCCACACTCCCTGACTATTTCTTATGCCTCTTCTTCTTTCCTTGGCTCATGATATTCCTGTTATCAGAGATACACTGCCTCCTTTCCTGTTCTTTCTCCATCATTCAAAGCCTTTCTCAAAAATTGCCTCCTCCCTGAAGCTTTTCACACCAAACCTACTGGCATCCACAAATCAGAAATTAGCTCTCATTTACTTTGTGTCATTTTTTTAATAGAAATCATCATATATTGTCTTACAATTTAAAGTAAAATGGCCAAGCTCCCTACTGAAAATTTACTTTTTAAATAAATTCAGTTTCATTGTTTAGTTGTTCTTTTTAAAGTTTCTTATGCTTGGCACAACAGAGAAGTTCTGTATATAGGGTAATGGATAAATATTTAAAGAATAAATTAATGCTCAGCTGTTAAAAATGTTCTAGGATTAGGTAGAGGTAGTGATTGTATAGTATTGCAAATGTAGTAAATACATGTCACTCTTACCTTTTAAATGCTTAATTTTATGTTGCTGCAATTTCACCTCAATAAAATCTTTTTAAAAGAATGAATTAATGGGGGCGCCTGGGTGGCTCAGTGGGTTAAAGCCTCTGCCTTCAGCTCTGGTCATGATCCCAGGGTCCTGAGCCTCTGCTCAGCAGGAAGCCTGCTTCCTCCTCTCTCTCTCTCTCTCTCTCTCTGCCTGCCTCTCTGCCTACTTGTGATCTCTATCTGTCAAAGAAATAAATAGAATCTTTTTAAAAAAAAGAATTAATTAATGATTGAATGAATTATTATACCTTTCTAGCATTTAACTGGCAAACTGTTATCACTTTTTTCTCTCTGCTTCCATCTTGCAGAAGAGAGCGATAGGAACATGTCATGGTACGTCCGTATCAGCAGCATGAATATGTTCTATAACTAACTTCTCCCAATTTCTCTATCTTCTGGCCAGATTACCTTTGCAGAGTGGTGGCTTCCGTGACCCCACGGTCTCTGGTCCCGAGTGAGCGGATGGGATTCTTCTCTATATTCCCCATCTCTAATCTGACCGAAACAAGCCTTGCTGGCCTCCAGCCAGACTATCTGAGGGAGAAATGCATCATTTAACATAAAAATGGAGAACAGGTTTGTATCTGCATGTCTCCTTAGTCTGAAAGAAAGTTAATCCCAAGATTTACAGACCAAGTACTTTTCTTAGCTACAGGTGCAAATCACTGTCACTTAGAAATCCTTCTGCATAGAAACACATTCTGGGAGTATTTTATCTTTTATCACAGAAGACATTTTAAATGACATTTAAACAAAAATGAAATAAAATGGAAAAAATAAAATAAATGACATTTAAACAAAAAATTTAATGGGGTCTACACAAAGACTTGTGAGTGGAGCCATTTCACCCGCAATGACATTCCAGCCACCACGAATGATCCTCCCTCGAACGTTGATGGCATTAGATAAACCCATGTTTTCCGCCTCCATTTTCTCCCCTCTCTCATATACCTTGCAAAATGTCACCAGATTTATCTTGCTCACTCACTTCCCAATCCAGAAACATCACTATTGACTCATTACTTACTTTAAAAAGCCCTAAGTGCTTGGGTCAATGGTTGTTAATGTTGGCTGCACCTTAGAATCACCTGGTGAAGGTCTTACCTCTGCTGACGCGCCCATCTGAATTAGAAGTGCTGTGCAAGGAGGCATGGGTACAGGGGTTCTTTTTAAGGTGCCTCAGGTGATTCGAATGTACAACTAGCATAGAGAACCACCATCTGAGATAACCTCTCGGGAGCTCTGGATCAGAAATGGCACAGGCAGAGGTGGGGGATGTAGGATAAGAAATGAGTAAGAAAGAGAAGACAGACTAGTCACCATGGAAGAGAACTGAGTCAACAGGGATGTTTCTTGCAGATGCCATGGGTTTGAGACAGATTAGAGTTTGGACTCTGTGAGTACATGTAGAAAATGAGCTGCACACCAGCCGCTGCCAGTTACAGTCCCTTTGCCAGCTCTCTATCGTTTCTATCTGGTTCCGGAAGAACTGCCAGCCATACAAGCTTTTATGGGTTCCCAGCATGTCCTGTCTTGGCTGGCTGCTCTCCCTACTCCGGACCCCTGTGTCCCACCCTACCCCTTCCTAGGGGTCTGGACCTCTGACAGGCACAGATGCAAGAGTGAGGCTTTATTCGCTGCTGATCCACCCCCTCCCCCCATAAAGATAAAGAGGGCAACAGTGTATTATCTGCCATAACTACTCAATAGGCTCTTTCCTCCCTGGGGCAGGATTAGGTATAATCTGTGTCTGTGGTCTCCCGGCCCCAACGTGAAACAGAGACTCTTAAAGGATATAAATGACACTGCCTCAATGGCAGAGACATCTGGTGCCTCCAACTCCTTTCAGGAGGCATTCATGTCCAGGTTTTGCTACAAGACCTAGGGAGGGCTTTATCGAAGCACTTTATGACTGTGCTTTTTGAAAATGTTTCCCTCTAGTCATCATTATGAGGTTATGGATTAGGTAATGTCTTGAAAAATGGCCAGAGGGCCAAAGTGTCAGCTTTATAGCTCACATACCTAAGAATAACAATGTGGGTTTATTATTTTTATTCAACAATATCTTTGGAATGTCTCATAAACAGAAATTAACAGTGACAACCCTGTCTCTGTACACAACCCTAACCAACACATAAAGTTAAGGAAAGCCAAGGCCATGAATGAATACTTTCCAGAAGTCCTCTCCCTAATATCTCAGTTGAGGTACATTCCTGGTCTCTTTTGCCTCAGCTATCAGAGCCAACTTCAGTTACCCAAGGTTTGCTAAAATCCATAGATAATCCTCCACTTTATATATATATATATATATATATATATATATTTTTTTTTTTTTTTAAGAATTTCAACCTCCCTTCCCATCTCTTCGCCTACCAAAATTTCCAAAAAGCAACAGAGATAGGACTTGGTATATCTGGCTCCAAAGATAGAATGATGGGTTTGAGGGGGAGGAGTCAAGATGGCAGAGAAGTAGCAGGCTGAGACTACTTCAGGTAGCGGGAGATCAGCTAGATAGCTTACCTAAAGATTGCAAACACCTACAAATCCAACGGGAGACTGAAGAGAAGAAGAACAGCAATTCTAGAAACAGATAATCAACCACTTTCTGAAAGGTAGGACTGGCGGAGAAGTGAATCCAAAGCGACAGGAAGATAGACTGTGGGGGGAGGGGCCGGCTCCCGGTAAGCGGCGGAGCAATGGAGCACAAAATCAGGACTTTTAAAAGTCTATTCCGCTGAGGGACATCGCTCCAGAGGCTAAACTGGGGTGAAGCCCATGCGGGGTCAGCGTGGCCTCAGGTCCCGCAGGGTCACAGAAGGATCGGGGGTGTCTGAGTGTGGCAGAGCTTACAGGTATTAGAACAGGGAAGCCGGCTACAGAGACAGAGCCGAGGAGTAAGCTCTAAGCTTGGGGTTACCTTGAACCGGTCGCAGGCTCGGTCAGCTCGGAGCGCGGCCGGAGGCCAGGGTGACGGGAGTAATTGGGCGCTGTTCTCTGAGGGCGCACTGAGGAGTGGGGCCCCAGGCTCTCGGCTCCTCCGGGCCGGAGACCGGGAGGCTGCCATCTTCATTCCCGCCCTCCAGAACGCTACGGAAAGCGCTCAGGGAACAAAAGCTCCCGAAAGCAAACCTGAGCGGATTACTCAGCCAGGCCCCTGGTAAGGGTGGTGCAACCCCGCCTGGGGCAAAGACACTTGAAAATCACAACAGGCCCCTCCTCCAGAAGATCAACAAGAAACCCAGCCAGGACCAAGTTCACCTACCAAGGAGTGCAGGTTCAATACCAAGGAGAGCAGCGGAATTCCAGAGGAGGAGAAAGCAAAGCACGGAACTCATGGCTTTCTCCCCATGATTCTTTAGTCTTGCAGTTAATTTAATTTTTTTTTCTTTTTTCAATTTTTTTTCTCTCTTCTTCTGCTAAATTTTTTTAACTTTTACCCTTTTCTCTTTTTTAACGTTTTTTAACTAGTTTATCTAATATATATATATTTTTTTCTTTTTTATATTTTTTCTTTATTCGTTTTCATTTTTTAATTGTTTCTTTTTTTTTTTTTTCTTTCTGAACCTCTTTTTATCCCCTTGCTCCCCTCTCACAATTTGGGATCTCTTCTGATTTGGTTAAAGCATATTTTCCTGGGGTCTTTGCCACCCTTTTAGTATTTTACTTGCTCCTTCATATACTCTTATCTGGACAAAATGACAAGGCGGAAAAATTCACCACAAAAAAAAGAACAAGAGGCAGTACCGAAGGCTAGGGACCTAATCAATACAGACATTGGTAATATGTCAGATCTAGAGTTCAGAATGACGATTCTCAAGGTTCTAGCCGGGCTCGAAAAAGGCATGGAATATATTAGACAAACCCTCTCGGGAGATGTAAAAGCCCTTTCTGGAGAAACAAAAGAACTAAAATCTAACCAAGTTGAAATAAAAAAAAGCTATTAATGAGGTGCAATCAAAAATGGAGGCTCTCACTGCTAGGATAAATGAGGCAGAAGAAAGAATTAGTGATCTAGAAGACCAAATGACAGAGAATAAAGAAGCTGAGCAAAAGAGGGACAAACAGCTACTGGACCACGAGGGCAGAATTTGAGAGATAAGTGGCACCATAAGACGAAACAACATTAGAATAATTGGGATTCCAGAAGAAGAAGAAAGAGAGAGGGGAGCAGAAGGTATATTGGAGAGAATTTCCCCAATATGGCAAAGGGAACAAGCATCAAAATCCAGGAGGTGCAGAGAACCCCCCTCAAAATCAATAAGAATAGGTCCATACCCCATCACCTAATAGTAAAATTTACAAGTCTTAGTGACAAAGAGAAAATCCTGAAAGCAGTCCGGGAAAAGAAGTCTGTAACATACAATGGTAAAAACATTAGTTTGGCCACAGACTTATCCACAGAGACCTGGCAGGCCAGAAAGAGCTGGCATGATATATTCAGAGCACTAAACAAGAAAAATGCAGCCAAGAATACTATATCCAGCTAGGCTATCATTGAAAATAGAAGGAGAGATTAAAAGCTTCCAGGACAAACAAAAACTGAAAGAATTTGCAAACACCAAACCAGCTCTACAGGAAATATTGAAAGGGGTCCTCAAAGCAAAGAAAGAGCCTAAAAGTAGTAGATCAGAAAGGAACAGAGACAATATACAGTAACAGTCACCTTACAGGCAATACAATGGCACTAAATTCATATCTCTCAATACTTACCCTGAATGTTAGAAGGCTAAATGCCCCAATCAAAAGACACAGGGTATCAGAATGGATAAAAAAACAAAACCCATCTATATGTTGCCTACAAGAAACTCATTTTAAACCCGAAGACACCTCCAGATTTAAAGTGAGGGGGTGGAAAGAATTTACCATGCTAATGGACATCAGAAGAAAGCAGGAGTGGCAATCCTTATATCAGATCAATTAGATTTTAAGCCAAAGTCTATAATAAGAGATGAGGAAGGACACTATATCATACTCAAAGTATCTGTCCAACAAGAAGATCTAACAATTTTAAATATCTATGCCCCTAACGTGGGAGCAGCCAACTATATAAACCAATTAATAACAAAATCAAAGAAACACATCAACAATAATACAATAATAGTAGGGGACTTTAACACTCCCCTCACTGAAATGGACAGATCATCCAAGCAAAAGATCAACAAGGAAATAAAGGCCTTAAATGACACACTGGACCAGATGGACATCACAGACATATTCAGAACATTTCATCCCAAAGCAACAGAATACACATTCTTCTCTAGTGCACATCGAACATTCTCCAGAATACATCACATCCTCGGTCCTAAATCAGGTCTCAACCAGTATCAAAAGATTGGGATCATTCCCTGCATATTTTCAGACCACAATGCTCTGAAGCTAGAACTCAATCACAAAAGGAAATTTAGAAAGAACCCAAATACATGGAGACTAAACAGCATCCTTCTAAAGAATGAATGGGTCAACCAGGAAATTAAAGAAGAATTGAAAAAATTCATGGAAACAAATGATAATGAAAACACAACGGTTCAAAATCTGTGGGACACAACAAAGGCAGTCCCGAGAGGAAAATATATAGTGGTACAAGTCTTTCTCAAGAAACAAGAAAGGTCTCAGGTACACAACCTAACCCTACACCTAAAGGAGCTGGAGAAAGAACAAGAAAGAAACCCTAAACAGCAGGAGAAGAGAAATCATAAAGATCAGAGCAGAAATCAATGAAATAGAAACCAAAAAAACAATAGAACAAATCAACGAAACTAGGAGCTGGTTCTTTGAAAGAATTAATAAGATCGATAAACCCCTGGCCAGACTTATCAAAAAGAAAAGAGAAAGGACCCAAATAAATAAAATCATGAATGAAAGAGGAGAGATCACAACGAACACCATAGAAATACAGACAATTATAAGAACATACTATGAGCAACTCTACGCCAACAAATTTGACAATCTGGAAGAAATGGATGCATTCCTAGAGACATATAAACTATCACAACTGAACCAGGAAGAAATAGAAAGCCTGAACAGACCCATAGCCAGTAAGGAGATTGAAACAGTCATCAAAAATCTCCAAACAAACAAAAGCCCAGGGCCAGATGGCTTCCCGGGGGAATTCTACCAAACATTTAAAGAAGAACTAATTCCTATTCTCCTGAAACTGTTCCGAAAAATAGAAATGGAAGGAAAACTTCCAAACTCATTTTATCTCCCAAAACCAGAGAAGGATCCCATCAAAAAAGAGAACTACAGACCAATATCCTTGATGAATACAGATGCAAAAATTCTCACCAAAATACTAGCCAATAGGATTCAACAGTACATTAAAAGGATTATTCACCACGACCAAGTGGGATTTATTCCAGGGCTTCATGGTTGGTTCAACATCCGCAAATCAATCAATGTGATACAACACATTAATAAAAGAAAGAACAAGAACCATATGATACTCTCCATAGATGCTGAAAAAGCATTTGACAAAGTACAGCATCCCTTCCTGATCAAAACTCTTCAAAGTGTAGGGATAGAGGGCACATACCTCAATATTATCAAAGCCATCTATGAAAAACCCACCGCAAATATCATTCTCAATGGAGAAAAACTGAAAGCTTTTCCGCTAAGGTCAGGAACACGGCAGGGATGTCCGTTATCACCACTGCTATTCAACATAGTACTAGAAGTCCTAGCCTTAGCAATCAGACAACAAAAGGAAATTAAAGGCATCCAAATCGGCAAAGAAGTCAAACTATCACCCTTCGCAGATGATATGGTACTATATGTGGAAAACCCAAAAGACTCCACTCCAAAACTGCTAGAACTTGTACAGGAATTCAGTAAAATGTTAGGATATAAAATCAATGCACAGAAATCAGTTGCATTTCTCTACACCAACAACAAGACAGAAGAAAAAGAAATTATGGAGTCAATCCACTTACAATTGCACCCAAAACTATAAGATACCTAGGAATAAACCTACCAAAGAGGCTAAGAATCTATACTCAGAAAACTATAAAGTACTCATGAAAGAAATTGAGGAAGACACAAAGAAATGGGAAAATGTTCCATGCTCCTGGATTGGAAGAATAAACATTGTGAAAATGTCTATGCTACCTAAAGCAATCTACACATTTAATGCAATTCCTATCAAAATACCATCCATTTTTTTCAAAGAAATGGAACAAATAATCCTAAAATTTATATGGAACCAGAAAAGACCTCAAATAGCCAAAGGAATATTGAAAAAGAAAGCCAAAGTTGGTGGCATCACAATTCTGGACTTCAAGCTCTATTAAAAAGCTGTCATCATCAAGACAGCATGGTACTGGCACAAAAACAGACACATAGATCATTGGAACAGAATAGAGAGACCAGAAATAGACCTTCAACTCTATGGTCAACTAATCTTCGACAAAGCAGGAAAGAATGTCCAATGGAAAAAAGACAGCCTCTTCAATAAATGGTGTTGGGAAAACTGGACAGCCACATGCAGAAAAATGAAATTGGACCAATTCCTTACACCACACATGAAAATAGACTCAAAATGGATGAAGGACCTCAATGTGAGAAAGGAATCCATCCAAATCCTTGAGGAGAACACAGGCAGCAACCTCTTCGACCTCAGCCGCAGCAACATCTTCCTAGGAACATCGCCAAAGGCAAGGGAAGCAAGGGCAAAAATGAACTATTGGGATTTTATCAAGATCAAAAGCTTTTGCACAGCAAAGGAAACAGTTATCAAAACCAAAAGACAACTGACAGAATGGGAGAAGATATTTTCAAAGTACATATCAGTTAAAGGGCTAGTGTCTAAAATCTATAAAGAGCTTATCAAACTCAACACCCAAAGAACAAATAATCCAATCAAGAAATGGGCAGAAGACATGAACAGACATTTCTGCAAAGAAGACATCCAGATGGCCAACAGACACATGAAAAAGTGTTCCACGTCACTCGGCATCAGGGAAATACAAATCAAAACCACAATGAGATACCACCTCACACCAGTCAGAATGGCAAAAATTAACAAGTCAGGAAATGACAGATGCTGGCGAGGATGCGGAGAAAGGGGAACCCTACTACACTGTTGGTGGGAATACAAGCTGGTGCAACCACTCTGGAAACAGCATGGAGGTTCCTCAAAACGTTGAAAATAGAACTACCCTATGACCTAGCGATTGCACTACTGGGTATTTACCCTAAAGATACAAACGTAGTGATCCGAAGGGGCAGGTGCACCCGAATGTTTATAGCAGCAATGTCTACAATAGCCAAACCTAGATGTCCATCAACAGATGAATGGATAAAGAAGAAGTGGTATATATACACAATGGAATACTATGCAGCCATCAAAAGAAATGAAATCTTGCCATTTGCGACAACGTGGATGGAACTAGAGGGTATCATGCTTAGCGAAATAAGTCAATCAGAGAAAGACAACTATCATATGATCTCCCTGATATTAGGAAGTGGAGATGCAACATGGGGGGTTAAGGGAGTAGGAGAAGAATAAATGAAACAAGATGGAATTGGGAGGGAGACAAACCATAGGTGACTCTTAATCTCACAAAACAAACTGAGGGTTGATGGGGGGAGGGGGGTTGGGAGAGGGGGGGTGGGGTTATGGACATTGGAGAGGGTATGTGCTATGGTGAGTGCTGTGAAGTGTGTAAACCTGGCGATTCACAGACCTGTACCCCTGGGGATAAAAATATATGATATGTTTATAAAAAAAAAAAAGAATGATGGGTTTGAAATGTGACAATGCTGGCAAAGAAATGACAGAAGCATTTTGAAACCCCATACACACTTTTAATTCATAACTTTTCTTTCTTTTTATCTAAACTTTTATATGTGTGATCCAATTCTAATTGCTATGTTTTAGAATTTCAGAAGTTATTAACAAACGAAAAGACAACATATTGTCTGCATGGTCCGGATTTAAAAAGCATTCATTTGGGTTGGTCCTATACAGGAATCACTCCGGCAAGCATTACCGTCAAACACAAAATCTAAGTGCTCGCTTCGGCAACAGGTACACTGAAATTGGAACAGGACAGACATGATCCACACGGCGCCTGCACAAGGATGACATGCAAATACAAAGTCTGATCACTTTTCCAGAACAACGCATTCCAGATATTTTAAACCAACTGATATTAACCAACAAAATATAAATTAAGCATATACTAGATACAAAACAATATTCTGTGTTTGAAAAATATGAAGTAGTACTACTGTAGTCCTAGATTCTCTAATTGAGAAGACATATATATATACTCTCCCATGCAATTTCCCGGGACCCTCAATAAAACTGCGATAATGCTTTTCTACTACGCTAACAAAATTATTCAATTTCATGAATGTCTGTCTGCTAGAGGTTAGGAATTAGATTATACTCTTTTTTCCTATACCCAATGCCTCATGTAAGTAGCTGATTCACATGAGGTAATTAATATGTTTGTTGAGTAAATGACCACTCATATAATGTGTGCGTGCCTACACGCACACACACACAATAGGCATTTTTGTTCAATGCATATACATACACATATAGGTATGTGCAATATTTACATACATGCACATAATAACTTATTTATTTATGTGAAATTTTGTGTGTGTGTGTGTAAAATTAGAATGACAAGTGTAGTATAAAATTCCCATCATGCCAGTGTTGAGAAGACAAGGCCACACCCAATCTGTGCTGTGATGTTATAGGACAAGTGGTAATCTACAGAGAATGTAGGTGGGAACTGGTTTAGTCAATATTTCAACCAAATTCCTGGCATAATAACGACCTTTATGGCATTTTTCTGGACACATTTTTAAAAAGTTTTTCCACGAAGCAGATTTTGGCATAGCTGCTTTTCCATGAGGTCCTGAAAAGACTGTATAGAAAAGAAAGATAACTTCCACCCTAATATCTATTTCTGTATTACATAGAAATGTGCAATAAAACATGTGATATATTTTTTATTACCTGAATTATATATTCCAAGGTCCAAAGACTGAAAAGGAGGTTTCAATTTATTGTTTCCAGCACTCTTGAAGGCCAATGTCCTTTAAAATTTGCACATTATGGGAATGGAATATGCTCAGGGATCAGCTAGAAGTTTAACACAGGAGAACTCTGCAGCTGTGGCTTCTCTGGGCTTGAGCTCAGCAGGACAGGATAGGTCCCCTTCTGGCCATTCTGTAAGTTCTGATGAGCTCCCCAGAGAGTCACAGATAATACTCCCTGTACTGACCAAGTTACATGGATTTGGAACCAAATGATGCAGATGAACAGTAATAAGATCTTACATTTGCACAGCACAATATTATCTGCTTCTCACTGCAGTCTTTTGAAGAAAACTACTTGTCTCTAGGTTATAGACAAGGAAACCAAACTTCGGTGAGGTTTAGGGGTATGAGATAATAAAAATCACATAATTGGTCTCTGCCCCCAGTTCCTGACAGAGCTCCTAAAACCCTTGTAATTTCCTAAGTGATATGAGCACCAGGAGCATCTTTTGTTTGAGTATTTGTTTTAATTTTTGATTCCTGACACTGGGCTCTTAAATCCCTTGGACTTTCCTCAGTGATAGGAGTGGACCTTGTTCTAATGCAGTGACTCTGAGAAGACTCCTGGATGGCTCCTGGATGAGGCTGGTCACCAGAAAGACCAAGCCATGATTAGAGGCTTGGAACTTTCCACCCCATCTCCCCATTCTCCAGAAAGGGAAGAGGGGTTGGAAAAGAAGTTCGTGATAAATCATGCTTACATGATAAAATCTCTGTTAAAAATCCCAGAAGTACGTGGTTGGGAGCACTTCTGCTGCTGGATTGGTGAACACACGGAGATGCTCGGAGAAGGCATGGAAATTCCGTGGCCCCTTCTATACACCTTGCCCTCTGTATACCTATCCGGATGTTCACATGTATCCTTTATCAGATCCTTTTATAATAAGCTGATAAATAGTAAATAAACTGTTTTCTTGAGTTCTAAGAGCCACTCCAGCAAATTAATCAAATCTAAGGAGGGAGGCTGCAGGAACTGCCAATTACAGCTGATCAAGCAGGAGCACGGGTAACAATGTAGACTTGCAATTGGTATCTAAAGTGGGGGGACACTTAACCCCCTTTAACTGAGCCCTTAACATGTGGGACCGGATGCTCTCTCCAGGTAGATAGTGCCAGAATGGACTTAAATTGTAGGCCACCCGGCTGCTGTCACATAATGGCTTGGTGTGGGACACCCTCCCCCACATAGCTTGTGTCACAAGTGTTGGGAATGTGAGGCCAAAGAAGAAACTCGGAGGAGGACTGGGTTTTTCCTACTCAAGTGGCTTGCAAGAGCCCACAGAACAAAAAGGTGAAATTGGAATTAGAACCTATAGACCCGGTCAGAGGTATAGAGGTCAAGGATAAAAGTGATTCCAGGACCACTATTTCCTGGCTACATGACCTTCTAAAAGATTCTCAAGCTCTCTGAACTTGAACAACCTCACCAATAAAGTAGAATAAAAATCTCTCACACTGTTATTCTGTGGGTGAAATAATGTGTGGAAAACAGTTTTGTTGACAGCAAAGTTATTACTCAAGCTTCATGTCATATTTACTCTTTTTCTCCCTGGAAATAGTAACAGGATAGTTTCCTAGAAGCATTCAGTTTTTGAGAAACAGGTAGAGAATCCATTCTCTGTAATTCTGACCTCTCCAAAACTCTCAGCCAAAAGTATTTCTAACACATTTAGCAGCAGAGTCTTACCTGAACTGACAGGCCTATTTATTGTCTTGTTTTCCCCTATTCGGTATGACTATTCATTTGTTCCACAGAAGAAATATCAATATAATTATAAGGTTACAAGTTGCTGCCTCACACCTGTAGGACATGTTCTGGAATAATTGCTAACACAGCACATCATCTTTCTAAAACTCAAACATCCTATACTCCAATGTACATATGACCCTAGAGATTTTGGAGGCATCATGGGGCTTGTAATATGGAGTGGGGCCCCAGTGACCCAGCTTACAGACGTCCTGATGACAGGACCCCACAATTCTGGGTGAATTTTGCTGGTACGTCAGAGGCTGGGTGATTCTGACGTCAACTACAGGTTGGGTCTGCTCCTGAGGAGACTAAGGACAGCCTCACAGACGTCACACATTTCTAGTCCCACACTTCAACCTGATCCCTGGTCCTGAAACTAAGGAGGCTATTTGAATGATTCCTCTCATAGCAACACATCCGAGTGCTAGAACCAGAAGCCATGGTGGAAAACGGATGTGCAAAGATGCCGGGCAACACGTGAGTCTGGATCCCTGAACTACTGCTTACCGGCTCTGCACCTGTGACAGGATTACCAAGATCTGTAAATCTGACCCTCTCATCCTTAGAGTGGGAATTTAAATAGTGTATCTGAGGGTTAGGGTAATTTTTAAATGGCACAGTATACATAAAAGTGCTTTCTGCGGTGACTGATTGATAATAGGTGTCCAGAAAAGGGTAGATTCCATTCTGTTTTCCTCTGTTAGCATGTCTGTGGTATTTCCATTAACAGAAATTTCTACCATAAGGTACTTGTGACGTTTTCTTCAAGTTGCTGATTTGTTGTGGTGGTGGTATGTTAATTGAAATAGCTGAGGGTTGTTATTTATTTATTTATTTATTTCTGAATCCTGGTCTGGATCTGTGCCATTTTTAAGTCCAGAAAGTTGAATTTCTGGTTTAATTCCAATATTATTTTGCCAAGATATTTTTTTTAAAGAAAACAAACTGTTTTAATAATGTATGAGGATTATAATGCACGTGTCTCACAGTTTGCAGGGAACAGAGCAAAACACCCATAAGTGATAAAGTGTGTTTATTGTAGGTCAACTAACTGCATTTCTCAAACCTGGAATATATGAAATTTGATGGCTGGCTCTAGTCTGTAGAGAACTATGGGACACACACTGTATCTTGGCTATGACTCATTCTGAAGTTCTAAAGGCTGGAGCACATGATAATAGCACATGATCTTTGGCAGGACTAAGGCACTGAAATTTTTAAAGAGGTCTTGAGTCAAAAAGTTCTCTCAAAGTTCAATTACCACAAGTCATAAATGCACAAAGAGAGACTCCCTCCAGTGCTGGAGTTTCTCCCTGCTGCTGTGTTGGGCAGCGCAAAAACTAACTCTCAGGCTATCAAGGAACCTTGTGGCAAGGTGCTAAGTGTTGCTCTTAGGTTCTTTTTCTCAAATAAGGGAGCATATATTGCAAAAAGAAGGTGTGCATGTCTATGAAGTTGGTCTGTAAGTCAATGGGGAAATGAAGGACCATTCAGTAAATGGTCCTAGGACCAACAATTATCATAAAATAAACCTCTCTAATGTGGATCTCAAGAAATCAGTGTCAGAGAAAGTTCAATTTCACATGAACTTTAATGTGAACAGGAACATTTTCATAAGAAAAGATGGAAAACTACCATATGACCTCAAGACAGGGAAGGAGACTTAACAAGGAAAAAATGCAGAAACCCTAAAGGGAAGTATTACCAGATTTTACTACATCAGATTTTACTTTGATGTAGTAAAATCTGGTAATGTAGTAATGTAGTAAGGTTGTAGGGTTGTAGGGTTTCTGCAAGATGTCTATGGAACAAAAAGTACTAATAAACAATATTAGAAAACAAGCCACAGACTGGGAAATGAGGATATCAGCATATAAGTGACAGAATATTAGTACCTGGATTCTAGAGAGTAGTTCCAGACATTCATAAGAAAAAAAAAGCTAATGGCCCAGTAGAAAAATGGAAAAAAGATAAGAATATAAAGATATGAATCCCAGAAGAGGAAACATTGACCAATAAATACATGAAAAGATGTTCACTGTGACAACTAATACGGGAGATGCCAATATAAACAGATGAGGCAAAAATTTTCAAAGCTCATATTGCCACATTCTGTTGCAATGGTGAAATGGCAAATCTCATGTGTTGTTGAAGGGCAGTCTGAATTAGTAAAGCTACTTTGGGAAAGAAACACTTGGCATCATCTCCTGTGGTTGAAGATGACCCCACCCGTTTGCCTGGGAATTCCATCCTAGAGCAGGACTTCCCACCAATGGTGCCGTGAGCTCTGCATGGGTCATTGGTGTATAGGGACTCTGATCCTGGAGGCTTGGGAACAGGTGGGGAGGGAAAAAAAGCCGGTCAAAAAACTGTGTATGCAGCAGGGATGTCCATTGTCACCACTGCTATTCAACATAGTACTAGAAGTCCTAGCCTCAGCAATCAGACAACAAAAAGAAATTAAAGGCATCCAAATAAGTGTCAGGATATAAAATCAATGCACAGAAATCAGTTACATTTCTTTATACCAACAACAAGACAGTAGAAAGAGAAATTAAGGAGTCAATCCCATTTACAATTGCACCCAAAACCATAAAATACCTAGGAATAAACCTAACCAAAGAGGCAAAGAATCTATACTCAGAAAACTATAAAGTACTCATGAAAGAAATTGAGGAAGACACAAAGAAATGGAAAAATATTCCATGCTCATGGATTGGAAGAACAAATATTGTGAAAATGTCTATGCTACCTAAAGCAATCTACACATTTAATGCAATCGCTATCAAAATCCCATCCATTTTTTTTTTTCAAAGAAATGGAACAAATAATCCTAAAATTTATATGGGACAAGAAAAGACCTCAAATAGCCAAAGGAATATTGAAATTGAAAAAGAAAGCCAAAGTTGATGGCATCACAATTCCGGACTTCAAGCTCTATTACAAAGCTGTCATCATCAAGACAGTATGGTACTGGCACAAAAACAGACACATAGATCAATGGAACAGAATAGAGAGACCAGAAATAGACCTTCAACTCTATGGTCAACTAATCTTCGACAAAGCAGGAAAGAATGTCCAATGGAAAAAAGACAGCCTCTTCAACAAATGGTGTTGGGAAAATTGGACAGCCACATGCAGAAAAATGAAATTGGACCAATTCCTTACACCACACACGAAAATAGACTCAAAATGGATGAAGGACCTCAATGTGAGAAAGGAATCCATCAAAATCCTGGAGGAGAATACAGGCACTAACCTCTTCATCCTCAGCTGCAGCAGCTTCTTCCTAGGAACATCACCAAAGGCAAGGGAAGCAAGGGCAAAAATGAACTATTGGGACTTCATCAAGATCAAAAGCTTTTGCACAGCAAAGGAAACAGTTAACAAAACCAAAAGACAACAGACAGAATGGGAGAAGATATTTGCAAACAACATATCAGATAAAGGGCTAGTATCCAAAATCTATAAAGAGCTTATCAAACTCAACACCCCAAGAACAAATAATCCAATCAAGAAGTGGGCAGAAGACATGAACAGACATTTCTGCAAAGAAGACATCCAGATGGCCAACAGACTCATGAAAAAGTGTTCCACATCACTTGGCATCAGGGAAATACAAATCAAAACCACAATGAGATACCACCTCACACCAGTCAGAATGGCAAAAATTAACAAATCAGGAAATGACAGATGCTGGCAAGGATGCGGAGAAAGGGGAACCCTCCTACACTGTTGGTGGGAATGCAAGCTGGTGCAACCACTCTGGAAAACAACATGGAGGTTCCTCAAAAAGTTGAAAATAGAGCTACCTTACGACCCAGTAATTGCACTACTGGGTATTTACCCTAAAGACACAAATGTAGTGATCCGAAGGGGCACGTTCACCCGACCCGAATGTATATAGCAGCAATGTCTACAATAGCCAAACTATGGAAAGAACCTAGATGTCCATCAACAGATGAACGGATAAAGAAGAAGTGGTATATATATACAATGGAATACTATGCAGCCATCAAAAAATGAAATCTTACCACTTGTGACGACATGGATGGAACTAGAGGGTATTATGCTTAGTGAAATAAGTCAATCAGAGAAAGACAACTATCATATGATCTCCCTGACATGAGGAAGTAGGGATGCAACGTGGAGGGTTTGGGGGATAGGAAAAGAATAAATGAAACAAGATGGGATCGGGACGGAGACAAACCATAAGAGATTCTTAACATCACAAAACAAACTGAGGGTTGTCTGGGGGGGGGGGGTAGGGAGTGGATGGTGGGGTTATGGACACTGAGGAAGGTATGTGCTATGGTGAGTGTTGTGAAGTGTGTAAACCTGGCGATTCACAGACCTGTACCCCTGGGGCTAATAATACATTATATGTATAAAAAATTTTTAAAAATCACAAAAAAACCTGTGTGTGTGTATATATATATGTATATACATATATATGTATATATAAATATACATGTGTATCATAGATATTACAATACTATTTTTATAAAAAGTAAAAACATACAAAATGTCTAAAGATTATACATGCATATTGTGCATGTATAATAGTATAAAATATGCTCAGGGAAGATACAAACCAAATGCAGGAACAATTGGAGTTACCTCTGAAAGCGGAGAGACGAGAAGCCAGTGATACACAGGGGGGCTTCAACCATATCTGTAATAATTTCTTTCCTCCAAAAAATGACACAGGTATGGCTGATGTGTTAGTATTCAATAGGTTTGCATAGTGGATACACAGGACTTTGTTATATATTCTGGCAAATTCTTTTATGTGTGAAAAGTTCTATAATATATATTTAATGTAAAAATGCTATTCACTTGATAAACAATTCACTTTGTGTCTATAAAGGCAAACATTTGGAAGAACTGGGAAACTTCGGAGTCCCTGGGATTTTGGCCTTTTTGCAGCATGATCAAAGCCTTTTGTCACTTCACTTACTTTTCCCAAGTTTTACCTCAGAGCATCAAACCGCACATTTTCAGAGGTAGAGGGAGGACGGGTGTGGTGGACCAGAAGCGGCACGGAAAGATTCCGCCTCCCCACAGCTGTCTTCCAGCTCTATAAAGAGTGCTTTGTCCCGCTTCCTGCCCCATCGCCACATCCTGGAAGTCCTGCCGTTTCCTCCTCTGACTTCTGGGATGTGCTGGGGCAGGGCAGCCGTGAGGATTGTCATTCAAACCGGGCTGCAGCTGCTGAGCGTCATGTCCCACTCCCTGATGCTAAACAGTCCTTTGAGTCTTTTAATAGATTCTTGGAGGAGGAGGAGGAAGTGGAGGCTGAGGTTAGCTTGCTAGCTTGTGTGCCTGTCTCAGCCGGCTTGGCATCTGGCACTAAGCCTACCATTTAGTCAGATGGTATGGTTTTCTGTTGCATAGACACATGCACACAGAGCAGGAGCTCAAGCCCCTCAAACTAGATGTCTCCATGCCCACAGGTTACATTGCCCTGGCCAAAATTATATTTCACCACACGCTGGGGTATGAGCTCAAAGTACACATTCGTTGGCATCTACAACCATGTCAAAAGAGGTTCAGTTTGTCTTCAAGATGGCAGTAGGGCAGAGATAGTAGGGGAAACTTCCTTCAAATGATTTCTACTATTTTTAGTGAAAAGAACTTGCAGAATGTGGTAAAAGGTTCAGTTCAATCAATTCTCTCACACACAGAGGATTTGGGACCTTTCTAGAGGGGCCTTGGTGGACTAGAACGTCTGGTCACTTGGTGACTAGAACATCCAAATATCTCCCTCCCCAGACTCCTAATGTTGACTAAAGCATAGAACTCTGACCAATTTTTCCACCCTTACATGGTTTTCTTCCATGCTGAAAGCCTCTTAAAACCCATCAAGATCTGCCTTCTCATTCACTATAGTAAGTCTAGAAACTTCAGAACTATTAGAACAGAGGTTGTCAAACTATGACTCCAAGGGCCATATCTGACCAGCTGCCTGTCTTATAAATAAAGTTTTATTGGAACACAGCAATACTCTTTTTTTTAAAAGATTTTATTTATTTGAAAGAAAAAGGGAGAGAGAGAGAGAAGGAGCCGGGGAAGGGGAAGAGGGAGAGGGAGAAACAGACTCTCCACTAAACAGGGAGCCCAATGTAGGGCTCGATCCCAGGACTCCTGGATCATGACCTGAGCTGAAGGCAGATGATTAGCTGACTGAGCCACCCAGGTGCCTCAGTAATACTCATTTCTGTACAAATTGTCTGTGGCTGTTTTCATGCTAGAATGGTAAGGATGTGTAGTACAGAGAAGAGAGTAGGGACCCAAAGCCTAAAATATTTACTCTCTGGCCCTTTACTAAAAAACTTTGCTATGGGATTCTATTACCAGCTAGGTAATAGAATACAGTCCTAGCTTAGTAATAGCTACAGTCCTAGCTTAGAGGACTGACTAAATTACATGTTATGGCCAAGAAATACTAGGTCAAAAAGATGCTTAAGTTCAACTTATACCAAGGTTATACTAGAGAAGCAGCAAAACTGGGAACCAAATATGCCCACCTCATTTATTTATTTTTTACAAAGTTAAATAAGTACCCCTCCAGAAAGTAGTCCTTTCCTTGATTAGAAATTGTTTCCTGTTGACCCATTACCATTCTCCATAACACCAACTATGTGATACCACAGAACTTTGGTTTCTCTTTGACTCATCCTCTTTATTCAAGCTGTGGTTGCTTGCTGGACTTGTCACCCCACACTTGATGGCTAGGGGCCAAGATGACCCTGACACTGGCATAGCCCAGAGTCTGGGGAGGCTGAGAACATATGATAAACCTGCCCTTTAAAGGGCAAAACAAACAAGCTTCCCCAAGCTCTGGGCCACAGGTACCTCACCGGTCTGTGACTACTACTGCTCTTTTGTCTTATAAGAAGATTCAGACAGATGCTGACTGGACATAGAAGGCAAATTATCACATTTTCATTCTGTGAGTTCCAAAATCACCTGAATGATGTAAGAAAAATGACTATCTTTAAGAACTCCCATCCAAAACTTACTGTAGTTAATGTTGTTGGTTTCCAGATAGATTGTAATTACCAATATTATGTGCACAACAAGGTACCTGACAGAGTTAGCTAAGCGAAGAAAAATCTGCTCTGTGTGTTTGTTTCTCGATTTGTCTGCTTTGTGGTGACTAGAGTGAAGGCCAGGAGACTGGAAGTCATGGGCAAGTCACTCGCCCACTTGGGGTGTCAGTTTGACTCTGGAGATGAGGAGTTTGGAATAAAGAACAAGGAAATGCTCTTCCTAGTTTAGAAAGATATAAGTCAAGCAGAGAGAGTCGATTATCATATGGTTTCACTTACTTGTGGAGCATAAGGAATAACACGGAAGACATTGGGAGACGGAGAGGAGAAGTGAGTTGGGGGAAATCGGAGGGGGAGACGAACCATGAGACTGTGGACTCTGAGAAACAAACTGAGGGTTTTGGAGGGGAGGTGAGTGGGGGGTTGGGTGGGCCTGGTGGTGGGTATTATGGAGGGCACGTATTGCATGGAGCACTGGGTGGGGTGCATAAACAATGAATTCTGGAACACTGAAAAGAAATAAAATAAAATAAAGTAAGGCAGTTTCACAAGTGTCATCCTATATTGTTATTTCATGATTTGAGATATCATGCATCTCTTCCATACTTAAATGCTATTGGAAATGCTGGAACCAGCTTGGCAGCCTTGCAATGGTCTAGAAAGAGCAGGTCAAAGTATGATTCTTGTTTTCCACCATGTCCTTCTTTACATCAGAGGTATTGCTCAAACAGCAGAGTATGTTAAGGGTTTGGATTGTCTTTGTTTTCCAGTACTAACCTGTGCCCACCACTTACTCCATTCTCTCTGTACAGTCCTTCCAAGTAACCAGCCTCAGTTAGTTGATGCTATAGGCCTAATATTAGAGCAAAGCTAAGAAACCCTGGGAGACAGCATAAAAAAAATCTCCAGCCTCAGTGCACCAGATCTTGCTAAACTAAAGCCAAATTCTGAGAATTACAAAATGGCCAGTAAGACACTGCCGCCTGCATGAGTCTTAGGGTCCTTCCTCCCCTTCCACTAACCGTGCTCAGTTAAACTTTTGTGTGGCATTTCTTTCCCAGGTGGAGTCTTTGCGGTGTTAATCCTGGCAGAGTCTTTGTGGTGAAAACCTCAGACTCTGGTCTTTGTTTTCAGAATCTCTGTGCTGAAGAAATCCACTATTTCCGACTGTGTAGACATAGGAATGTAGTTTTGTGGCTTACAGTGTGTATTTCTGGGGCAAGTCTTGGGGTGCATGGATTTGTACCAAAGTTAAGTGATGGATGGAATGTGGAAGGGTTAGGATACACTCTGTTGAGTCCTTTCCAAGTTGCCAAATATTTTTGTAAAGCCCAAGAGTACAGTCAGGCTTGGATTTCCTTTCCCAACATTCTCAGCTGGTTGCATTTGTACTTCTGTGGGAGTGTACCTGAGTGCTTGGATACTGAAGAGTTGGCATAGAAATATTCTCGGACAATGATGAAAGAAAGATATAAGATCTCCTGCCCAGAAGCTGAGTTTGATGTGGAAAGAAAATAAAATCAATTCCCAACTTGCCCAGTAATATTGTGCTGGTCAAACAAGTCATCCAAACCTGAACATTTAATGATTTTAAAGTAATTCTGGAGTTCCAGAGATTAAACATAGGAGCCAACTCTCAGAAGGCATGGTGAGATACTAAATCCTACATAAAATTAGAATTAAACTAGAAAAACATTAATTCTTGTACTATTGCTTCCTAATGGGTTAGTTTATTCTATATGCCCTGAAAGAGGAACAGTGTTACGCTTCAGTTAGAAAATGGTATAAGCTGCAATGCACATGTGTCTTGCCAAATACCAATTTTTAAGATATTTTTGAGACCTTAATAAAATGAACTTAAGTAGCACAGAAAGATGTTTCAGAGCGTAACAGTTAAGTAGACACCACTGAATTGGTTTGATAGACTTTTGTTTGGGGATAATAATTTCCTAATTTATTAGGATCCAAGCAATACTCATCTGTTTCAACCAAAGTAGCTCCCTTTTATCATTCTTAAATGCCTCCTGATATTGAGGATCTCAGTGTGATTTCATGGAAAAAATAGTACCCACTGATAAAAATAAAAGCATCAGACTCATTTATTTCTGAGGATCCTTATGGCCTCTGTAGTTATGATAGAATGAAAAAAGAGTTGAATCAGGAAGAGAATAGTGTGACAGACACTACTGGTGTTTTTGTAGATCCCACACCCCACTCCACCTCACTACTATCTTTCCTTATTCACAGATCACTGACTTTGTTCTGAGATTTGCAGCAACCATGGGTTCAGGGATAGAGACCATCCCTGGCCTAGAGATGATCTTGATTGGTCTATGCCAATCACAGTAGTCTTAATCACTAGACAGTCATTGGTTTAGTTATGAATATATGCTCTTCCTCTGGGCTTTGTACAAGTATAATCTCTTAGGAGTGATTGCAAAAGTCTTCCTTTGCTAGAAAAAAGAAACCCACAGTAAAATCCGTTTCCTCTGCTGGAACTCAGTATTTAGGGCCAGCTGTATAATTTGTGGGGCTCACTGATGAATGGATAAAGAAGATGTGGTATATATATTCTATGGAATATTACTCAACCATCAAAAAGAATGAAATCTTGCATTGGCAATGACATGGATGGGGCTAGAATGCATTATGCTGAGCAAAATAAGTCAATCAGAGAAAGACAAATACTGTATGATTTCACTCATATGTGGAATTTAAGAAACAACAGATGAACATCTGTTGGGAAGAAGGGGGGAGGAGAGAGGAAAACAAGCCATAAGAGGCTCTTAACAATAGAAAATGAGGACTGATGGAGGGAGCTGGATAGGGAATGAGCTAGATGGGTGATAGGTGTTAAAGAGGGCATTTGTTGTGATGAGCACTGGGTGTCATATGTAAGTGATGAATCATTGAATTCTACTCCTGGAACCAATATTGCACTATATGTTAACTCACTAAAATTTAAATAAAAATAAAGATAATAATTTGCGAAGCTCAGCAAAGGCTTAAAATGGGAAGATCCTTGTTCCCTTCCTCACCTGTCTCTCTCCACTTGCCATGGTGTCTTTTACTTGCTATTTTGGCACGGGCAACCTCATAGACATCTGAAGCCTCTCCCTGCAACTCAGCATGCAGAGCTCACATTACCCTTTCCCTGACCCTACCCACATCTATGCTCAGAACCCCACTGGAGGCAAAGGGTGGCAGTATTTTGGGCAGAGGCCAAGGAGCAGATGATCTAAAACCTGTTGAACGCAAATGGTGAGGCAGGACTGCACATGAGTCAAGGCTCCAAGCCCTCAGTCCTATGCTCCTTTGTCCCATTTAACCTCACTTACAAAACACAAATCCAAAGTAAAATTAAGAATTTCAAGATGGTGACCACAGAATATTAGCCCCTAGGCATGGCTCTTTTCTGAGTCTAGGGCCCCAACCAAACATACTGACTCCATGCCCATGAAGCCAGCCCTCATCTTTGTGTCTGCATGTGTTACCTGAGTCTGCCTCAGCCATCTTGAGACCATAAGAGGAACTTGGATGGCCAAGTTAAAGAAGAAAGACAAAAAGCACCTAGGTCTTTAACACTATTAAGCTACTAAATTAACCAACCTTGAAAACTGCCCAGACTCAAGAATTCTTACTATATGAGATAATAAATCCCTTGTTTTATAGGCCACTTTTACTTGTGTCTTTCATTCATCACAACTGAAAGTATTCTGATAGGAAAAATTACACATTGATGAAAAAAGTGTACAAAGGGACAAGAACAGTGTTAAGCTGGAGAGTTTTATCTGATGTTCAAATTTATAGCCAGTCCTCTAGTATAATGCAGTTTCTGCTTTTCCCCAATCACTCTGCAGGGCATGAGAGGGCCAGTGTGTTCACTGGAACCTAAGCTAGACAATGCCCTCACTTACACACCACCCCCTCACATTCCTCCTCTCTTAGAGGACTTAACAAGTTCAAGTAGGGCAGATATTGGCAAACTATGACATGGGATAAACACAACACCCACATTGATTTTTAGGTGCACAAGAACTGAGATAATGGAAAGAGGTTACTGTGAGCTTCAGGAAAGTTTGAGGCAAAATTATAAAATAAATGAGGTTTGTTTTAGGCTCACCTACTCTCTTTATGATAGAGACTCTTCCCTAGGTAAAGTTCTTAGATTCTATTCTTGGTCATTCCTATTGTCAGTGTTAACTAAAAACTCAAGGTGACATCTTACATAAAGGTTTTATTGCCTGGTCCCTAAAGTTCCTTCAGACTTGTTGGAGTTTTTATGATTCCTCATTGGCTGCTCTGAGTGTTCCGTTCTACAAAGAAATCCTAGGACAACGGATTTTTGGGGACTTCAAGAAGTTCCAAATCCATAAAACTCTTCCTTGAATTATGGGGTTAAAAGAAGAACCAATACCCTCTGAAAAAAGCAGCTTCAGGGAAAAGGTATGAGAGGCAGACCTTGAGGGATGTGTGCTTGATAACATATCTGAAGGGAAAGCCACTCTGTCTAGGAGATCAGCAGGTGTGCTGGCATGGACATGCTTCCCTCTGCCTGTGGAAGTGGGATATAACCCTTAGAAGCCTCTTCACCCGCTTTCTCATGAAAGTTTAGGCATTAAGCATGCTTTTTTAGACATTTCTGGAGATAAGAACAGGGTTCTGCAAATTATGGGTCATTTTTCTACTTTCATAGGTTATACTGGGTTGAATAGCATCCCCCTATAATTGATGTTCTCATGGAAATTCAGAACATGACCTTATTAGATGCAAGTGTACTTAGTTAAGATGAGAACATACTGGATTCCGGTAGACCCTAAATCCAATGACTGGAGTCCTTATAAATAAGAAGGTATGTGAAGACACAGAGGGAAGATGGAGATAGACTAGAGTTATGCTGCCACAAGCCATAAAATACCAGAAGCCACCTGAACCTGGAAAGGACAAGGAAGAAATCTTCCTTAGGGCCTTCAAAGGGAGCATGGCCCTATCAACACTTTTATCTTGAACTTATAGCCTGCAGAACTGTGAGAGAATACAGTTCTATTGTTTTGACCCACCCAGTTTGTGATGATTTGTTATGGCAGCCCTAGGAAACACATACACAGGTAAACAATGGAAGCTGGTCTCTCACTGGGGCCACTGACTAAGTAGAATGATAAGGCTTGAGAGGGGACCACTGCCTGGGCCAGGAATTTCAGAAAGGGAAATGGAGGAGGTACTTCCTCAATAGAACATCTACTAACAGCTGTGCATGGGGGAACAGAGCTCACCTTTCCATCTAGAAAGAGCCTGTGAAGTGAATGCTACTAACTTGGATGTTGTCTCACAGGTCAGCGGTCCAGACTGCCGGGTGCTCACGCGTACGCATCTGGGTTTCTCCCACTTCTACCTTTCCATCACAACCCTCTGCAGAACAACGCCGGCTCACAAGGCCCTCCTGTCTGAACCAGTGAGTTTGTTCAGTGACATCAGACAAGAAGGCTGATGCTGTTGGAAGGTCCCTCCCTACTAGATTAGCAGCACGTGGGTGAACAACACTCATACATTATTCAGAGGGGAAAAAATGTGGGCTTTGACTGAACTTTGAAGGCATCGGCAGCTATTCCAGAGGAGAGAGACCTATTGTTCTGCTTCACAGAACACAAAGAGCAAGTGGAATTCCTTAAGGCATAGCTAATGGAGTGCACACAGACGCTGTGATGAACTGGCCAGCGGACATCTTTTATGAGCTCTGAGATCCGTGCAGCGAGCCCTACTGCTCATCAGAGGAAGGATGTTCACACTTTTTCTACTTCTGTAAGGGTACAACCCAGTGCTACCAGGGTCAGGAGTTTCTGGAAGATAAAATGGTGTCATCTGTGGAGCATGTACTTGTCAACAGCACCAAGGTCCCTCAAAAGGGCCACCAGACAGATGAGGTTGGCCTTTATGGTGCTGTCTGGCAGATCCTTCCCTGAGAAATGGGAAGCCCTTCCTACACCATGGAAAAAGAAGAAAAATGGTTGTGAAAATCACTTTTTAAAAAGTTTCGCACCACATATTTCTTTGAAACCAGAAAATCATTTTCCAAGAATGGAAGAAGGAAACTCTGACCAAAAGGATCAAATGAAGGCTAATAGGGCCTCAGTCCAGAGCATCTGCAAGGGTTCTGCACTTATTCCTGTTAAAGGTTCTTTTTCAGTAACTAAACTTTAAATATTCTGTGGAAAACTTAGAACAAACCCTGGTAAAGATATGTATTTATACCCTGTGTTACCGTTCTGGATTTCAATAAAGACTGAGTGGGCGTTAGAGTGGGGAGAGGAGGGAGAGAGAGGATGATCTTGTTTATATTTTCCTTGGCAAAAATTTCTCAATCTGTGGATTAAACTGACCTGCCATTATTAAATCTGCTGGATTTCAAAGGTAGAAAACTGATTTATTAAGAAAAAATTTGTTGATAGTAACAATTCAATTTTTAAATTTGTTTTCTCACAGTAAGTACTTACGATGCTCCAAATTTAAAAAGTACAATTCAACTCGTATAATACTTACAGAAAGACATTAAAATTATTTATAAACTTATTTAACAGTATCTATAATGTTTAAGCTTGTTCTGTAAAGTATATTTTAGGAATTAGGTAATATTTGGGGAAGCTCCATGAATCATTTCAGGTTCCAGATAAGCCTTAATAAAAATCTTTAACAATTTTAGGTATAAAATTTATTCATATTCAATAATTCATCCAACACTAAAATCCTCACTTATTCAACAGATATTATGGAGCTCCTACCATGCTCTAAATACTGGGTTGGTAAGTAGGGACAGAAACAAGATTGGAAGAGATGAAGCCTTCATATGAATATGTGAATTAGGAAATATGTTCCTAACATTACCAAGTATCTCTCAGACTTCCTCTTTGATGATATATTCAAACTTTAAATGCTGAAAGATAAATTATTATACTAAAGCAAGAAGTAGTCATTATCAGAATTTCATATACAATTTTTCTAAGAACACAGTTTGTTTGATTTCTTAAGTCTTATATAATTTTAAGTTGACTACTCTGGATAGTCTTAAAGTAACAGACAAGCATTTAGCCTCCATATTGTATGGACTCATATTTATGCTCAGTAGTTTTGATGAATAACCAGACAGCTCTTCGCCTCAGTTTTTTTTCATCTGCACAATGGTAATAATGATCTGTACCTCATAGGATTGTGGGGTGATGATTAAACAATTTAATAAAGTGCTTGGAATAGTTCCTTGAATGCAGTAAAGTCACAGAAACATTTCTATTTGATTTTTTACAGTTGAGACGTGGTTTCAATAATACAATAAATTTAGGGTAAACAAGCTGTTGTGGGTAAGTAGAACGGGTCTCAGTTTCAGGAGACTTGAGGGTGAATCTTAGCACTGCTGCAAAAAGGTTTGGGCTTATTTTTACTGTGAAGCTAGAGTACATGGATCCCCTTTCAAAGGAAGGCAGCCTGCTTTCTGCTACTCATATGACAAATGAGGGAATTGAACTACATAGTCTCCAGCGCCCTGTACATCTCTAAAATTCTGTGACACTGTGATTCCAACGGGACCATAATTCAGGCCTGGGAAACATTTTGAGAGTGAACTACTTGGTTAGAAAAGTATTTCTTCAAATGGTATTTGTAGATATCATTGAAGGAAGCTCCTCCCACTGAAAAATTACTTCTATAAATTAAAGCAAGGTATTACAAGATGTTCAGGCTGGTGAAATGAATTTTTATATTTAATTTGAACATTCCAAATAAACTCGTTAGAAGAGCTTAGGGGTGGTCTGAATGAAGAATTGAGAAGCTGTTGTGATAGAGTGCCAGATGTTTTTTGAATTCTTCAAAGTGTTTTGTATCTATTATTTCATTTTCTCTGCCTTGACTGTAACTTTTTCAGAAGAGCTCTGCATGAGAAACCTGATATTCCAGGTTTTCCATCAGCCATATCATTGCTCTCTGAGGAGCAGATTACCTAGATTTTTGGGTCAACTTACTTATACGAATGTCTTTCTCTTGTGGGCATTTAAATTTTTTAAAAAGTTGCTTGGGAAAAGTTCACTTTCAAATAGCCAAGTTGCAGTTATATAAAGAAATATGAATTACACACCCAAGCACAGTCTTGAGACTTAGCAGCCTTTACAAGCAGCAGTTTTATTTCCATACATAGATTTTTAATCATTGGCACATCCTACTCAAAACCATACATTGGGGACTATATAATTATTTGTAACATTACCATGGTATTTAGATATATATAAGCAAACACATTGGGCTAAAAAGAAACATACTTGTGGGATGACAAAATATCTTACATTGCCTTGAGATTTTCTTACTAAAAATCCTTAAATTATTGTGACACATTGGGGACACATCTAAAATTTCAAAAACTTAAGGAAATTTCAGTTTAGTAGTTTGGGTCTACCTTGACTGAATATCATTGTGCCTACAAATTCTAACAAATAAATTGTCAAGTATCCATCATGATGATGAAGGGAAATATCCAATAAAAAGAATCATCAATTCACTGAGTATATATCACCATACTTCTATCTTCTATCTTGCAAATCATTCAAGTAAGATAAAATTAAATTCAGCCATTTTGCCAACATTTAAACATATATATGGAACATCTGCTATGTGCTTTTACCATTGTAATACCTCCTGGGTTAAGATATGGCATTTGTCTTTGGTGGTTTTTTCCTGTTTGTTTTTTTGTTTTTTAAATGTGGCAGGAGAGGTCACACATAAACACACAAAACAATCCCTCCAATTCCATTACTATCACCCTGGCCCAAGATGCCATGATCTCATCCCCAGATTTTTTTTTTCATGTCCTTTTTTTTCTTTCTTTCTCCCTCCTATAATCTTGTTCTGCATAGAAGTCAGTAATCATCCATTGCGCTTAAGAAAAAATCCACACTATTTAGCCTTGTCAGAGAGGGTGAGGGAGGGACGGAAGAGGAGGAGAGAAATCATCATGCTATTGCCCTAGCTTCATAGTTTTCAAATTCCTACACAATCTGGGTCTACCTAGTTCTCATAATTACACTACCCACGATCACTTCTCCTGTGCAGTTGCAGGCTATCTTCTCCCACCAGAATTAAGGTCAATGAGAGTGGGTGTCTTTACCTTTCTTGCTCTTTGTATCTGTGTTGTTTAGAACAGGGTCAGGCACGTAGGATGTACCCAATTAATATTGCTTGCAAATAATGAATGAATAGGAATGTATTATATCCTTTCTATATTTTGATATGTTAAATTTGCAAAATGTGTGCAGACATTAAAAATAGGATAGCCTTTCATAAGACTGTCACACATAATATATTCAAAAAGAAAATTTTTAAAAAATGAGATGGACAGTAAGCATAGGTATCATTCCCAGGAGGTTGAGACTTGAGTTGAGTTTAGAAAAACAATTTGAATTTTAAAAGGTGAGCAAAGAGATGAGGGATAACGTTCTAAGGAAGTAAAGGACCAAAAGTGAGCCAGGAGTGTGAGTAGGTGGATTGGTATAGTCAGAGGAAGACATTAAGGAGGTGAAAATGATAGACCCAAGCATTCAGGCTAAGGAAGAATAGAAACCGAAGTGTGGTAAAGAATGGCCAAACTATCAAAGGACTTGAACAGATTAGCAGAGGAGATCAGAATTTATTAAGTAGGAAAACAGAGGATTAAATATTTGGGGGGAGATAAGCATCATGACAAAACTAGTGTTTTAGGAAGATTCCTCTTGTAACACATGAAAGGTGAAATAAAGGAGGTAAATACTCCAGGCAAGAAGACTTGGTAGCCAATGCCAATATTTGGGAATAAGCTGAAAAGAGCCATAGTTAAGTTACAAAGATAACGTGGGGTGTGTGGGAAATGACAGACCAAAGAGGACAAAAAGAACTGAGGATGAGAATTTGGATAAGTGAGAAGGGAGAAAGGCAACCAAAACTAAGAAGACACCATGCGCACTAGGAAACTCTTCTATCCAATAGGAGACTGAATAAATGTAAAGCCATATTGCTTAAAGGTCAGCGTTATGTACCCAAACCTAAGGACTTCCTGTGTACCTCAGTTTCCTATGTCTTTCTCTGTATTTGGACAAAGTTAAAGTATGTCACTCTAGAACAGCAAACTGATGGTAACTAGAGGGGAGGTGGGTGGGGATGTGTGAAATGGTGATGGGGATTAAGGAGGGTACTTGTGATGAGCACTGGGTGATGTACGGAATTGTTGAATGACCACATTTAATACCTGATACTAATACAATACTGTACGTTAACTACACTGGAATTAACATAAAAACTTAGTAAATAAAAAAATATGGCTCTTTCAAAACCTCTCTGTGAGTTACCCATGTATATTTATATTTTCTTTTTTTTATCAATCAACAAATAGTTTCAACAATATACTGTGTACAACAAGCATCCATTAAGATATCTTCCAAGCACCTTTCTATGTCTACTCCATTCATAGAAGAGGGTCTTGCTGGTAATACCTAATTGGATACTGAAGTGGATTCCTAACTCAAAGTGGTCCAATCAGAAACCTGCCTTGAGACTTTTAAGCAGCACACAATAAAGAGAAGGGATCTGACACATGTTCATTCCGGAACTTCAGAGAAAAAGCTCATGAATTTGGATGAGATTTGTCTTCATCCTTTCTAATACTTCATTGTCCAAGTTTTGTTTGATATCTTGGAGTCTACCCAACATATTTCTTTTGTATTTTCTTATCTTTTAAAAAATCTTCTTCTGTTTTCTTTTTTTTTTTTTAAGATTTTATTTATTTATTTGACAGACGGAGATCACAGGTAGACAGAGAAGCAGGCAGAGAGAGAGGAGGAAGCAGGCTCCCTGCTGAGCAGAGAGCCCGATAGATACCGGGCTGGATCCCAGGATCCTGGGATCATGACCTGAGCCGAAGGCAGAGGCTTTAACCCACTGAGTCACCCAGGCACCCCAAAAATCATCTTCTGGTTTCTATTGCATATGACTCAAAGAAATTTAATCAATTCCTAGAGTAAAATACTTTAGAACTTGTATCAATTCTGGATGCAGATGTTTCTAGTGGAAATGGTAAATGAGAACAAAACAAATGTAACTTGGGAGCTTGGAAAGAAAGTTTGCACATTAATAAAACTCTTCACAAAATTCTTCTAAGGAAGGCAAGCAACACTTGACTCATGAACACAGGACTAGATTTCTGCTTGCCTTTCTCCTCCCAGAGAACTGATATTTTTGGAAGGGAGATTTTCTTGCATTTCTCCATCTTATCACCTCCCTCCTCAAAGGGAAAATTCTAAACGTGGAGGATCAGCTGTGGTCCTATTTAAAAAGGTAGAAGGGCGGTGTGCCATTATAGGAAACTGAAAAACTGGGGAGGACAAGATGACATAAGTACTTACAGGGTAGGTTAAATTACCAGAAATAACATGTGAGTTGAGACAGAACAGCTTAACCAAAGGTGTTGCTGGCTTCCCCTGGTAATTGGGATTCTAATAGTACAAATGCTTAGCAGGGTTGCAACACCCACTCTCCTACAGGTTGAATGCATATGAAAAGAGCAGTCTATTTTTGTAAGTGGTACCCAAGGAGATTTCTACTTAGTTCAGTACTTCAGTTCATTAACAAAAATACTTTTGTGTTACAGTTGATTGGCTTTATGTTCTGGTTTGCTTCAGAGTATTTTGATGTGCTCACTGAAGCTCACTAAAAAAGCTCTTTTAAAAATAAGCATCAAGGGGCTCCTGAGTGGCTCAGTCATTTAAATGTCTGCTTTCAGCTGAGGTCATGATCCTGGGGTCCTGGGATCAAGTCCCGAGTCAGGCTCCCTCCTCAGCCGGGAGTCTGCTTCTCCCACTGCCTCCTACTCTTCCCGCTTGTGCTCACTCTCTCTGATAAATAAATAAATAATCTTAAAAAAAAAAATAAAAGAATCAGTAAGAGGGCACTAATAGTATTCCTTCATTTATCCATGCATTCAAAAATATATATTATGCTGTCAGATATCCTGCTGGAAAGTGATTTTATAGGTTGTTTTAAGGATGCAGTTGTTGTTTGCATGAGTCTTGCTCTGGTAGAGAGTCAAACACCAAACAAAGAATGGTATAAAAATAAGACTACAAATTGTGTCATGTCAACTGAACTATGAGAAAATATGGGAAACAGGAATTTAGTTTCCATTAGTGAAGATGATCAAGAAAATTTCTGAGAAAGACTTATTTGAGTATGGAACACTGGCTGTGCCTTAGCCAAGAAAAGGGGAAACATGGGATGGGTTTGGAAGCAAGAAAATGGTATTCCAGAAAAAATGACATGCATGCACAAAGGTCTTGTGGAAAGAAAGAACTCAGTGCCTTTGAACAAATGAAAGGGTCCAGAGTGGCTGCGGCATAGTGAGGCGGGTGTGGCATGCCATTAGAAGAGGCTAAGATGACGGAGGTCCTTATAGGAGAGATTAGGGACTTGGATGTCCTCTTCAGTGTGACAGGAAGCCATTGAAGGTGGTGATATGAATATCATTTTATTTTATTTTATTTTAAGATTTTATTTATTTATTTGACAGAGAGAGATCACAAGCAGACAGAGAGGCAGGCAGAGAGAAAGAGAGAGAGAGAGAGAAGCAGGCTCCCTGCCGAGCAGAGAGCCCGATGCGGGACTTGATCCCAGGACCCTGAGATCATGACCTGAGCCGAAGGCAGCGGTTTAACCCACTGAGCCACCCAGGCGCCTCATGAATATCATTTTAAATGTTGTAAAGACTATTCAGGCTGCTGTGTTGAAAATGGGTGTTGGGGCACCTGGGTGGCTCAGTGGGTTAAAGCCTCTGCCTTCAGCTCAGGGTATGGTCCCAGGGTCCTGGGATCGAGCCCCACATTGGGCTCTCTGCTCAGCGGGGAGCCTCCTTCCCCCTCTTTCTCTGCCTACTTGTGATATCTTGCTCTCTGTCAAATAAATAAATAAAATCTTTAAAAAAAAAAAAAGAAAGAAAGAAAAGAAAATGGGTGTTGTAGATCAACAATAGAAGCAAGGAGATCAGTTTGAAGGTTAAGGCAGTAATCCAGGGGAAGGATGAGAAGCGAGTGATTGAGCATGGCCATTGCAAAATGACTGGAGTTTCGCTTTATCTACCTTAAAAATTTGCTAGAATCTACATACTGCTTGACTTGGAAAACTACTTTAAAAAGGCATAGGTAGGGGCGCCTGGGTGGCTCAGTGGGTTAAAGCCTCTGCCTTCGGCTCAGGTCATGATCCCAAGGTTCTGGAATCGAGCCCCGCATCGGGCTCTCTGCTCAGCAGGGAGCCTGCTTCCTCCAATCTCTCTCTCTGCCTGCCTCTCTGCCTACTTGTGATCTCTGTCTGTCAAATAAATAAATAAAAATCTTTAAAAAAAAAAAAAGGGCATAGGTATAGTGAAATGGCACAATTTCATCTGCGGTGTTTTTGTTTGAGTATTTTATTTTGCTTTTAATTTTTAAAAAGCTTAAAAATACAAATGTGCATAGAAAAGAAAAGAAAAAACTACATAGTTTAGATACATACCTCCACATGCATTTTTTAAAAACATCTATTAATTTGAGAGAGTGATAGAGAGATGGCAGGGGTGGGGAGGGGCAAGAGAAGGAGAGGGAAATTCACACCGATTTCACACTCAGCATGTAGCCCAACACCGGACTTGATCTCGACCCTGAAATCATGACCTGACCCAAAACCAAGAGTGGGATGCTCAACCAACTGTGCCACCAAGGCACCCCCAAATATACACATGTATTTACCTAAAATATAAAATCATATTATATGAACTGTTTTGTTACTTGTGATTTACAATTAACCTGTCATAAACATGTTTCCTTGTCAAGATCTGCAGATCTTCATGCTTCTAATGGCTTATTGATCTTCTTACTGTATGAATGAATCACAATTTATTCTATAATTTTTTATTGATAGACATTTAGATTATTTCTAATTTTTCACTATTACAACTAATGCTGCATTTTCATTATTATAAATAATATTGCAGGGTACATCTCTATGTATTTCTATACACATTGAAACACAGTTTTAGGGACATTTTTATAAAATTAATTACTAGGAATAGACTTGCAAATCCCAGGGTTTGGGGTGCTGGATGTGAGGCTCAGACCACTAGCCCCTCGGGGATATACTCCATATTTGTGAGACCCCTTCTGCTTGTGGGTTGCCACACCACAGGTAGGGGTTTTGGTGAAATTGCCTCTGCCTCTCCCATTTATCTCCATGTGGCTTTTTGATCCTTTGTTGTGAAGGAGCTGTTCAGCTAGTTTTCAGGTCTTTTTCAGAAAGAACTGTTCTATATGTAGCTGTAGATTTGGTGTGTCCCTGCATGGAGCTGAGTTCAGGGTCTTTCATTAACACCATCTCAAACCCTCTCCTCCCTGAACATTGCACAGATTTTCAGAATGACAATATTAAACATGCTACCCCAGGGCATCCATTTGTCTTAAAAACACTGACTTCATGTCTCTCTTCTAAGACCAGGAAAAAAAAAAATCTGCTCTTCCATAATCTATTTTAGTATTAACTACAAGCCTGTTATCCCACTTACTGTCTTTTCCAAGCCACCCTTTCCTTTCTCCTCGTTCCTTTTTCCCTTCCTATGAAAACACTTGGGACTTATGCCTCCACTGTACCAGATCAGTTATTTACATATTCATGTATGGCCCATTTTATTGTATTTCCTAGTAGGTTTTGTGTTTTCTTTTTTAAATATTTTATTTATTTGACAGAGAGAGATCACAAGTAGACAGAGAGAGATCACAATAGGCAGAGAGGCAGGCAGAGAGAAAAAGGAGGAGGAAGCAGGCTCCCTGCCAAGCAGAGAGCCCGATGTAGGACTTGATCCCAGGACCCTGAGATCATGACCTGAGCCGAAGGCAGAGGCTTAACCCACTGAGCTACCCAGGCGCCCCTCCTAGTAGGTTTTTATTTTTATTTTACATTTCTCATGAAATCATCAGTATCATTAGATGAATAAAACATGTTCTCTATTTTTTATATAACATCCTCTATTCTCCATGACCAGGACACACACACAATCTAGAATAGTTCTCTGTCCGAGACAATCCCAGCAAACGTCGCTGCCTGACTTTACTGGGGAGCACCATGCAGCTGCTGTGTGGGACGCATGAGGACAAGGCCATGTATGTGTTTGTCAATGGTGACTGCCTCCAAGGGCAATACCTAAAGCAGGACACAATCAATATTCAGCAGAGTCATTTCTTCGGCGCTGAAATGAAGCTGCAGGAATCTTGCTGTCACGGATACATACGTGGATGCCTGCAACTGTAAATTCACCCACCCACCTGCATAACTCAGTAGAAACAATTCCCCCAGCTTCGGAGGACATCCCCCTCACCGTGGGTCAGATAACAAACCTTCAGGGGACACAGTCATAAGCAATGAGAGATCGAGAAAGTTGAATCCCAGGGATAGAAACCTTTAGCAGCAGAGTGTAATTACAGGATTCTGGCTTATGTGTTGCTCTTGATTATTCATTTTTTGCCACTTCTTATCTCTTTCCTTTGTCTCACCATCACCAGACAATAAACTGTTTTATTTGAGTAACTAGAGAAGGCGATGCTTTGGTGCATCAAACGTTCTCTTCCCTGGGTACTGCCACCATGGTTTCATAGTTAATTTGGATTCACAGATATTCTGCATTTTACCATATGTCCCTGCAAACACATACCTGCATGAGTCACAAAGATATTCAAGATCTTGCAATGACAGGGGCATCCTTAGGAAAACCAACACTTCATGTAAAGTATTATACGTACAGAAAACAAACTGAAACTGTTCTGACCATACCACATACCTTCGAAATTGTTAATTTGGGGGAAAAAAATCTTATTTATTTACTTTGTGTCACTCACACAAAGGTGAACTATGAATGAACCTTCTCTCTGTGCCACTTAGTTGATGTTTCTTGTTGTTTGGTAATCATATAAAATGGGGGGTTTATTTTCAATTAAGCAGTTTTCCTGTGACAATAATGAGTCTATCATTGCTTTTTAATTTTCAACTGAAATGTTCTCATCAAATAAGGAGGCCATTGTCCAGAATACGGAATTGTCCCTTCCTGAGATTCTCTTGGATTTCATTGGAAATGAGTTCCTCCAAACACTGACCCAGCTCAACCCCACTTAGTTTCTCAGAGAAGATGAGCTCATATCCTGGTGGGGTGGCACTCTGCATGGTACAGTTCCAATAATATGACCATTGCTTGTGTATAAAATAAAGCTAAGAATTTTGGATTGTACAGCTAGCTAACAGAGAAGGGTACTGTCTGTGTGGGAAACACTACATGATTCATATTTTCTTTGAAAAATTAAAGTCATATTTCTTTGATGTGTCAACAGTGATGACTGAAAGCAGATTGCAGAGTCTTTGTACTCAACTGAAGGGAGAAAGTGTCAGAGAAAGCAGGAGAGCGAATGAGAGACTTTTCTTAGATCAAGCAGGAAGAACAATATTGCCAGAAAATACACCTAACCCAAGTGCACCATCCTTGGAATGTTCTAGCAGCATAACCTCATGGTGTGAGAGAAGCAACAGTAAGAGAAAAATGTGAACAGAAATCCTTACTCTTGTTTAGCTATGAAAATACATGAATGGAGGGCACTGAGATCATCTGAATATTTGTGTGAGGCAAGAAAACAAGGACACACATTGAGGGAGAGAACAGTCAGGAAGAGGAAGATGCTGTTCCCAAAATAATCTGGAGCCATGACTGGAACGCTCTATTCAGACTCTCTTGTCTACCCTTCCCTTCCTCTGTCATCATTCTGTTGCGATCACATCAGCAGCACTTCAAAGAGTTCAATCTCAATTTATCCCCATGCCAAACATATATCACACTGGCCAAAATAAGAGGTGAGAAAAGGAGCTGTATGTACAAAATAGTTTCTCTTGATTGATTAAAAATAGAAAGTCCCATTCTATTATCCTTGAAGGGATGCGAGTAGCAAGTGGGAGGTGGCTGTCTTCTCAAGTTGGAGAGAAATTTGGGGAGGTGGTTAAAAGGAAGAAAGGTGATTCACCCTTTTCTTTAGGGCAGTAGCCCTCTAAATGATCTCTGCTTCACTGATTTCCATAGTTTGGGGTTTTGGCCATGTCAGCTGCTAGTTCCTTCAAGAGCTCAGTCACAACACTTTACTCCCCTAATGGCTCTGTTTCACCACCAGGATTTTGGAAGCTACAGTGGACATGTTACTGAACGCTCTGGGTCTTCTTGTCAGTGATGTTGCACTCAAGCCAAGGAAGGGACAGAATGTGGGAGGGCTCAGGGAAAGCAGCTCCACTCACTTCTGCATCACTGAGCAGACACTAAGAGAAAGAAGAACCCACTGTTCCCTCTGGGACTGCACAGAATTCCCAGCCTTCATGAGGAACTCAAAATGTTCCAAGGCAGCCACTGCCCCGCTTCTGAACAATGCACTCTTTCTCTAAGAAGGCGCTCTCAACTCTCAAAAAAACAGGGCTGTTAATATTAATAATTAGTATTATTAGTATTGATTACTAATATAATATGGGCAGTCAGAATCTTGCCAGAGAGACAACTTAACTGGGAAAATGGGGCAAGCCGAATGAGGGACTCACAACTATGGTAATGTGGTGAATTTGCAGGCACTATATCCAACGACAGCGGCTCTGAGTGGAATCAAATGTAATTTCCGTGAAAATAAAATGAGTGGTGCTGAGGAGTGGATGCTCCAGCATATCACCAGCGTAGAGCCGTTCTGGTTGAAATCTGAAAATACTCTTATTAAACGGAGTTAGAAAGAACATCTGGCAAGGCTTCCTCCAGTGCTTTTCAGGAAGTTTTACAAAATGGTAGGGGTGGGAGCCATCCCGAGGTAGAGAATATCATGCTGACAGACCTAGCGTCATCGGCTTGCAAAGACCTCATGGAATGTGACAGGCTGGAAATCTAGGTGGTATAATGAGGCACATACACAGTATTTTCAAGGGTGCTAGCAGCTATTTCATAGCTCTTTTCCCCCAAGGCAAGTAAGGTTCCCAAATTCATCTGTCTATTTCCATATATTTTCTTTTTCTTCATCGTTCCTCCCCCTCGATCAGATGCACTGCCATTCAGTGGATTGTGCCAGATTTCAAATATATACATCCCTTGAGGAAACAAAAGATACTCAGACTTCTTGACCACTGGAATGGAAGCGAACATCTTACTAGAGGATATATGATCAAAAGTGTTGTTTTCTAAAGATAGTCTCAAGTGAGATTTATGGCTTGCTTTATTCGGGAATTATATTTTGTTCGAAATCATCAATGTTGTCTTGCATCAACACTTTAAAAATTCTTCTAATTAAAGTAACAAATCATCAAAGTTCATATAAGACAAGTACATATAATGTCTCTTATTTTAGAAATGGGCAACAGAGAATAAGATCGAAGCGGTAAATAATAAGGATAATGTGGACGGAACAGGGGTTATATAATTGAGATGTCCCAGTTTTCTGCAGAGGCTGACCTCAATTACACACAGAATAAAATATCAGAGTTTGCAGTTTCCCTGATGTGAAATTAAGAAAAATGTTACAGATAAATGTAGAAAATTTTATGCACATATATATAAAGGGAAACAGAAAAATCATAAAGTTCATCTTTTAATTTTATGGATGGTCTTTCATATTTAGCCCTGGCAATGAACTGCTTTTATAAGATAATACCACACAAGGCTGTAACTCTTTTTTCTAAGTAGAGTTTTAGGTCATCTAAACAATGTTGGATTTTTTCTCTGCACAGCAGCGGGTAGTTGAAAAACCCATGACCTCTTTGGAATTTTAGGTATCCCCATACTTTGTGGGGAGAAAAGCAGAACTTAGTACAATGGGCAAGAAATTTTGAGTTAGTAGATCCATTTCTTGCCCTGTTCATTTTCTCCAGCTCTAACATGAAAATCATAACCCCTTTCTCATATGTACTAGCTGTGAGAAATTTTCTGAGCCATCTCTGCCTTATTCACTCTCTTCCTCTTCTCCTTCCCTCTCCTTATTGTCATTTTTGCTCTCTCATTTGTTCTCTCATCCTTGGGACCTATATTCTGAGGGTAGCAAGAAGTTCCTTATCAGAAACATTCAGCCACTGCCTCATGGCCCAGGAAGGGGGACTTCTAGTGAGTATGTGCAGATAGGAGAACAAAGACAGGAAAGCAAGAGATGTTCCTTAGGAGATCTTCCTGCTAACATACCCCCAGAGCTTTGATACTGAACTTAGACTCCCAGGATGAGCCTGACTGCTCCGTTCACCTGAGGTTCTGATGGACCTTGGTTCACTTTGTCAGGCCCTCAGGGTGCTATATCTTCCTGAGGATTTCCTAGAAAAGGTTGTACACAGACAACGATGTTTTGTAGGAATATTATACCTCCTGACCTCTCATCTGGAGTTTAAGAGACAGTCATGCTTGCAATGTACATAATTAGCCAAAATGTAAGTATTCTAGAGATAAAATAATCATATCATCATCATCATCATCGCTAATGTTTTACTAACTTGCAGGTCCAGTATTAAGCACACGGCATTCATTACATTATTCAACACATCAATATTCTGAGACCAGGAGCATCATCATTCCCAAATCACAACAAGGAAGCCTACATTTTCCCCAAGCTCACACAGGCAGAATGTGACCCCAGGCCATTCGCCTCCAGATCCAGCACCTTAAACCACTGTACTCTTAACAACCATGAACTACTCTTTCACACAGAAAAACCAGTCTGCTCACTTTCCACTTGGGGACTATCGTGATGCTAATTTGTACCAAGCCATTCCCATCCTGTTGGCATCGTCTGAGGCAGCTGCCGGCCACAGTACCTTCTGTAGCCCCTCATTTCAGTAATGCCAACTCTCCTCTCATTCCTGGCTTTGCTTAAGGTTTTGCCCTTTCTTCGATTTTTCTTGAGGCTTGCCCTTTCTTTGATTTCACATTCCTGCTCCTTTTGCCTCCCTCTCTGATCTTGAAAAGTCCTCTGAGTTTTGCTTTGCTTTCGAAAGCTATCTTCTTTTGCAGCACCTTTGTTGCTGCTGGCTTCCGAGAAACCCAGTCCTCTCTTTCCATCCCTTTTAACTAGTCTCCTAACATTCTCCATGGTAACAATTAAAGGCTGGGGAAGCACTTTACAATTTACAAAGTACTGTAAGAATGTGAGTTGTTAATAATTAATTAAAACGTCATTATTCTGAGCAGCAGATACAATCTGAATACAATCAGGCCGTGTATTGCTGATACACAGCCTGAACCGAGGTTAAATTCTGTTATTACCACTTCCTGTATGCTTGTACTAAAGTAAGTGACCCACACTTTCTGGGCCTCCGTTTTCTTCTGTCTAAAATGAAGATAATCACGCTTACTTCCCAACGTGGTTGTGTAAGATCAGACTTGATATAGGGTGCCACTCATAACCAATGTTCACCAGCGCTACTAAGGGTCTGGCCCGGTGCTAGGGACTATATCTGGTGTGTTTGGACATTAGGCCTTTAAAGAGGTAATTAATGCTAAGTAAGTTCTTAAGGATGGAACCCTGACCCAAAGGAATTAGTGTCCTCACAGGGAGAGAGTCCCCTGCTGTGTACTGCACACAGAGAAGATGGCAACCATGTGCGGCCAAGAAGAGGGCCCTCTCAAGAAATCAAGTCCACAGACACCTTGATTTTGGACTCCTCAGCCTCCAGAACTGTGAGGAAATTTCTATCCTTGAAACCACTCAGTCTTTGGTATTTTCTTATGGCAGGTGACGCAGGCTAATACAACACCTACACGTGTTACCTTACATAGAGATAAAAGGGCCTCTAATTACCCTTGTTTACAAAAAAGAAAGCCAGAGCTCAGAGAGATTATGTAAAATGCTTAAGCCCCCATGAAGCAGCAGATGGGGGATTTGAATTTAGCCCAGTCTGACTCCACAGGGGGGGTCTTAGTCACATCCTGTATTTACTAAAATGCACCAAGGTGTCCTGCAGTGTTCAAAGAAGGTGCTCTCTTTCCCCAGAATATCCAGCCCAGTTGTGTCTGTTGGCCTTTAACAAGAACTGAAGGGCTGCCATTTTACCAATGCAACCTCAAGGCTTCCATAAGAAATCTTTACCTTTTCTGGTGTATTCCGTCCAAATGTTACCTACGTGGGAAATAGTGAAGTGATAAGGAGTTTTCTCTCATATTTAAGAATGCTTTTATAAGAAGTAAATCACCAATTTAAAATTTCTATAAATGTGCACTGATTGTCCCTAAGAAATCTGTTTTAAAAATGTTTAATGGGCTGTCTGGGTGGTATAGTCAGTTGGAGCATCCAAATCTTGGCTTCAGTTCAGGTTGTGACCTCAGCGTGGTGAGAGTGAGTCCCACATGGGGCTGCACACTCAGCACTCAGTGCAGAGTCTGCCTAACACTCTCCCTCTCCCTCTGCCCCTCCCCCCACTCTCTCCCTCTCTCTCAATCTCTAAAGGAAATAAATAAATCTTTAAAAAAGAAACACTATTTACTATTATTTTTTGCATTGTTTTTCTTAGATACAATTTGATACTTGGTAATCTGACAACATGTGAATCATAGTATACTTTACCTGAATATTAGACATTGCTCAGATTGGCTGGTGTTTTGATATATGTATTTCCATCAGATAACTCAGAGCAGTAGCACTCAATAAATATTTTAAAATGATATTTATAGGTAATATAAATTTTAATGACAAGTATAATCTCAAAAAAGAATACAATGTCACATCTATATTATAAAGAAGAATTTTTAAAATTTAGAATAATATAATTACTATTTCAATGTGATTTCCATAGAAAACAAAATGAAACAGTTGTTTGCTTCTCTCCATAAAATTGCCATGAATTTGACAGATACAAATGTGTTACACTGAAGAACCGAATATCATAAGGGGATTATCATCAGTGAAGGAATTTTCTAAAATAGTAAACAACTCTTAGTAAGGTTCCAAAATAAACAAAGAGCAGGAAAACACAAGAGAACTCATTCCTTAACTAGCAAACATGAGTCAAACAACACGGGCAATTTGCTCCCATCTTCTGCCCAACCCCCTTCTCAGCTGGAGGTGGGCTGATTGATGTTCTTATCTTGTTGATGTGCGAAGACACAGATGTAAGAGCAAAGCCAGGCATAAATATAACAGGCAGTTTATTTAGGGGAACAGTGGGGGAAAGTTGGATTATTCTACTAGGGTCATGAACTAATAACCAACTACCCAGGAGATTCCTGGAATTGCTGCTGCTGTTCGGGAAGTTCCAGCCAGCCCCAGAACCCAGAACTGTCTCCCAAAATGCTAAGTTGGAGCAGACAGTGCCTGAAGGTAGAACCATACTCCATCTAAGACCTGGACATATTTGGATTGTGGATCTTGCATTTAAGCCAATGGAATCATCACTTCTCAGTTGACTGTACAGTTTTACCTTGGCCATTTAATTAATTTACAGTAACATTACCCAGCATTTTATACACTATTGGCTTTTTAGACTCTGTTTATCATGCTATTGTGGAGTTTTACGTGAAATCTTCTCTTGCTTTATCTGCTAGTTTCATTCTTGGAAAATTCAGTGTGTATTAATGCAATGCAAAACTTTATGCATACATGTCACTCGAGTTAGATTCTAGCTTGAGATCATTTTTAAGATGAATGAAAAAGGGAATAAGTTAATTCCCTTTTTGAATACCTGGAAGTAATCTCAAAAGTCCTATGGGAGCCAGAATAATTCTTTGTTGTATGGGATTATTCCCACATATTGCTGGATGCATAGCATCACTGGCTCCTACCCACTAAATTCCAGTAGCTTTTTCCCCCAAACCCTCACTGGATCTATTAGTTAAAATTCTTTTTAGAATACAGTATTTCCTGGGGCACCTAGATATCTCAGTCCGGTAAACATCAGACTCTTCATTTTGGCTCATGTCATGACCTCAGAGTCATGAGATCAAGTCCCACTGGGGATCCTCGGTGGGGTGCTGGGTGCTGGGCATGGAGCCTTAAGATTATCTCTCTTACTCCTTCTTCCCCTCCCCTGCTACTTGTTCTTGTGCTCTCTCTCTTAAAAAAAAAAAAAAATACAGTATTTCCTCCTTTGGGAACCACTAAAAGAAGTTAATAAAACATTGGCTTTGGAGTTAAGGATACCTGAGTTCTAATTCTAAGCTGGACTTTGGATAAGCTATTCAAATTAAGACGGCTTGGAGTTCAAGTCCATAGTAAAAAGTCCCTTGAAATACTTGACTCAAATACCAACACTTTTACTTAGAAATTGAATCATTTTCTTCATTTAGCAAATTTCATGACTATCTATTATGTTCTAGGGCCTTTAATAGATAGTGTGTGTGTGGGAGGGGGTGGATGGGGAATGAAACATGAGATAATATATCCCTGCCTTTGGGAAGGAACAGGAATTGTGACAGAAACAGATATGTGAACCTATTACTGCAACAACTGGAAAAATATTTTGTTAGTCTAGAGCTGCCAGAATAAAACAAATTCAAGATAGCCAGTTACATCTGAATTCCAGATAATACGTCATTTTTAGTATAGGTAGGGCCCATACGTTGGAGGTATTTGAATTTTAGAGAAATTGCCAATGCATAAAATACTTATATGGAAAAATTATTTGTTGTTTAATATAAAATTCAATTGCATTTGGGTCTTCTGCACCTTATCTGGTAACCTTGTTAGTGATTGATATGATCAATATATTAACATTACCTCATGCCATGCTTAGCCGAAATACTTCAAAATAATGTAATCACTAACGTATAGAGACATTTAAAGCCTAATATACCTTTACGTATAGATGAGAGTTTGTATTTAAAATATGGCCCATTTAGTGATCTCTTTGACAGCACATAAACTAAAAAAATGGTCCATTTACAGATAAGAGGGCTTACTAAGCAAACCTAAATGAAAAATGGGACTTGGAGTTTAAAAAAGAAGTTATTTTATAAAAACACATATTTTTAAAAATCTTAACTGTGTTTCTTTCTTTTTTTTTTTTTAAGATTTTTATTTATTTATTTGACAGACAGAGATCACAAACAGGCAGAAAGGCAGGCAGAGAGAGTGGAGGAAGCAGGCTCCCTGGTGAGTCAATCCCAGGACACTGGGATCATGACCTGAGCCGAAGGCAGAGGCTTTAACCCACTGAGCCACCCAGGCGCCCCTAAACTGTATTTCTTAATCTTGGGGCCCAAGGCTAGGTTTCCTGATCCCTGTGAGATAGTACACTTTTTGTGTGTCTCTGCACTTTTCCGGAAAAAGGGATCACAGTGTCTGTCAGAGTCTCAAAAATCTTAAAAACCCAAACATGTTAGGAATAACTGAACTCAAAACAAAGTTCAGAAACCACTCAGAGAATAAACCAAGGAAATTTCATTCTCTTCCACAAACATTTTCCAAGAATTTCACTCCTTTTATTTAAAGTCTTTATTCCAGAGAAAGGTCGCTTAAGTAATGTAAGTCCTTGGAAGGACCTGATAACCACCTTATCATTCAACAGTGTACAGAAAGGATGGCATTTTCAATGACTAAAGCACTTTCCTTCGAAATTTCCTTTTCTTATCTCTATGCTAAATGAAATAAAATGGAAAGACTGTACAAACAGATGGGTGATTTTATTATTTAAGCATTATTCCGTTTATGCCTCCTAAGCTTTTATTACCTCCATCCTCAAATATTGTTTTTTTTTTTTATTTTTTTTATTTTTTAAGGGGCAACATTACTATTGTTCATTAAACAGCATGATGACTAGTCTGTCAGGGTGTTAATGGTCCTAAAAAGATCACCACCTACTCCTATATACTTTAATAATAAAAATTCTCTTTCACAAAAATCCTATTGTCCTAGTAACTTATGTTAATTTCTTTCATTGAAAAATGGAACTAATACTGCCTGTTCTGAAGGTGTCAGTTCAGGCTTCTATAACAGAATGCCATAGGTAGATTATGTGGTGTGAACATCAGAAATGTATTTTCGTGGTTGTGGAGATAGGGAAATGGAAGATCAGGGTGCCAGGCAATGCAGTTCCTCGTGAGAGCCCTCTACCTGGCTTGCAGATCTCTGTCTTCCCATACCCTTATGTGGCAGAGAGAGACAGATACTGAGAGACTGGGAGAAAGCAAGCTCTCTGGGGTCTCCTCTTGGAAGGACATTAATCCCATCACAAGTTCCACCTTCATGATGCAATCATGTCCCAAAGGCACCACCTTCAAAACCACCACATTGGGGATTCAAATTTTAACATATGAATGGGGTCAGGCACAACTATTCAGTACACAGCAGAAGGCTACTGCGCCATAAATATGTGAAAGGGCTTTAGAAACTTTAAAGCACCGCATCAACTGAAAGTGTTGAAACTATAAGGCATGAATAAAGTCAGATGTACAGTACTAACAAAAGCAGCTAACCTTCATTAAGTGCTCATTTCGTTCAAGTCATTATATACATCATCTCATTTAATCTTCAGCTATGTCTGTAATGGCACTTTCATTATTATTACTAATAGAAAATACCAACTGACAGATTGATCATACCTACATCATGTTCTCTGGAAAAGATAATAATGTTAACAAATTTCAGACATGTTTGACCAAGCCAAATCACAGGGAAAATTACAAAAACATTAGGAGTGAAAAACTTGTAAAATCACAGGATGGCAGAGATAATAAGAAGCTTGAACTGAGGGCTGCTCAGTCATATAATCCATGAATGAACATGAAGGCGATGACTTCACAGCTAGATACAAATTAACAAATTCAAGTTGTAGAGGAAGTGGAAAAGAAATGCCAAATGAAAGGACCACATTTGTAACAACTGTTACCTCTGAGGGGGCAAAGGAGATGGAGGTCTATGACCTTGCACTCTGTATGCATTAGTGGCTCACGCTCAAGCCTTCTAATCAGGGGCATACATTCAGATGCCAGTGTTTATTTCTAAAACACATTCAAAGAGTTTGGGCAACCCTGTTCTGTAAAATATAGTCTCAGCTAAATTTTAGCTGAAGTCCTTTCTTCTAGGACTGCTACTAAAATTCAGCAAAGCACTATGTGAAATGAAGAATATAAAAATAATCACAACACAGTTCACAACATCTGAAAACAAAATTAAATCCTCTGCTTAGATGCAGCAGGAAAACTTTGACTTTGTTTCAATCATCTGAATTGAGTTATGTCTGTCTGGAATTAGTTCATTTGTAAAAACATTCTTTAGTGAATAGATAAATTCCTTATGATCTACTGGCATTTGCAGCTCTGAAAAAAAAAATTACTCTGTCCTGGGCATAATTATTTAATATTTATATGTTCTTTTTCTCACATTTGCAGGATGTGCTTTCTGATGACTTTATGAGATACAGAACAGTTAATTGCATATTTACAAGGTGCTTCAGGAGAATTCCCAGCTCTACTCTTCTCCGTTACAATTACCATCGACTTCTGGTAGCTGTAGGAAAAGCTGTTTTTTGCACAGAACTTATATTTTACGTGCTTTTGATTAGCATCCACTGGCTGTTAAAAGCACAAATGAGTAGAACCATTTTGGGTAAGGTTTTGGGGCTTGTCTGGGGTGGGGAAGACACTATTTCAGTCAGGTTTACTCAAGTAACCCTCTCTGGAAGACAGCTTTTCCATCTTCATGATCTGTGATAACCCAGAATATTAATTTGCCTGCATAAACTAAGCGACATTAGTGTTCACAGTGGGCCAAAGGATAATCAAACACTGATACTTGAGTGCTAAGAGAGAAAATATCTATTAAACACTTAAACTCTGTGACGAGCACTTTACATGTATTTTCCTAGTCCTTATAATAACCTCCTAGAAAGGATCTCTTACACCTCTATTTTTATGAATAAGCAAACTGAGGCACAGAAAGGTTACACAACTTGCTCAAGGTCACATAGTTAATAAGTGGGGGAAATTTGAACCCTCTAGAGTCTAACCCTAAAATCTCTACTTACAGTTCTCTGTCAGTATGCATCAGAATCACATTACTTCCTTTATCCAATAAATTCCCCCCACCCTACACTGGTCACATGCACGTCTCAGTCTTCTGAAATGATTACATGCCAAAAGTACCACAAGTTCAGATTAGCTTTGAAGACAATGAATGACGTAGAACATTCAGGAAAAACCAGTACCAGGTGATGTCAATTGAGGCTCATGAGTTGTGACAGCCTACACAATACCGTATGTGAGGCATTAGCTTACTGGAATGTACATATAAGCTTCCTGGCCCTCAGCCATCCTATATGTTTTCTGTTTTGCTCACCTCATTGCAGATGGGCTCGTTTTATTAGGGGAGATGCTCGAGTGTGTAATCAGTAACATGAAAACAGAACGTGGCAGCTGTCTAGGTTACAGAAGTTCTTACGTGGCCCATGCATGTGTCCACAGATACACAGAACCCAAGCATAAAAGCATCAAGACAATGCATATTGCTCAGGAGAAATTTGCCAATTAATAGTACCCCCTCTAAAGTGCCAGGGAAGGACACCTGGGCGGCTCAGTCAGCTAAGTGTCTGCCTTCAGTGGGTCATGATCCCAGGGTCCTGGGATCGAGCCCCACATCGGGCTCCTTGCTTAGCAGGGAGCCTGCTTCTCCCTCTGCCTTGCTGCTCCCCCCTGCTTGTGCTCTCTCTCTGACAAACAAATAAGATCTTTAAAAAAAATAAGTAAAATGCCAGGGAGTTGGGTGCCAATGGAGATTTAGCTGCGTCAGGTCAGACGCTAATGGAATGACTCACGTAAGAAACTCAGCCAGGGTCCTAGCACCTCTCGAGTGCATTTATTGATGGTGTTTATTTTAATACTGACACCTCTGGTAGAAGTATTATTTTAGGATGACAAGTAAGAAATACAGCACAAATGTAAATGGAATGAGATTGGCATGAAAATAAGCCTTATATTCTAAGTATCTTGGAAGGCTTATTTTCTTTAGAGAGGAAGAATTTTAAGTGATGACTTCAGATCAGCAAATCAAGGCTTTGCCTTTCAGAGACTATAGAAAACCCCAGACATTTTATCTTTTACATGTGTAGATATAATTTTAAGAAAGTTTTTATTAAGTTTTTTAATTCCAATACAGTTAAAATGAAGTGTTATATTAGTTTCAGGTGTATAATACAGCTATTCAACAATTCTATCCATTACTCAGGGTGCATCATGATAAGTGTATGCTTAACTCTCATCCCCCCTCCCCTCTGGGAACCATCAGTTTGTTCTCTCTAGTTGAGAGTCTGTTTCTTGATTTGTCTCTTTGTCTTGTCTTTTCTCCTTTGTTCATTTGTTTTGTTTCTTAAATTCCCCATATGAGTGAAATCATATGGTATTTGTCTTTCTCTGACTTATTTCACTTAACATTATGCTCTCTAGCTCTGGCTGTATTTTTAAGCTGTGTGTGGGTATATTGTGTGTAGGTGCATCCCCCCCCCCCACAAAAAAAAAAATCCTCTAAGAGAAGAGAGGAATGAACTTCCTGTCAACCAACTCAGGGAAACTACAGCATAAACATTACGAAACTTCAGATAATCTGATCAATAATTTTCTGAAATAAGAAACAGTACATTTCACACTAAAATGCACAACACAAACACACTCCCTGCAATGCAGAACTTGTTTAGAAATTCAACTTGGACACTATCCAAGAGAGCTGACTTGCTGAAGTTAAAAAAAAAAAAAAAACCAACAACCCTGCATTGAGTAGGTTTGGCTTCCATAGGCAATCTATGTCCCACGATGAAAACGACTGCTTCTAAAGTAAAATTGTATACTTGAGGATGACACTGCAGTCATCTGAACGTGTGGGGATGACTGAGAAGACTTTCCACCTTGCAAATACATTTGGTTCTATTTCCAAACTCGACCTATTATACTGCGCACCTTTGCTCAAACTGGATCACCACTGTTTTCTCGTACCTCTCAGATCCTACCTGACGTTGGTCTCGGCAATTCCATGAGGTCTGACCCAACTCACTGAGAAAGCCCAAGGCTATTGCTCTTTCCAATGCCAGGAAATGCCCCAAAGTAGCAGCCTAACACGCTTCCTGGCCCCCTGCCTCTACTATCAGCTCCCTCCAATCCATCTTCTATACTTGCTGCCAGAGTGATGGTTCCAATATGAAAAATCTAGCTGTGAAACCTTGGCTTAAAACCTTTAAAATGCTTCCCTAGTGTCTATAGAGTAAACTGTGAACTCTTTTCCTTGGCATACAAAGAGTTTTAAGATCTGGCCAGTGCCTAAATGTCAAGTCTCATCTGTCATTTCCTGCCTTGCTCTTTGCAAGCCAGCAATATTGAACTACTTAGAGTTCTCTGAACACACCAGGCTCTGGGCTGGCATCCTGCCTTTACACATGCTCGCCCTGGAACAGCCTCCCCTGCCTGTGCGCCTGACAGTCATTCCTTCAGGAAGCTTCCATTAAAATGCTGCCTCTTCTGAGAAGGCTTCCTTGACTCCCCCCAGAAAGCCTGCTGTGCCACTTGTCTGGTTTATGCTTACATTTAAAAAAAATTTTTTTTTTAAGATTTTATTTATTTATTTGACAGAGAGAGATCACAAGTAGACAGAGAGGCAGGCAGAGAAAAAGAGAGATAGGAGAAAGCAGGCTCCCTGCCAAGTAGAGAACCCAATGCGGAGCTCGATCCCAGGACCCTGAGATCATGACCTGAGCCGAAGGCAGAGGCTTAACCCACTGAACCACCCAGGTGCCCTATGCTTACATTTTTATCTATCTTTTTTAAAGATTTCTTTATTTATATGAAGAAGAGAGAGAAAAAAAGAGCAGGGACAGGAGGGGCACCAGGAGGGAGGAACTCATGCAGACTCCATGCTGAGTGCTTGACCCCACAACCCTGAGATCATGACCTGAGCCGAAATCCAGAGTCTGCCGCTCAACTCACTGAGCCACCCAGGCACCCCTGCACTTACTTTTTTAAAGGAAGCATCCTATTGTTTGATGCTATCTCTCCCTCACTTGTGTTGAAGTTACATGAGGGCAGGGATAACATCCTTCCATTTTTCATCCCCAGCATCTTGAATACTGCAGGCACAGAGTGAGACTCAATGCACATGGCTGAATGAATGAACGTGACATAGGTCTCTCCCCAAAGGAACAAAAGAACAGTTCAGTAAACAGAAGCAATTCTAACTTTTTTAAGGACTTGATTTGGATACACAAGGCAATGCTTCCAGCGGTCTACTTGGGTCGGTTTCTTGTGCTCTTCCTAGTAACCTAACTCTCCAGAAGGATCATTTTATAAATGACAAACAGCCCCTTACTAAGCACTCCACAGCCATTTCTTTGCAATGAAAGTTTTTAGGGATAACATCCAGTCTGTCCAGAGGCATCTGATAAAGTTACTTCCATCAGACCACCAAAACCCACCAGTACGTCCCATTCTCTCTGAGATCACCACTGTCAATTACCTCGGTGATGAACAGGAGGCGCTATAGCACAGTGGTTAGAAGTGCAGACTCCAGGCATTTTGATGGAATCTGGACTCTGCCACATGCTTTTTAAGCCTCCATATGAATCTGTAAATGAGAGATGCTAATAGTACCAGCCTCAGAGCATTGTTGTGAAGACTACATAAATTGTGTTTATATAATAATTGTTTGGAATAATGTTTGTCAAGTAATAACATATTACAGTGTGGTTATTAATATTATTTTTTTAAACCTACCCTATTCATCCTGACCTTTATACAATCAGGCAATAGCAGCCCTGCTTGGCATTGTCATGGAGACCTCAAATGAGCGCAACCTCCCCCAATGCCGAAAGTAACAAATAAATATCAGCCACAGATACCCAAAGCTACATGCAACAATTGCTTGTGACGAAAGCAGAAAACCGGCTCCTGCCCAGCGGAACTATTTGTCAACAGACAAACAGATCATGGGGTATCTGAGAATGTTAGAGAAGCTTAAGTCACCCAAAGGACCAGCATCCCCATCCTCCCTTGAACTCTTGCCTGCCACACTGGCAGAGTCTCTAGCCCAAAAATTTGAAGCTTGGAGAGAAGATAGGAAACAGTATTAGGATGAAAGATGGTACCACAAGAGCCATCTATCTGCATTCAAAGGACAGCCAGAAGCTGAGCTGTGGGACCAGCTCTGTCGGGGCCAATGAGATCTGGGTGAGGAAGACAAATGGCAGCACCAAGATGGGGATCTCCTGGGCCAGCTTCACTGCTGGCTCTTTGTGATCTGCCAGAGGTCAGCAGCTTGACCTTCTACAGTGTTCTTCCCCTGACTTTTTTTTTTTTTTTTAAGTGGTTCTTCGTTTTGTTTTCTTCCAAAAAGAAAGTTTTTAACCTGGGAACAGCAACAACAACAACAACAACAACAAAACTCTGGGTCTCAACAAGCTGCTACTTTGATCTGGCCTCAAGTCTGGCCTCAAAGTCTTGGACCTTCAGCTAGAACTGGATCTGGCTACTGGCCCTCTGGGACTGATAACTTGTGTTGTGTCTTAGAAACCTAAAACTTAAAAAAG
>NW_019154085.1:49351177-49363110 GCF_002288905.1 Enhydra lutris kenyoni
AAAGAAAGAAAGAAAGAAAGAAAGAAAGAAAGAAAGAAAGAAAGAAAGAAAGAAATCTAAAACTTGGGGGTGCCTGGGTGGCTCAGTGGGTTAAAGCCTCTGCCTTCAGCTCAGGTCATGATCCCAGAGTCCTGGGATCAAGCCCCGCATCGGGCTCTCTGCTCAGCAGGGAGCTTGCTTCCTCCTCTCTCTCTCTGCCTGCCTCTCTGCCTACTTGTGATCTCTGTCTGTCAAATAAATAAACAAAATCTTAAAAAAAGAAAAAAAAGAAAAAAAATCTAAAACTTGGTTCACAAACTCTACTGTGGCTTTCCCTCTGGCTCATGGTACCTCAGGGAGAATGCTCAACAGTGGTCACTCAGACCTCAGCCAGAAGAGACCCAGCATGGTCACCAAGTCCTCACCCACCAAGGACCTGAGGAAACGGGGACTATTGCAGGTAGCAACTGACTCGCAAATAGAGTGAGGCGTGGCCTCTTGCAGATGCCCTAGTGTGACTTATCATCCCAACCAACTTCAGAGTTGGCATTCAATTAGGAAAAAAAAAAAAATGAAAACAAAATAAAAACCCTCCACAGAGGCCTAGAGATGGACAAGTTTCTTTAAACACTATCAATATTGGGCACAAATGGCTGTTTCTTTTGTAGTTCACCCGGGTGAGATTTTCTGAGCCTTTTCTTATTATGGGAGTGGTAAGAAGCTTGAGAATATGGGCCTAGGAGAAAGTTCCAAGGTGGTAAAATTTTTAAATGGTACCAGTTCCATAGCAGCTACACCTTCAGCCAGGTGCTCAAAAGGAATTCGTGTGTCCAAGCCCAGCTCACCAAGGATCCAGGTCTGGTAACTACAGTGAGAGTGTACATTGCATCATCTACTCTGGGAACCTTCCCCATGAACCTACCACAGTGGTAGGTCTCATCAAGAATTTGAGGGTTTTGAATTTCAGACAACACAATTTTCAGACACTGCTGTTGTTTGGAAGTTTGGAGTTTCGCCCATTTGGCCTATGAGGAGTCTGTTCAGACTGAGGTGCTAAAACCTCAGTGGGTTAAAGCCTCTGCCTTCAGCTCAGGTCATGAACTCAGGGTCCTGGGATCGAGCCCCGCATCAGGCTCTCTGCTCAGCAGGGAGCCTGCTTCCACCTGCCTCTCTGCCTACTTGTGATCTCTCTGTCAAATAAATAAATAAAATCTTCAAAAAAAAAAAAAAAAGAAACCTAAAACTTAAGAACTTGAAAATCAAAACTAAAACTTGATTGGAAACTACTTTAAAGGTACACTCTTGGACCAGGTCCAGTTGCTCCATTGGCTGCTGCTACTAGGTCTAGCATTACAAGTCCAGGCTGCATTATTTCATATTGTTCTTAAAAATCTTCATATAGGCCCTCCTGAACTGATGTGCCAATGCCAAGGCTGATGCAGGGGGACAATATAAATATATCCAGGAAAGAAGACCCAATTTAAGTTACAAATCTATAAATTCCATCATGTCCCAGAATATGTAAACCAGTTTCACATTTAATATTTTATACTATTTTCAGAATTTTGTGTCTGAGCTTCTAAAGCCATTCTCCTGTTAAAATGTTTTCTTTTGTTAGTGCCTTGAAAATAATGACCTAAACATATTTCATTCCAAGTTTATTCATAATCATCTAATGTTTTGCCAAGGGACCAGCCTTCTGGACATTAGATGAGAATTCTGTCCATAATTCATTCCATTTCATTCTATCATATGCTTAGGTTCAAATAATTTCCAAGTATTGGGATCCATCCTGGATGAATCTAAAATCCAGTCATAAAATTTAGATGCCTGGAAAATTTGAGTAGAAGTGAGAATTATAACCTAGCAATACTCTACATCTTGACTGTTGTATACTATTATCTCTCGTACAAATTGGCTCAGTATGTACACATCCATTCCAAAATGACTCATGTAAATGTGATAAGGACAGGTGGTAATCTAATTAAAATTTAGAAATGAATTGGCTGGATATTAGATTGTACCTCATAACAGACAGGGGGAAACACAGAAGAAAGATTCAGCTAAACGTTAACTAAAAATGAAAAGGCTTCAGAAGATTACAGTCATCCAATGTTCTGACTTAGTCCAAATTAAATTTGAGTAAACAGTCAATAACCTTTTTGGTTTCTTCAGGGAATATTTTTTCCAAGAGGATTCTTGGCCGAAGTTCCTAATGTTTTTTCCTAAGGCAAGTGTCATTGCTAATTTTATACAAATAAATTTGTGGAAACCAAGTTTTCAAATTCTGAAAATTAATAGAATTTTATAAAAAGACAACTGTTTACATAGATTCTCCATGAAAATCTACCTCCTGAACAGGTTATTTACATGGAACAATTGAAGACATCAAAAAGAATTCAGCCATTTTATCATTAAATATCATTAAATATAGCCAACCTATTAAAAACAAAGTTACTAGAACTGTCTACTCATAAAAGGCATTTTCTATACACCTCTTTACCTAAAATCAAAATATAAAAGGTCATGGATGAATTATCTGACCACTCATTTGGAGTTAGAACCATCTTACTTTCCTAAACTATTAGAGCCAAGACTGAAGTCCCTTCCATACAAGATAAACTATGGTGACACAGAAGTTAAAATATCTGGAGGCAATCCAGTTTGACCAAACAAGCAATGGTGGCTAAATTCCTGTGAGAATCTGACTTAAAATGAGTCTGAACACAGAAATCCCAAACACCTTATGAATCTCTTCATGTTTGTTTTAAACATAATTCAAAGGAACATATCCCCAAAAGAATCCTTTATTCTTCCTCCCCCCTATTTTGTATGTATTTTGTACCTAGCTTGCTCGTCTAGCTCAGTTATAAAGATGTTACCAACTCAACACACATGGGAATCTAGCATACAAGAAAAGTGCACTTCTAGTCAGTAAGAAATATATCTTATTCAATAAATGGTATCAAAATAACAGGCCATTTGGAGTAAAAAGAAAAAGTTGGATATCGACTCCTTTCCTTAAATTACTTCAAAAGTTAAAAAGGATGAAAAAGAAACTATGGATGATTTTTTATTACCATTGAATGGAAAAGGTCTTTAGATTAAAGACACTCAACTCAAACTGTATTAAATTTTACATAATCAATAGAGTGATATGCAACTGAGAAATTATATGCAGTGCATTTAAAATAATGATTATTTTTAACTTTTAAGTCTTCAACATATAAAGAGTTTTGACCTATAAGCCATAGGAAAATAAATAGGCAAACAGCATGAATAAAACTATACACACACACACACACACACACACACACACACCAAGAAGGGGATCACTAACATAAAAACATGCTGAGGCACCCTTACAATTAGTTGGATGCAAATTAAAATGAAAAAAGTATACTACTCTTTACTTAATAGTCTCCTAACTCAGTCTGATGACAGAGTTTTTAGAAATCAGAGCCGCCATGTTTTCCAGGTTGCACACCCCCAGGAGCCACCATTCACACAACATTGTAGATTATACATTATGAAAGCCACAGAGAAAACAGGCCACCTCAAACACTATTAATGACATCATAAATATATACATCAGTGTCTTAAATGTTCCAACTTTAGAACTTAGAAAACACTTCATCTTTAGGAGACTATCTTAACTGAGGACAGTCTTGCAGTCTACACACTGCCACACCCACAAGAATTAGGTAAATAAGTGACCCCTGATTTGGATAGCTTCCCACACATACATGTGTGTGCAAGGACACACCCAAGCACATTCACTGCTTCAAAATTTGGAAATAACCAAAAACCAGAGGAAAAAATATGTCCTCTGACAAGGAATTTGTTCCAATTCCTTATGGTACAAACACTGAATAGAGTAAGATGCAGCAATTAAAAGAATGATGTTATATGTCTCTGTACAAGCTGACTGAGGGGAGATATCCTCAGGTATTTTTTTAATGAAAAAAAAATCAAAATTCAGAGCAGTGCAAATATATGCTCTGATTTGTATTTTTGGAACATGTGTGTCTTATATGTTTAAATATAAACGTTTAAAAAGCAAGAACTTTTTCAGGAAAAAAGCAAAAGGAATTTACTAACCATGGTTGCCATTAAGAAACTCAGAGTCCAGGGCACCTGGGTCACTCAGTGGGTTAAAGCCTCTGTCTTCAGCTCAGGTCATGATCTCAGGGTCCTGGGATTGAGCCCCGCATCTGGCTCTCTGCTCAGCAGGGAGCCTGCTTCCCCTCCTTCTCTCTCTGCCTGCCTCTCTGCCTACTTGTGATCTCTGTCTGTCAAATAAATAAATAAAATCTTTAAAATAAAAAAGAAACTCAGAGTCCGAAGTGTAAAAGAATACTTGTTTATTAATGCATTTGTTTCTGTGTTCTTTGGACATGTTTTTAGTACATGTCTTAACTTTCAACAAAATAAATAACTTCATAAAAGCAAATTCAATTTCCATAACTCAAATTGAAAAGAAAAGATAGAAGATTAGTCATCATTGGGGGTCTTAAATTACAGAAGAGGTAAGGTACATTCCACAGTTACCTCACTGAGCCTGATTATCCTTCCAGAGAACAACAAGGCACCATTCCCACCAGCGTAGGCACAGTTAGCAAGGGAAGGCCAGAGAAAACCCCGTTCAAGTTAGTGACTGAACTCATAGTAAGTTAAAGCAATTAGGAACAAAACTGGTTTAATGTAACATTCCTGAAGCAAACGTTTCCATATAAGTCAATCTTCCACAATTCCAAAATCACAAATCACTTGTATTTAAAATTTATACATATAAAATCACTCTTCTGTGGTTTGCAAACTTTGGGCCATAAAACGTTTTTTAGAACACAAAGTAAGGACATGAATGCTTCTTTTTCTATTTTTATATTTATAGACACCCCCCCATAAGGTTTCTTGGATATTTAAGAGATTCTATTAAATAGCTATTAAATATTGGTTGATTTATTAAGTACTTTGTGCTGTTGGAATAAAACAATGCCAAAGTCTCAAAATTTGGAGGTCTCCTTAACTCTCCTAAAGTAAAGACTCTTCTTTACTTATGTAATTATGATGTCATCAACTCAAGTGTATTTATTAATAATAAGAATAGGAGAATAGGTAGGTAGGTAAGTACTTGGGTGAGTGAAAGGATGGATGCATAAATAGGTAACTCACACCAAGGAAAAAAGCTTTACCAAATGGGATCATACTCTTACTAATTTAAATTAAAATATAATTTTATTCCTTTTATCTTTTTCAATGTATAGTCGATCAAATAAAAGAGTAAAAGAATTACTGAACTTTAAATAAATTTTTACTAACACATGTATTATTTCCTAAAATACTATCTAAAGTACAAGAAAAGGTAAAATGATAAAGAATACTTAAGGCATTGCCACTGTTTTTTTTCAAACTGCATTTTCCAACTTTGGATATTACCATTTATTGACTTTGATGTTAAAATAAGAAATTTGGCATACTTAGTCTTTCTCACACGCATCTTCCAGATTTTTTTCAAATGTCTTACCATTTTGCACTGTCCAGATTTAGGACATTATTAGTCTCCAAACTTATTTCCAACAGTTATATTGTCCTTGCGTAATATGTAAGTAGATGTAGCACTTACCTCTTATATTCATTTCTGAGTAACTACGTTTGCTATATCCTCCGTTGTCTTTTATTTATCGAGTAGTGTTTTCATAAGGGCGCAGAGATCCCACATTTCCTCAGGACTCAGATTAAGATATGTTTCTTGAAGGATAGCTTAGCCAGAATATAACATATTTCTATCATATATTTTTCCTCACAGTTTTACAAATAATTCTATCTTTTAGCAAGTCTGAAGTCAAATCAGATCTTTCTCCCCTTTAAATGACACCTTTTATTTCTGCCCCGATGCCCTGAGTCTCTCCTAGTATTTGCAGTTCAGAAATTTTTGCCACAACGGTATCTTGGTTTTGATCATTTTGTGTGAATTTTCCTGTTCCTATAATATTCTTTAACCCTCACTTCTGAACTTCCTTCATTTCAGGAACGTTTTCTTCTACTTCTATCTTAAAATATATTCAAAATAGTTTACATATCTTACAAATATCTGTAGATTATACAGACTTCATTCTGTTAGATAACCATTACCTGCTTTCCAGTCTCCTAATAACTTTTCAACTGGTTTTCATTTAATTTTTTTCACATTTGATTAATCCTATCCCCCTTACTCACTGCTAGATCCTCGCCTCCTAAATGTTGTTCTTCCAATTTGGCCTCTTCTCGGTCTCTCTGCTAGTGAACTCCTCGTTATTGTGGTGGTTGCTTCCTGCTTTTTGTCCAGTTTTTAGTTGTGGTCCACGAGAGAGTCTGAGTGTGGCAGACGTCCTCCAGGTTGGCCCCCACTGGAGTATGGGGATGTTCTGAAACTACAGAAAACTTTTGGTCAAAATATTTCCTCTCTTTCCTATGATAATTACTTGTATAATCTCAATCTACTTTTCTGTTTCGTTTCTCTTCATTTTTTTCCTCTCAAGTTTGTATATATGTTTGTTGTTTTGTTTTTTTTTTTTCCTGGCTGTTAATCATCTTTGAATGATAGCGGTACCAGGTACGTGCCAAAAGATAATATGGTAAGATCAGTAGAGGCAGTTAGAGAAAACTGCAATTTTCATTCAACTTTTTGTACCTCAAATTAGGATTTCTGTACCAAAATGTTCCATATTCAGAGACATACATACTGTATCATGCGCCTAGAATAACAGGCACTCAGAAAGTAGAAAAAACAATTTTAACCATTTAGAGAGCATTTTCTACGTATTGGCTGTTACGTTAAGCGGTTTCTCATTTACTTGGTACAACAACACTGTAAGCTAAGGATTTTCATCCCCCTTTACGGAATAAAGAACTAAGGCTTGTAGCTGTGTTAAAATTGGTCTATGGTGCCAGCAAGTCAAGTGGGAGAGCCAGGACATCAACCCAGACCTTCTTAATACCAATGACTGGCTCCTGAATAATCCCTCAAAATGTGCCTCTGGCTTCTTCTTATTTTTGTGCAGAATTTGACAATAGAAGGACACTAGGAACTCTCTGTGAATCCACTTTGTTAAAGAGAAAAATACCACAGTTTCTGGAAAGGAGAAGAATCACTCCTGAAAAGGAATCCTGAAAACACTCTGTATTTTTATCTAAGGTTAATCACTTTCTGTAGGAAGCTTTCATTGACACCAAATCTCAGTTCAACCGAAGGTAAGCCTCTCTTTTTTATATTCTTATTTTATTCTGTATTTTTATCTCGTGGTATTTCTCAAGAAGAATCAGTGAAATTTAAGGAATAAAATTGATGTGTTTAATGTCAGTCTTTCTGAGAGGGAGCTTATCTTGTCTTCACAGTATTTCCTCAACCCAGGAGACTTTCTCTTCCCACAGTAGTTCCTTCTTTTAATTGAATTAATGAACCACTTAAAATGTCACCAGCTACAAACACAAACAAACAAAAACCACACAAAACAAACAAATAAAACCCAGAATGTATGAAGGAAATCAGCTAAACCCAGTGAATAATTTAATATTCTAAGAAGGCAGGATATAGGGGAGTCTCAGACATGTCATGTTAGGACTCCCATGCTGCTTCCCTATTATCTAGTTCTTTCTTCCATAATTTGTCAGCCTTAGCTTGAGGCTGGTAGTAATATACCTACTATATTTCAGAGGTGACAATGTCCAGAGGCAGAAAAAGTTCTGTGTCTTCAATGTTTATCTCTCAGGAGTTAGAAATATTTCCCCTACACCCTTCATGGTCTTCCCCGCAATTCTCTTTGGCTGGAAGTAGGACATATGCCCAGCTCTAAATAGATCAGTAGTGAGAGTAATGGGACTATCTTTGGCTTTGATAAATCAGATTTTGTCCCTGGTAGATGAATGGCCAACTGCTCCATAGAAGGAGGAATAGTGGTAGGGATGGGTCAAAGAAACTTGAAATTTGTTCTCCATTTGTGCCCTAATGACTGGCAATGGTGGGAATATTTAGAATTTTGAATTAAGTGGAGTCAACACAGGTGAAGCCCTGTGGGAGAGTTCTCCAGATTCAGGGCACCAACAGAAAGTTTTTTAAAAAGTTCTTGAGGATTTACAAAACAGTATTTAATTATTTATGGAATTCAAAGAAACTAAAGTTTAATGATTTCACTGGAATCTTTAGAGAATCTTCAAAGACTAGAGTCTAGCAATTATTGCCACCAATAATTAGCAAAAAGCATTGGGAGCGCCCACTGATTCTGACCTCTTCCGAATTATCTTAAAAGTAAGTGCCCCATCAGCAGAGCTTCTGCTGACTGAGCTAAAAACTTACTTTGTGTTCTATTTCATCTGGTAAACTAGATCCTTATTCTAGGGCAGGGAAAAGGGTAGACCCAACAACTGTTGTGTGCCAATTAATGAGTGAGGCTGCTGGTGTGGCATTTAGAGACATTAAGGTTTGAATTGTGCCACCCCACCCCACCCCAAACTGAAGTCTCAGCCTCTAACTGTGAATTTGACTGTGTTTGGATATGGGGACTTAAAGAGGTACTTAAGTTAAAATCAGGGCACCTGGGTGGCTCAATGGGTTAAGCCTCTGCCTTCAGTTCAGGTCATGATCTCAGCGTCCTGGGATCGAGCCCCGAGTCAGGCTCTCTGCTCAGCTGGGACCCTGCTTCCCCCTCTCCCTCTGCCTGCCTCTCTGCCTACTTGTGATCTCTCTCTGTGTCAAATAAATCAGTAAAATTTTTTTTAAAAAAAAAAGAGGTATTTAAGTTAAAATGAGGCACGTAGGGTGGATCCTACTGCAATACAAGCACTGCCCTCAGAAGAGAGGTTAGGACACAGACATGAGCAGATGCAAGACTAGGTGAAGACACAAGGGGAAGAAAACGAAATGCAAGCCCAGGGAAGAGGCCTCGGAAGAAATGAACGCTGTGGACACCTTGACCTCAGACTTCTACCATCCGGAAATAAATGTGTTCTTTAAGCCACTCAGTCTGTGGTATTTCTTAGGGCAGCCCTACTACATAAATACAGATCTACAGGATTCAGAGGCAACCTCACAGGGAGAAATTCCGCACTTCTTGAATGACATTACTCATGTTCTAGACTATGGTAGCTTAGCCACTGGAGAGAACAAAGCCTAGTGTGATGGAATATGGAAGGTTCCATGGGCCACAGATAATCTATGTTTGGGTACGATGGGACTAATTAGATGAAAAGTCCTGGTTCCGAGAACTATGTTACATGTAGCAGCCATAGACAATGAAATTTATTCCCTGAATTCACTTAATGTAGTCACGGGGGAGGGAAGTTAAGTAGCACATAGGGAGGTAGGAATCAGGAAGAGTCTTACTACAACTGCAGCTAATCATTCTTTCATTTATTTATCAAAAAAGTTTTTTTTTTGCTTGACTATTATATGCTAAGCACTATGCAAGATGTAGGCAATATAATAGTAAACAAGATGGGTTTTCCTTAGGATATACAACCTAGTGGAAACCAGAGTAATAAGTGCTAATTACTTACACTAATAATTTGATAAAATCTGATTTATCAAAGCCAAAGATAGTCCCATTACTCTCACTACTGATCTATTTAGAGCTGGGCATATGTCCTACTTCCAGCCAAAGAGAGTTGAGGGGAAGACCATGAAGGGTGTACAGGAAATATTTCTAACACCTGAGAGATAAACACTGAAGACACAGCACTAAGTAAATAGACAATTACTATAGTGTGATATGTGCTTCATAGGACATATATCCCAGTACCTATTTCCTTTGCAGGGAGGAGAATATAGATGACCGGCCATAATGGGCTTAGAGTTCTAGGTTTGGTGGCTCTTGTTGGAGCTATAATGGTTGGAGCTATAACATTGTCTACTTTCCAGCCAGTGCTTCCTGAATACAGGACAGGACTTACCGACAGTTTCAGGTATCACCATGAGTCAGAATAATACCCAGTTCCCAAAGTTCCGCAGATGATCAGAGGAGGGTGTACTATTACACAATAGGAGGGATTCGAGCATGGAGCATCCTGCAGGATATAGACCAGGCAATACATGCATGCCCCAGGAGCTGATCGTCTTTGGCCACCAGGACAACCTGTTAGCAGGTATTGGGTATAAGCAAGAAGCCGGCTTCAAAGTAATTCAGGAGAAGACAGCTGACTTGAGAACTCCAATGATAGGGGTTGAAAACCAGGTTCAAGAGCAAAAGGAGAGGAAGAGTATTAAGTAATGACTTAAAACGGATCCAAGGTGTGCAGGACAAAACATTCCCATATGATGATGGACATCACAGTCTCCTGAGCAACTTGTTCACACCCCCATGCCTGGACCTCACCACCAGTGGTTCTGATGTGGCTGCTTCATGGCTAGCCTGGACACTTAGATTCTTAAAGAACTCAGTGGGGGATTATAATGTGCATCCATAATTTGAAATTGCTGGATTACGAGGATGGAAAGCTAAAGGCAAGTGGATTGTTATCAGACAGGCAGGTGCATGGGTATGTGCCTATGTGTTGAGAGGAACAGAGCAGCAGAAAGACCTTTGCTAAGCAGAATAACTTCAATACATGCTTCTCTGCTGAGAAGGGGAATAAGTTTTGTTTGAACAAAGGAAACTGAAGAGGATTCAAACTGTGCTAAATATCTGTATGTAGAAAAGTTGGCTGCAGGGTCTCTTAGGGAAGTCAAAGGAAATACTAATTGTATCACCATAGCAACAGTGCGCCTAATTCTGCCTCTTCCTTACACTAACCCTTGACATTCAAATCCTTATATGTTCCCTGTATAAATAAGCACAGACCTCATTATGAAATAAAAACCATGCTTTCCTTTCTCTCCTATTCTATTGAAATCTGTGTAGAATATCTTTCAGGTTCAAAATCAAAGCCTTTTTTCCTAAACAAGAGCTAATGATCAGGTGGACTGAATCTACCTCTGGTGGCAGAGGCTTACAAGAAAGCCTTTTTCCCTGAAGGGTGATAATGTTGTATGGCGAACAGTAGGCTGGAAATATGCTGTCCCAAGACCCGTCCATTTCCTAATTCCTAACCTATGAATATTACCTTATATAACAAAAAAAGAAGAAAAAAACCTTTTACTTTATGCAAGAGATGGGATTAAGTTAAGAATATTCAAAGGTGGAGCTTACCTTATTACATCTAGGAGGGCCCTAATGCCATCCCTATGTCCTCATAAGAGAGAAACACAAAAATCAGACACAAACACACAAAAAAGGAGCAGAGGGTATGAACACAGAGGAAGAAATGGGAGTGATACGGTCACAAGTCAAAGAATGTCAACAGCCATCAGAAGCTGAAAGAAATAAGTGATGGATTCTCCCCTGGAGCCTCTATAGGGAAGGCGCTCTCCCTGTTCCTTGAGTTTAGATTGCTAGCCTCCAGAACATTGAGAGAATAGATTCCTATAATTTAAAGCCACCCAGTTTGTGGCTTGTAGCAACTCCAGGAAGCTAGCATAGATTATGATAACAGGAGGTGCAGTGCCTACTGTAACAATAATTAGAAATTTGAAAGTGCTTTGGAATTGGATAATCGGTGACGGCTGGAAAATGGTGAGTGCACGATGGAAATATTCTAAGTTGACTTGAACAGGCTGTTGGTAGAAATATGGACATTAAAGATACTGCTGGTGAGGGCTCAGAAGGAAGTAAGAGGCACAAGAGAGAAAGTTTCCATATTGTCATGAACAGAATTTGGTAGAAATATGGACATTAATAGCACTGCTGGCAAGGATTCAGAAGGAAATGGGGAGTGCTCTATTGAAAAGGGGGTGGGGGGCGCCTGGGTGGCTCAGTGAGTTAAAGTCTCTGCCTTCAGCTCAGGTCATGATCCCAGGGTCCTGGGATCGAGCCCCACATCGGGCTCTCTGCTCAGTGGCGAGCCTGCTTCCTCCTCTCTCTGCCTGCCTCTCTGCCTACTTG